>NC_090265.1:1762918547-1763236464 GCF_040414725.1 Anabrus simplex | reverse complement strand
CCCCACGTCCATCCCTAGGGGTGGCTTACTCCCCACAGTGCGCTTTTTTAGACGGTCATATGTGTAGCAGAATCTGTCCTTGGCCTAGCCTACACTTTCGCACGTGCGTTCTTCGAGCACCAGGCCTGTATTCTACTGTACAATCCTTCAGCTGACTCTGCCATGGTTACAGCTGGTTGTTTCTTCACCCAATTTCTAGATAGGAATAGTGTGATTCTAGTACTGTATCTTCAAATGGTTCGTTTTAGACCATTAAAACATGGTTTTTGGGGCGCATACCGACGTCCGGTCGAATGACTGGAAACAGGCTGTGGATTTTCATTTTCATGTGTCCGGCCTGCTAACTAATCGGCCCTTCTTAGGGCCACAAATACATTCATTCACACACAATTTTCATCAAAGCGGGTACTGAACGTCGTGAGACTTAAAATGAGCTTTGGCTCGTCCTTGTACAACAAATTCGATATTTCGCCTATATTAGCCTATTTTAATTGCCAAAGGGCCTAAATCCAGGGAATGAAGAGGGCTACCAAAATTTCTTGTAGATGGGATTGCCCGCAGGGTCCCAAAAGGTAAGTACACAAAATTTGGTTCAGATTGGCGGAACGGTATGGATTTGTAGAAGGAACGGACTGACGGACAGACATTCTGCTTTATATATACAGCGTGATTCAGCCGCCCTTTCCAATGTAGTTTTATGCAACCCACAATATTCATTCCGTCCTGAAAACGTCTGGCCTGCCGGTATGCACAGGCAACACAATCGGATATCTTGATATTTACCGCCTCACCATGATAGGACGCCGTAATATTATACTCGTATTAAACACTGGAAGATATGCGTGTGCCTTCTAGATCATATGAACATGACACGCCGGCGAAACGCTAAATTGACATTGTGACCACAGTAAACCTAATACTTGCTATGAGCTGCTCAGACTGCCCTACGGAACTGTAGTGTAGTTGGTAAAGGCACGGCGGGGCGGGCTTGCATGTTAGGTGGGAGATTCGAGTCCGGGGCGAAGGTTACAAATTTTCGAAATATTTGTTTAATACGTACCGCACGCAATGTTAGTTCAGTACCCGCTTTGATGAAAATTGTGTGTGAATGAATGTATTTGTGGCCCTAAGAAGGGCTGATTAGTTAGCAGGCCGGACACATGAAAATGAAAATCCACAGCCTGTTTCCAGTCATTCGACCGGGTCAGAAATGGAATGAATGCAGCCTCCATCTTGCGGCGAGGATAGGAATTGTGCCGGCTGCTGAAGTCTGTCGCACTCCCCTGGGCAATGATTAATGACTGACAGATAAAATGGAATGATATTGGAGAGTGTTGCTGGAATGACATATGATAGGAAAAACCGGAGTACCCGGAGAAAAACCTGACCCGCCTCCGCTTTGTCCAGCACAAATCTCACATGGAGTGATTGGGATTTGAACCACAGAACCCAGCGGTGAGAGCTACGGAGGCTCAGGCCAGACACATACCGGTACAGATCGGAAATATTAGGAACACAACTGCCCTGACAATGTTTTATCGCAGCAAAGGTTCGATGTGATGACCATTTCGGTTTATGGACATTCGGGCCCGGTGTCCAACAGATCGTCTTGCGCGCTGAAGCGTTTCAGGTGTAATTGATCAGCAGGCGTCTGTGATGAGTTGTCGGAGCTGGTCAGTTTGTTTTCGGCGCTTGAGTGTAAATGACGTTTTTCAACTGTCCCCATAAAAAGAAGTCTAACGGCGTTAAATCCGGTAATCTGGCGGGCCAAGTAACGGGACCTCCTCGTCCTATCCATTTCCCTGGCAGTTCCTCACTTAGTAGGTTACGAACTGGCAAAGTCGAATGTGGTGGAGCTCCATCCTGTTGCAACCACATCGTCAAACGATCGTGCAAGGGGACATCCTCCAGCAGCAGTGGGAGTTCCTGACGCAGAAAGTGCAGGTAGCGTGGGCTCGTCCAATGGCCTTCCAAGATATAAGGCCCAATCAGGCGATCCCCCAAGATTCCACACCAAACCTTCACTCCCCATCGTACTTGATGGGCCGCCTGTCACACCCAGTGAGGATTGTCCGGACTGCAATAGTGCATGTTGTGACGATTGACGTTCCCATTATTGTGGAAGCGCGATTCGTCCAAGAACAAGATATGCGATACGAATGCTGTATCATTGTCCAGTCTGCCTAATTGCCACCGACAGAACTCCATTCGAGCTTTGAAATCCCGACTATGGAGCTCTTGGTGTATCTCAAGATGGCATGGGTAAAATTTATGTTAATGCAGTACCGGTATTCGCCAGACGGACGGGTGGCTGGTGTTCTCCTGTCATGCAATCGCCCTTGTACTGATGTGTGGATTATTACTAGCTGCCTCCAGAACGGCCTCTTCTCTTTCACCCGACGGAACGGGCCTATCGTGGACTGGTGGCTGGTTGGAAATCATGCCTGTTGTCCTTAGGCATCTTTCAACACAGCAGAATGTCGTAGCAGCCAGGTGTCGCCTGTCGGAATACCGTTCCTGGTACAAACGTAGTGCCTCGCACGCGTTTTATCTTACTTTCCCGTAAATGAGAAGCATGTCAGCGCATTCCTCTGCGCAAAATACGCCGATTGATAGCAGAACATTCAGGCCCTAACCAACGGAGTATACGCAGGGCACAAGATGAATAACAGCTTTATTCTACTGTTTGAATGTGGCAAACGTGGGCCTGTATTTACGTATTCACCGGACGAGTTGGCTGTGTGGTTAGGGACGCGCAGCTGTGAGCTTGCATCCAGGAGATAGTGGGTTCGAACCCCACTGTCGGCAGCCCTGAAGATGTTTTTCTTTGGTTTCCCATTTTCACACCAGGCAAATGCTGGGGCTGTACCTTAATTAAGGCCACGGACGCTTCCTTGCAACTCCTAGGCCTCTCCTATCCCATCGTTGCCATAGGACCTATCTGTACCGAGCTTGATAGCTGCAGTCGCTTAAGTGCGGCCAGTATCCAGTAATCGGGAGATAGTGGGTTCGAGCCCCACTGTCGGCAGCCCTGAAGATGGTTTTCCGTGGTTTCCCATTTTCACACCAGGCAAATGCCGGGGCTGTACCTTAATTAAGGCCACGGCCGCTTCCTTCCACTCCCTAGGCATTTCCTATCCCATCGTCGCCATAAGACCTATCTGTGTCGGTGCGACGTAAAGCAAAAAAAGAAAAAAAAAGGTATTCAAACATCATACCGATGCAAAAATATTTGAACGATGCAGGATTCGATCCGCGCTGGCACATTCCATCGATTGCTAGGCGAAATCCTAACCACATCCGCTACGCTACACTTCAGTACATACGCCATCCGGTTCGGTGTTCAACACATTATTTACTACACTGTCACCTTTAGTTTTATGCATTGATTCCACTCTTCGTGTCCGCCTCTGTGGTGTAGTGGTTAGCGCGATTAGCTGCCACCCCCGGAGGCCAGGATTCGATTTCCGGCTCTGCCACAAAATTTGAAAAGTGGTTCGAGGACTGGAACGGTGTCCACTCAGCCTCGGGAGGCCAACTGAGTAGAGGCGGGTTCGATTCCCACCTCAGCCATCCTAGAAGTGGTTTTACGTGGTTTCCCACTTCTCCTCCAGCAAATGCCGGGGTGATACCTAATTTGGGGCCACGGCCGCTTCCTTCCGTCTTCCTTGTATATCCCTTCCAATCTTCCCATCCCCCAACAAGGCTCCTGTTCAGCATAGCAGGTGAGGCCACCTGGGCGAGGTACTGCTCCTCCTCCACAGTTGTATCCCCGACCCAAAGGCTCACGCTCCATGACACTGCCCTTGAGGTGGTAGAGGTGGGATCCCTCGCTGAGTCCGAGGGAAACACCAACCCTGGAGGGTAAACAAATTAAGAAGAAGAAGAAAAAGAAGAAGAAAAGAAGAAGAAGAAGAGGAAACGAGGCACAACATATTAACAGTGTTACATGGTAAAGGGACGTTGTTACATGATTTCACGTCGTCATGTTTTGCGAACGAGTGATATAACATTTCGCTAGGGTTCAGAATCGCGTGCAAAATATGCTCACTGAACATTAGTATCATACAGTGCGTCTGAAAGCACTCCTATAACCATATGCACGTTAGTTGGGCTGCAGCAAACGATATTGGACGGGGCTGCTGAATCACACTGTATAGAAGATGTTGCTTGTTTTGTTAGTAAAGTGAAATTTTTTGCCCCTCTCCTGGTATCCTGTAAGCCAAGCAGTATCTTCCCTCCTTTCTCGCTCTCTGGAATGTTCCACCATCTTGCTGTTTAAGGGGTAGGTTTTGTCCTGGGACTTGACTAGACTTTACTCGAGGAGCGGCAGTATTACTTGTGGTGATACTACGGAGGGGAACGTACCCATGAGGTGGGAGTGCAGCTAGAAAGGTGACTGACTGAGAAGGCAGGGAGGATTCCAACTGTGTAACTATGTGTTAGGGAAGATTTCTACGACCTCTTTTAGTATGCACCTGCCTAAAATGTTCTTTCCTTCCTTAAATAAGTATCTAGGATCTCCGCTGGGATTTTGGCAACATGTAAGACACATTTTCACTCTCCTTATTCCACCCCGATTGGTTTGTAAAATCTAAGGAAGTAGAGTGAAGTACCCTCGTTAACTTCCTCTCATCTTTAAATTTGGTGACTAAGTTTTTGTTATTTTAATATTGTAATACTTCTTTGGGTATTAACTTCCCTGTACTTAGTCACGTTGTAGTATGGATTGGACACTGATTCATGGGGAAATTTCCCGGTTAGGGATATTATGCGATTTTCTGCAACTCCTTTCAGTTTGTTCTGTGCCTCTAATTATCCGTTCTTTTCTTTTTCATTTCTCGGCACGTTAGTGTGGGCCTTCTGCTCCTGTTTAATTGGATGATTCGATCCAATCTCTTAGTATAACGATTGTATTCGTTTTGGGCAACTGGTGTTATCTATTCTGTTTTGGTACGACGTTCTGGGCCGAATGAAAGTCTGGATTGTGTTGGTTGATGTGAGGAGCTACGAGTTCTTTAATTAAAGATTTTCTTGTGTAATTGTAAAGACTGGCCTAGTCATTACTCCTTATGCTCAAGGTGAGTGGTTGTATAAGAATTAAGCACCTAACTTTGGCTGCGTATGTCAGTGAGGGGCTTCATCCCTAATCACTACTTGGTGTTGGACACCTTCTGATTTGTACTCGTATGTTATCACCTCTACTCTAGGTGGTTTAGGTATAAGTTCTTACAGCTGTTGTGCTCATACTTGAATATTATGTCATTCTATCATTTCTTCAAGTATACTCTTACTTAAATGTTATGTAAAACTGCTTTTGCTGAAAGGAGAAAGGAAATATGATATAAGCTTCTGAAAATTAACTTAATTTATCGATCTTTATATTTTTCTCGTATCTTTCCATTCAACCCTCGCGCTTCTTTTCCTTTGTAATCCACTAAATACTCCACAATAATAATAATAATAATAATAATAATAATAATAATAATAATAATAATAATAATAATAATGTCCGTCTCTGTGGTGTAGTGGTTAGTGTGATTAGCTGCCAACCCCGGAGGCGAGGGTTAGGTTCTCGACTCTGCCACGAAATTTGAAAAGCGGTACGAGGGCCGGAACGGGGTGCACTCAGCCTCGGGAGGTTAAATGAGTAGAGATGGGTTCGATTCCTTCCTCAGCCATTCCCAAAGTGGTTTTCCATGGTTTCCCACTTCTCCTACAGGCAAATGCCGGGATGGTACCTAACTTAAGGTCACGGGCGATTCCTTCCCTCTTCCTTGTCTGTCCCTTCCATTCTTCCCATTCCTGCACGAGGCCCCTGTTCAGCATAGCAGGTGAGGCTGCCTGGGCGAGGTACTTGTCCTCCACCTCAGTTTTATCCACCTATCCGAAGTCTGACGCTCCAGGACACTGCCCTTGAGGTGATAGAGGCGGGATACCTCGTTGAGTCCGAGGGAAAAAACCAACCCTGGAGGGTAAACAGATTAAGAAGGAAGGAAAGAAAGAAAGAAAGAAAGAAAGAAAGAAAGAAAGAAAGAAAGAAAGAATTATAATAGGCCTTCATAGGGGCCTGGTGCAGGCCCATAGGCGATCTGTACATCTGTGAGGATGAGGCCCTACCTAGGATAAAAATACGTAATGTTGAAGGCGGAACACACTCCCAGACCCCGAAAGATATGAATTAACCAATTAACGTTTAATATGCGTCCTGACCGGGAATCAAACCCGGGACTTCCTAGACTAAAGGCCAGTTAGCCACGGAACAGGGCAGAGTTGCTGTACGTTGTATAGATTTCAATCACTAACGCTGACAGTGTAACTCAGAGTTATCCCTGTATTTCTTTTCTCTTTCACTCCTATTCCGCTCTTCTCTCTCTCGTCAAATTGTCCTATAAACAACAGAAAGCAAAGCGGCGGTGAAATTAAAATGTTGTCCACAGGAGACATAGAATATGTACATTGTCGTCCATATTTCAGGCCGCAGGGGAGCTCGTACACGATTCTGGCTGGTGACATCTATTGTGCAGGTTGGTAAGTATTTCTAATAAATAAATGTGGGCTTGTATCCGTGGAATGAAACACGCAGAGATGAAGCGACTGGTTCAATCATTATTCATCCCCCTCTTTTCCTTTTTTAAAGCCAGAGTGGCTAAGAGCCCGAGTTGGCAGGTGCAATATCGGGCTCTGTAGGATATCGGTAGATTTTCTGGCATGTAAAATAACTCCTAAATCGGAAATTACCGGTACCTCATCGTCTCTGAAAATCGTAGGGTGTAAGGCTAGAGCCACACTTTCGTGTTTACACGGCGTGGTTTTATTAGGGTGTTGTGTTTGGCAAAGTAGGGGCTGCCTGGCCGAGGCGGTAAAGGCGTGCTCGGTTCGCCCGGAAGGACGTGGGTTCGAATCCCCGTCAGGAAGTCGTAAAATTTAAGAAACGAGATTTCCACTTCCGGAGGTGCATATGGTCCCGAGGTTCACTCAGCCTACACCAAAAATGAGTACCAGGTTAATTCCCGGGGGCAAAGGCGGCCGGGCGTAGAGCTAACCACTCTACCCCAACACGTGCCGCGGTTAAAATGGTGGAAGCCTTTACCTTCCACTCCTTCAAGGGCCTTCATGGCCTGTACGGAGGTGTCTTTGTCTTTGTTCTTTGTATGGCAAAGTAGCAAAGCATCGCCATTGCTCTGCATATGGAAGGAATTCCATTAAATAATAACTGAGTTGTTGCGTTATGCGCTGCGTTGGTTGTTCGTCGTCTTGGGAATCGTCGTCGAAGAAAACATTGGATCTGTCCTATAATAAGTGGCAGTGGACAGTTTTTGCTAAAAGACAACAAAGAGAAATGTTTGAGTATTACAGAATGTCCGTGAACTGATTTGAAATGCTTTTCTGTTTGTTGAAAAATGTTATCAGCAAAAGAAACACGTCTCCCCCCGCACAGCGCCCGTTACTGATAACAATGCATCTCTTTTCATGTCTCTGTTTTTGAATTCTCGGACCTTTGTATCGTAAAGCCACGGGTACTTTTGTACCTCCAAAATGATTAATTCACTGTCTAATTTCATTTTGTAAAGTGAAAGTACAAAACGAACGCAGGTGGACCACGCGTAGTATTCAAACAAGAGCACAATACCACAGAGTCTTCATTCCGCAAGTGTGGTCAGACACTGAACGGGAAAACACGCAAACAAAAAGGACCTCGGCCCATTTTCGAGTGGGCAACCTTGAAGACGCGTCTTGTCTCGTATTCCGCGGCGGGAAATAACGCTGTGCGTGGCCGGTCCCGTCCAAATTACTGTTTTGCATTTTTGACGCGAGATTGCACGCAGTAACGCAGCGTGAAATCACGCAAGTGTGGCCATAGTCTTATTAAATTGTTCTTCATCCAAGCGTTTCGCCGCTGGTGCAGGGTCCGCTTTTGGATCCTAGAACGACATTTTGCTCTATCAAATGTGTCATCTGATTTCAAATGTAGAAGCTCATGGCAGCTTTAACGGTGTATTGCCATCGCTGTTTTGGGTCTGCCTTTTGGACGATGTCAGTCAACTTCTAGGCCAGGACCCCTCAAACGTCCAAAATCTCATGTGGTGCAAACCAAGGCGCAGAGGTTCTCTGGTCTCGATTCGGACCAGCGTTTTGTCTCGGGGGTAACGAGGGGAAACCGCCAAGTACAACAACCTGATTTGCCAGAAACCTCGATAGTGCTTTCTGTGCCTAAGGCGCGTAGCAAATTCAACCGACGTGGTGGCGCAGTTGCTTTCACCGCGACCTAGCACTTTTGAGCCCCATGTTCAAATCACGATATATTTTTTTTAAGTTTCATTGACTTTGTACATTGACGATTCTTTCTTGTCTCAAAACCACTCAATTAAATACAAATCAGTAAGAATCAACAATTGCATGCAGGCAAAGCAGTTTTATTATCCTGACATTCTCATGAGCTTCATAAAAAGCCGATTTTTTGCGGCTAGGATCACCCAGTAATGAGAAAATGTTGCTTCACAAAATTTACAACAACCTGTTCTACAAATATCAGATGAAATAAAAAGTTGGTATACAGATCAACAATAAGTTACTTTAAGGCGTGTTAAACTTTGGGTCCGCTTCTGTGATGTAGTGGTTAGTGTGATTAGCTGTCACCCCTGGAAGTCCGGGTTCGATTTCCGGCTCTGCCACGAAATTTGGAAAGTGGTACGAGGGCTGGAAAAATGTCCACTCAGCGTCGGGAGGTCAAGTGAGTAGAGAGGAGTTTGATTCCCAACTCAGCCATTCTCGAAGTGGTTTCTCACTTCTCCTCCAGGCAAATGTCGGGATGGTACCTAACTTAAGGCCTCTGCCACTCCCTACCCTCTTCCTGGTCTATCCGTTCCGATCTTCAGCATAGCAGGTAAGGTCGCCTGGGTGAGATACTGGTCTTCCTCCCCGACCCAAAGTATCACGCTCCAGGAGGCGGTAGAGATGGGATCTCTCGCTGAGCCCGAGGGAAAAAACAAACCTGGAGGGTAAATCGATTAAGAAAGAAAGAAAGAAAGAAAGAAAGAAAGAAAGAAAGAAAGAAACGATCAGGTCAATACTTTTTAAGTCATGAATTTTCAAAGTGAGCACTCCGTTGGAAAAAAAAAATACTGGCACTTTTTTTTGTTCAACCTGCGCTAAAATTTTAACTACATACATACATTATCATTATAGACTGTTATGCCTTTCAGCGTTCAGTCTGCAAGCCTCTGAGAATTTACTAAACGTCGCCACAATCCTCGATTTGCAACTAGTGTTGTGGCTTCATTTAGTTCTATACCTCTTTAAATCGTTAGAAACAGAGTCTAACCATCGTCGTCTTGGTCTCCCTCTACTTCTCTTACCCTCCATAACAGAGTCCATTATTCTCCTAGGTAACCTATCCTCCTCCATTCGCCTCACATGACCCCACCACCGAAGCCGCTTTATGCGTACAGCTTCATCCATCGAGTTCATTCCTAAATTAGCCTTTGTCTCCTCATTCCGAGTTCCCTCCTGCCATTGTTCCCACCTGTTTGTACCAGCAATCATTCTTGCTACTTTCATGTCTGTTACTTCTAACTTATGAATAAGATATCCTGAGTCCACCCAGCTTTCGCTCCCATAAAGCAAAGTTGGTCTGAAAACAGACCGATGTAAAGATAGTTTCGTCCGGGAGCCGACTTCCTTCTTACAGAATACTGCTGATCGCAACTGCGAGCTCACTGCATTAGCTTTACTACACCTTGATTCAATCTCACTTACTATATTACCATCCTGGGAAAACACACAACATAAATACTTGAAATTATCGACCTGTTCTAGCTTTGTATCACCAATCTGACATTCAATTCTGTTGGATTTCTTACCTACTGACATCAATTTAGTCTTCGAGAGGCTAATTTTCATACCATACTCATTGAACCTATTTTCAAGTTCCAAGATGTTAGACTGCAGGCTTTCGGCACAGTCTGCCATTAAGACCAAGTCGTCAGCATAGGCCAGGCTGCTTACTACATTTCCACTTAACCGAATCCCTCCCTGCCATTTTATACCTTTCAGCATATGATCCATGTAAACTACAAACAGCAAAGGTGAAAGATTACAGCCTTGTCTAACTCCTGTAAGTACCCTGAACCAAGAACTCATTCTACCATCAATTCTCACTGAAGCCCAATTGTCAACATAAATGCCTTTGATTGATTTTAATAATCTACCTTTAATTCCATAGTCCCCCAGTATAGCGAACATCTTTTCCCTCGGTACCCTGTCATATGCTTTCTCTAGATCTAAGAAACATAAACACAACTGCCTATTCCTCTCGTAGCATTTTTCAATTACCTGGCGCATACTGAAAATCTGATCCTGACAGCCTCTCTGTGGTCTGAAACCACACTGGTTTTCATCCAACTTCCTCTCAACGACTGATTGCACCCCCCCTTCCAAGATGCCTGTGAATACTTTGCCTGGTATACTAAGCAATGAGATACCTCGATAGTTGTTGAAATCCTTCCTGTTCCCTTGCTTATAGATAGGTGCAATTACTGCTTTTGTCTAATCTGAAGGTACCTTACCAACACTCCACGCTAATTTGACTACTCTATGAAGCCATTTCATCCCTGCCTTCCCACTATACTTCACAATTTCAGGTCTAATTTCATCTATTCCTGCTGCCTTATAACAATGGAGTTTATTTACTATCCTTTCCACTTCCTCAAGCATAATTTCACCAACATCATTTTCCTCCTCCCCATGAGCTTGACTGTTTGCAACACCACCATGATGATTTCCTTTTACATTGAGAAGATGTTCAAAATATTCCCTCCACCTCTCCAGTGATTCCCTGGGATCTGTTATGAGTTCACCTGAATTACTCAAAACACTGTTCATTTCCTTTTTCCCTCCCTTCCTAAGATTCTTTATTACTGTCCAGAAAGGTTTCCCTGCTGCTTGACCTAGCCTTTCCAGGTTATTACCAAAATCTTCCCATGACTTCTTTTTGTATTCAACAACTATTTGTTTCGCTCTGTTTCTTTCATCTACGTACAAATCCCTGTCTGCCTCGGCCCTTGTTTGGAGCCATTTCTGATAAGCCTTCTTTTTACGTTTACAGGCTGCTCTCACTTCATCATTCCACCAAGATGTTCGCTTTTTCCCATCTTTACACACAGTTGTTCCTAGGCATTCCCTTGCTGTTTCTACTACAGCATCCCTGTATGCCACCCATTCACTTTCTATATCCTGAACCTGCTTACTGTCTACTGTTCGAAACTTCTCACTAATCATATCCATGTACTTCTGTCTAATTTCCTCGTCCTGGAGATTTTCTACCCTTATTCGTTTGCAGACAGATTTCACTTTCTCTACCCTAGGCCTAGAGATACTTAGTTCACTACAGATCAGATAATGGTCTGTATCATCGAAAAATCCCCGAAAAACTCGTACATTCCTAAAAGATTTCCTGAATTCAAAGTCTGTTAAGATATAGTCTATTATGGATCTGGTATCCCTAGCCTCCCATGTGTAGCGGTGAATAGCCTTATGCTTGAAGAATGTATTCGTAGCAGCTAAACCCATACTAGCACAAAAGTCCAGCAAACGCTTCCCATTCCCATTAGCTTCCATATCTTCCCGACATTTACCAATCACCCTTTCGTATCCTTCAGTTCTATTCCCAACTCTCGCATTAAAATCGCCCATTAGCACTATTCTATCCTTGCTGTTGACCCTGACCACGATGTCACTCAATGCATCATAAAACTTGTCAACTTCATCCTCATCAGCACCCTCACATGGTGAATACACGGACACAATTCTTGTCCTAATTCCTCCCACTGACAGATCTACCCACATCATTCGCTCACTTACGTGCCTAACAGAAACTATGTTGCGTGCAATTGTATTCCTGATAAAGAGCCCTACCCCAGACTCTGCCCTTCCCTTTCTAACACGCGTCAAGTACACTTTATAATCTCCTATCTCTTCCTCCTTATCTCCCCTTACCCGAATATCACTTACTCCTAGCACATCCAGATGCATCCTCTTTTCTGACTCAGCAAGTTCTACCTTCTTTCTTCCATAAGCCCCATTAATATTGATAGCTCCCCATCGAATTCCATTTCGTTCGCCAAGTTGTTTCCAAGGAGTCCCTCGCCTGTCGAATGGGAGTGGGACTCCATTACTCCCATAGGTCCGAGGCTTGCTTAAAGTGTTCTGAGCTCGGTAAATTCACGAAGCAGGATGCTGCCCTACTTGCACATAGTCCAAGTGAGGATCTCTCCTTTAACGGGTTATGGACCACTGGTGAATTGTGTAGTCCTAGCCGCCTGAGCACAAAGAGGGCCACGACTCAGAATATGTCCGAGATGCCCACTCCCATTCCATAGCAACTGGTATCCCGACTCTCAGGACCACTTACTAGGCCACTCAGCCGTTGCCCATGGTGGGTAAAGTAAAATATTCTACTATACATAATTAAACTTAGAATAAAATAAGCTACATTTTGGTGTAGCATGTTTTTGTGTGGGAAAAAGGATA
Organism: Anabrus simplex; assembly: GCF_040414725.1. Lineage (NCBI taxonomy): Eukaryota > Metazoa > Arthropoda > Insecta > Orthoptera > Tettigoniidae > Anabrus > Anabrus simplex. The sequence goes on along the minus strand of NC_090265.1, from coordinate 1,763,223,933 downwards.
AACGTTTTATTAACATATTCACTCGGCTGTCTATATTTTTTCCACGAGAGTAGAGGCGTTTCTTTCGTATGGGATGGTGCCCATTTTCTCTCTGATGAGACCATTCGGAATGTGGTCAAGGCGTGAAATGCCCGTTGACCACCGCAGCATGCGCATCAACGTTACGTATAACTGGTACTCTCTTGCGTACTGGCCAACACTCAGTTCCACACAGGACTACTGAATTGCATACTTTTGATTTTAGGCGTCGGCATCCTCCTGTCACAGAGCACGTGTTCGACCTGGCAAGCATGAGTCGCCAGTCTGAATCTCAGCTGTTAACGTGATGAGACAGGAATATTGGTGTTTGGTGTGCTGTACGTGCAAGACGAATAATTGGTCCTTTTTTTTTTCGAGATGACAGTAAATGCAGAGAGGTACCAAGAAGACATTTTGACGCCTTTCCTCCATCAGTTAACGGAAGAAGGTAAATCGCGCGGGTGGATTAAACAAGATTCACCAGAAGATTGCCTTCTTACAATATCGGAAGTGTTTGCGGACAGAGTGATCAGTGCTGGTATGTTTCCTCCTAATTCTCCAGATCTAACAGTGTGTGATTTTCAGTTGTGGGGTAAACTGAAAGAAAAAGTTCAAATCCTTACACATTGTAGGAAGTGAAAGAAAATATTACGGATGAAATCAGAGACTTTACAGTGGCAGAAATCACTCGTGTCAGCCAGAATGTGGTTACCAGATACAGGAAGGACGACACTTCCAGCATCTTTTATAAGGTATCCGACTTGTTGACTGAACGGTCAGCGTACTGGCCAGAGGGTCCCGGGTTCGATTCCCGGCCGGGTCGGGAATTTTAACTTTAATTGGTTAATTCCAATGGCACGGAGTCTGGGTGTATGTGTTGTCTTCATCATCATTTCATCCTCATCACGATGTGCAGGTCGCCTACAGGCGTCACATAGAAAGACCTGCACCTGGCGAGCCGAACCCGTCCTCGGATATCCCGGCACTAAAAGCCATACGATATTTCATTTTGTCGCGAACTTACAAGCTAGGTATTTCGCAACAGTAGTTGCACGATCAGGGAAACAAATTAAATAAATCAGTACTAATTTTCCCAAAGGAAGATCGTAGCAAGCGTGGAAACAGCTAGGCTAAACAGAGGTCAAGTGGATAGAAAGAGAAATAATGCTTACTGACTAAAATCATAATTCATTTTCGGATTACACCAAACTTTATTGAGAGAAGGTTAAATAATAGTAACTAAATTTCAATTTCAGTCAGGCAAATAAAAGGGATAAAATTAATAGATGGTAATTAAAGCTTAACCTCAAATCAAGAGAGGAAAGTAAAAAGAAATTAAATTAATAAATCGTAATTAAAGATAAATTTCAAATTCAATGGAGTAAAATAGAAAGGAATAAAATTAATTATACAACCTTCAGGTTCTTTAAAATTAAAAACATGGAAACCAATTAAAATGAAAATAATCTGAGCTCACAAACCAGTACTTTCAAGAAATCTTCAGAGAGGGTAAACTAGGAATAGGAAACAACCCAAAGAAATGAACCCAAGAATGGGGTACTTAATTGATCACTTTTCCCAAACCAGGTTTTCACACAACAAAATATTTCAGAGTGAAAAATGTTCCTTAATAACCACTTCAACTGCAGAACCGGAGCAGTAACATGTGAAATCCACCAAAAATAGATTCCACCAAAAACATTAGGAAGGAGAAAACAGATAAAATATTTAAGTGATCCACAGTTAGAACAAGTCGTCAAGGACCAAAATTATCCGCATTAAAATTTTAGTAAATCACAACAGCCAAGCATACGGAGAAATAGAGACGCATTACAGAATCACGTCTCATCCCAAGAGCGGAAATCAACAATCTCACTCGAAAAACGCCCGTCAGCTGTCTGCACATAACAAAGGACAGAGACGGCAAATGTCAAAATAACAGGGGCAACGCCCACACACATGTAAACACTGCTGTCATGGCGACGGGGTCACATGACGAAGGACCACAAAATGGCTACCCACCCAGAAAGGAAAAAACACACAGCCGAATGGTGACAAGAAACAATTTCCAACTCTTAATGACTTCCCTGATGGGGATTTTCAGATTATAAGGAATTAACACGTTGAACAACATTACAACCAGTTACACAAAGCCCCAAATAATTGATAATTAATTTACAATTAAAAAGATCTAGATTACAGTCTTTCATTGGTAACGGCAGAATACTTTTCTTGTGCACGAATATGATTTAGACAGTAAAATATTATCCTTTTAAGTACTTCATTAAGCCAAACGAATTTAACTTGGGTTTATCTGGTTCCCTTCTCACATCGTTAGATTTCCTGGTAACAAAAGTGGATGCTTACTTACAGATTGTACTAAGGTCGTAGAGAAAAAAAAATTAATAAAAGGAAATAGAACGGCGATAAGGACATCGCCCCTTGGCAATGCGATCACCCAGGGTCAATTACAACCCACATCCTTTCTTCTTTCTTCACTTAAAACCGGTCAAAATCCAGCAGTAATCACAGAAGCAGCTCCGTCGTGTCTTCACTTTTCAAAACAAAACCAGTCGCCTATTATCGTGCGTGCAAGGAGTAAAAGTGAGTCTAGTTCCGTGGTTGCTCCTAGGTGGCAGCACAGACTCCACAGCATGCCTACCGAAAGCCGGCGCTACAGTGGCGGACAGCGTAACTATTATCTCAAGACATAAGACACTCCTAGATCAATTTCCATGAGTCGAAATAATTATTAAATTTAGCCTTGATCAAAAGGCAACTTGACAAGTCTCCAGGCACACCACAATACGCGTCCGAATTCCGTGACAGTTCCTCCTCCCCCGAAAGACTAACATGGGGTAGGACGAAACGAAGATGATCGGAGATAAAGGAGCACTTCAAATATACATGCAATAAAATTTCTTACTTGACGTTTCTAGGAGAAGCGAGGTTACCGGTTAGAACAAGATCCTTGAGCTTACATGATAAGCTGATAACTGAACAGGCAGTTGAAGCAGATCAACGTGCGTCGAAGTCCATAATTAGATTTGTAGAACAACTTCACATCACTCCATACGATAATGATCTGTTAACACAGAAACAGTCTATTTTGAAGAAGTAATACACCAACCGTTATAGTCACTTCCAGTGGCGGCTCGTGAAAAAATCGTCCTACGTGCTACAAAAAACAAGCTAAATACGCTGTTTTAAATCTGCATATTGCCATGATGAACAACGCAACTTCAAACTTGGTAATACTACTACTACCACTACTACTACTACTACTACTACTACTACTAATAATAATAATAATAATAATAATACAACTTTTCTCACAATTTATAACTCAGAACAAATAAAAACATTAATTTGGAAGCAGATGAATTCTTCGACAACTGTCTTCTACGAGATAAATAATTCATTGGAGAAATATTGTTTTTACTAACCTAATGGCGCAACTTACATCAGTGCAAATAGAATCGTGGGAATATAGATCCCCACTAAGAACACTAATTTAATTTCACTTTATATACACTGCAGTGGATAAATTATTTGATAAATCTTCGTATAAACTTTAGCACTAACACAATGACAGAAAAAACACGCACCAGTAATATAACCGCGAGATTAAAAACCGCACAAAGCAACTGAAAGAGCTGCCAACTGATTAATTGAGACCTCCCCTATTACCAGAGTAAATGTCCGGCTCCATGGCTAAATGGTTAGCGCGCTGGCCTTTGGTCAGAGGGATCCCGGGTTCGATTCCCGGCAGGGTCTGGAATTTTAACCATCATTGGGTGTACGTGTTGTCGTCGTCATCATTTCATCCTCATCACGACTCGCAGGTCGCCTACGTGCGTCAAATCAAAAAATCTGCATCTGGCGAGTCGAACATGTCCTCGGATACTTCCGGCACTAAGGCATACGCTATTTCATTTCACCAGAGTAAATTACATTGTAATGCGGGATAACATTTAGGGTCAGTCAAAGATTCTTTGACTCACCTACGAATTCCTTATTTTTGACACAAAAGGAAGATGGATATTTTAATAAGCATGTGTGAGATAGATTGCCTCCACTTAGGCTTTACTTTCGAACTCAGACGATGCTACTCTCTAGTGGCAGATTCGCTTACCACGTTCAACATAAGCACGGCCGACTGGATCCCTCGCTGCACTCCGGGTAGCAGGAGACATTGAGTAATTCTACCCCCTTGCGGGAGAGGAAGTAACTATAGACGGGATCAGTGAAAGTTGATCCCGGTTTATGGTATACTCCGCCGGCTAGGGGGAGTGTTGCAAGCTTGGCTGCGCCTGCGTATTGCTTCCTTCAGGCTACAGGCAAGGGCTCACTTCACATGAGCACGAGCCTTGTTCCCCGGGAGAACGGCGCTAGGTGTTCGACAGATCTCGTCCTGATTTTCACAAAACACAAATTCATATCGTACTCAAAACAACGAAAAGGCACCAGGATAATTGTACTGTACATAAATAATATTCCTTACAGTTCCAAGCTACGTGCTGGAGCCCGGTAGCACGTACTGACCGGCCGCCACTGGTCACTTCTGATATTTGCACGAGGTTTCATACTAAATTCCCGACGGCAAGAACCAGGTTTCAACAATCTTTGAACAATACTAAGAAATTAATTTTTCTAAATGAAAATTTGGGGCTTTTACTATAGAGAAAGGCACGATTCACATTAAAAAAACCATTTACATACACCCAGGAAGAAATAGTAAACAAGTAACCCAAGAAATTAGTGCATACAAATCATTTAACCAAAGGGAAACAAGAAGCATCATGGCCATCGCTACATCATCAGGCGTCCAACCACTCCACGTAAGTTACCAACAGAAGAAACAAAGAGATTCAAAATAAACCCCAAAGAAGGACCCCAAGAAAGGAGTTACATAGGAAACCAAGAAAAAATTACCCCAGAAAATAATACATAGACCAAGGACAGGTCTCAAACAAATTCAATCAAATAGAAAACAAAGAAAGTTAAAATATACTTTGAGCATAATAGCACAAGCACTACCAATCAGTGAGTTAAATGGTCAATATTTCAAAATCTTCGTTGTACAACCAACACTACAGAATCATTTCAAAACTTGGATCAACATCTCACGGATTCAAGGCATCACAAACAGGAAGGGAAAGGAGAAAAGGATACAACTCAACCAATAGAAGAAAATCACAGAAAGCACAGAATTCAGATCAATGCCAATTCCATGACTATCAGATAAACCATTTTCAAGCAAGAGTAACTTTGAGCCGATCGGTTGGAGATCTTTATCAAATCAAGATGGTAGGGCTGCGCATAGTCGGTCCTCTACAACAGATCACCCAAGAAATACCAAGCAAGAATAGTTTACAGATCAACAGCAAACACTCCTCTGAGCATAATAAAGAACATGGAATTAACAGGACAGAAACGGAGCTAAAAAAACTCAGGAGGGAATACAATCCGGAATCTAATAACCAACCTATTATATGGCATCACTAAATAATTCATCCCACAATGGCACATCCAATGAAATCAAAAGGCAAAGGTGAGACCTCAGATTAGATAACCAAGAAGGAAGATAAGGAGCGATGCCCTACACAACGCACACTACCGGATGTCCCTTACAGAACCACTGGGGAAAAGAAAACGCCATAGAGTGGCACATAACATAAATAGAACCATGTAGTAAAAAAAAGCAAACTCAAAATTACGTCGGATTAGCAGGTAACGCAGAGAAACGTGCGATGAAGCAACCAAGTACACGATACCAAGAAGAAATAAATAGCAAGACAAGTTAATTCACTATGAGTTGCAGATACACCTCTTAATTCCTCCCAAAATCTACTCAGACACAGAAGTACAATTAAAAGTAACACACTCCCATACCAAGGTGCCATAGCTACTAAATACTTGACACAATACTCATAGGAAGAACCACAGATAAGACACATGGGTTAACTCATTAGAGTTTAAAAGATAAACATCTTCCACACCGTGATCTTCAGCCATAATTCCATCTCAATAAACATTAAATTAGAATTACTCCACCGAAACATCATAAATCAATGCCCTTAGGCATACCGATTAGGTCCAAGAAGATACATGCTTCGGAAAAGATCCCATTAGCAAAACCAAAATAACACTAACAACCAGTAGATAGGTAAATTACATAACACCAGCAGTGATCTGCAACTCAAGAATGAAAACAAACGCTAGATACCACTAAGGTTGAAAGTTAAGGAAATTCAACAACCATACTCAAGTAGTGCACAACCCAATTCCATTACACCAGAAGTAGATATTAGAATTCCAATATAGTTTCCACCCAAGTAAGCAATGTAAATACATTTACCAGAAAAAAAATTAGGGAAAGTTTCACGCTTAGAACAAACCCAGAAGTGGTTCACAAGGCTAACCAAGGAGAGAACACAAGGTCATTGAGCTATAGATAAGTACAAGGTATCAGTATGTAGGAAATGAAGCTCGATTAAGACACAGAGTCCATGCACTAGGCAAACGAACCATTATCTCCACCACTAACCAACCATACAACATCAAAGCCAATAACCACTCCAAAATAAACAACATACGACGTCACTCGAATCACTACCAATCCCACACACTCACACCCACACAATGAAAAGATGACAGATGGAAATCATTCACACAGTAAACACACACGATTCATATCACCACAACTACTCTTCAGGATAGCAATGATCAAGTCACATCGCGATAAATTAATCTGGTGTTCAACATTCAATGCGGAAACAACCAGGACATGGTTCCTTAGGTTAAATTACCCACTTAATGGATAGAAACTATCTGAGAAGTACAATTAGCAAGGTAAACACCATAAATTACTAAAATGGTAATTCGTAAGTACACCACACAAGCATCAGTTTTCAAATAAATAATGATGATAATTTGGGAAATAACACAAGAACACTAAAACAGAGAAGATTACTAAAAATTCACGAGTTACAAGTTCCCAATCAGAAAATCATCAATAAGTTACCAAATGAACCATCCGAAAATACTTAACACAAGGCAAATAATAAATTCACTCACCAATTAGTAGTATGCAAAACAACTTCAACAGAGGGTGTTAATTCTCCACCCACGTTACACTTAACAAAAGGTTTCAACAAGAAAAATTACCAGTTAACCAGGTTTAATTTGAGAAAGGTGAACACGCCTAATACGTTTAGCAATTGGATCACTGACTAAGACGGATACCGGAGTTAGAAACTGCAACAAGGTACAGGGCCCTTGATACCTGGGGGCAAGTTTAGCAGAAAACTTATGGACAGCCTTGCTGATGGGGTAACACTTTACATAGACCTGATCACCAACTTTCAATTCTGATGACTTTCTGTCTTTATCATACCTATTTTTAACCTTTTCGTAGGACACAGCCAAATTTTTCTTCGCCTCATCCCATTTTTTTGGACATCTTTAGGTTTAGAGAATTCAGGCAACAGATCTTCAATAGACAACAGATTAGACATAGGAGAATATGGAGTATAACAGAACATAAGATCCATAGGTGTCTTCCGGTGAGATTCATGAGTAGCACAGTTGAAGGCGTGGGCCAGCCAATGCAAACAAGAATCCCATTTGCATTGGTTGTCGTGATGATATGCAATCAGAGCAGATCTTAAATTTCTATTTAACCTTTCAGCATATGAAGGGTTCGGATAATAGGGGGTGGTAGTAACGTGGGAGATGGACAACTCAAATAGATATTTCCTGAAGGAATTACTAGTGAAGGAACTAGAATTGTCCGAAACCAGAAACTTGGGAGGACCGAAGGATGAGAAGATAGAATTTAGGCAGTTAATAGAAGTACGGGAGTTGGTGGACCGGGTAGGGAATATCCAGCAAAATCTAGAGAAAGCATCAATACATACAAAGATATGGGTGTTTCCTAGGGAAGAGCGAGGGAAAGGTCCTACGTAGTCTATAAACAACCGTTCCATGGGGCGAGAGGTTTGGGAAGATGACAGCAATCCAATTCTGTTGTTCAAGTTAGGCTTACTAATGCCACAAGATTGGCAAGATTTGATCATCGTTCTAATGTCATGATCCATTTTCTTCCAAATGAAAAACTGCCGGATCTTTTGCCTGGTTTTGTAAGTACCTAGATGGCCACCAATGGGTGAAGAGTGATAGTACTTAAAAATGATGGGTACAAGAACCTTTGAAACAACGATTTTTAGGTTACGGTCCTTTCGACCCTTACAACAAAGGAGTGAAAGGACACCTTTAGACAAAGAATAGGGTTTTACTTCCGTACCATCATTAATTGCGTCTATGATCTTCTTCAATTCAGGATCCGACTTCTGATGATCTTCGAACTCATGATACAATAGAGGAAAGCCTGAAAGGATTGCGCCGACACCAACAGCATTGACTTCAAGTTCTCCCACATTAGGATTCAGTTCAGACTCGTCATTCCCTTCGAACATTCTACTTAAGCAATCTGCAATGACATTCTCAGAACTCCTAATATGACGAACGTTGAACTTGAAAGAAGAAATACGGAGCGCCCACCTTGTTATCCTTCCGGTTCTTTTGGGCCTATTTAGCACCCAAGAAAGAGCCTGATTGTCTGTTTCCAACTCGAAGTTCACATGCTCAATGAATGGTCTAAACTTTTCAAGAGCGAACTAGACTGCAAGACATTCTAGTTCATAGACAGAGTACTTACTTTCCAAACTATTAAGAGTTCTAGATACATAGGCAATAGGTCTACGCTCACCATCATACTCCTGCAAGAGTACCCCGGCAATAGCCTTATTGGAAGCATCGGTTTGCACAACAAATCCCTTGTTAAAGTCAGGAATTACCAACACCGGAGCATTGGTCAAGGCAGCTTTCAGAGAATCGAAGGCTACTTGTTGGGCGTTACCCCAGGTGAACTTCACACCTTTGCGTCTAAAACAATTCAAGGGAGCAGCAATTTCTGCAAAATTTGGAATGAATTTCCGAAAAAAATTGACCATACCAATGAAGCGGGCAACACCTTTAACGTCCCTAGGAGGTTTGAAGTCCCTGATACCTTGAGTTCTAGACTGATCTATGGTGACACCATCTGAAGAAACTACATGCCCCAGGAAGGACATGCTAGGCTGTGCGAAGGCAACCTTAGATAGCTTGACAGTAAGTCCAGCCTTCTTCAGGCGTACCAAAACTTCCCTAATATGTTCTAGATGTTCTTCGAAGGTGTTTGAAAAAATTACGACATCGTCCAAATAATTATACACAAACTTGAACTTTATGTCCGACAGAATGGAATTTAGCAGCCTCGACAACACAGCTGCTCCACAGCTCAGACCGAACGGCAGTCTCAGGAAATCATACAGGTTCCAGTCGGTTATAAAGGCAGTTAGGGGAATGGATCTCTTAGAAAGGGGGACCTGGTAGTACGCTTGGTTCAAGTCCAGAACGGTGAAAAACTTCGCCCCAGAAAACCATCCGAAACAAGTGTGGAGATCAGGCAAAGGAATCGATTGGAGTACTATCTTACTATTTAGGGCTCGATAGTCTATCACAGCACGGAAACCGCCAGAGGACTTGGGCACTAAGAACACCGGAGAGGCATATGGAGAGGTAGAAGGTCTGATAACACCATCCTTTTCCATCTGTTCCACAATCTTCTTCAATTCTAGCATACGTGGTGGAGACAGACGATACGGAGGAGATCTGACCGGTTGATGATCTAACAACTCAATGTCATATTCTAGGACATCAGTCAACCCTAATTTACTTGTTAAGACTTCCGGAAATTCTTTACAGAGGTTTCGCACTTGTTCAGCTTCAATTTCCCCTAGATGCCTCAGATCAAGGCAATTCAGATCACTATCCTCGACAGGAGACGGGTAACCTACACACGAAGAAATGGGTATCTTCAATGGAGCATCAACCAAAGCAAACTTAACGTCTGGAGAAAATTTAAAAAAGAAATTCCTACTCTGTAAGTCTAACACTAGACCTACGCTAGACAGAAAATTCGAACCAAGAATTACGTTACAAGTCAAATTAGGCGTTACTAAACATCTGACCTTCCAGGTAAATCTGCCAATCCTCAACTTAAACTTGACTGAACCTAAAATTTTCAAAAACTGAGAGTTAGCAGTGACGCATTTGACTTTCGTAGATTCCAATTCCGGCAATTTACATGGAGATTTCATTTTATAGTACCATGTCGAATTAATTAGGCACACCACACTTCCGGTATCAAGTAAAGCGTTTACCGGTTCATTATTAATTTCTACGGGAGTACAAGTACCTTGGGAGGGAACATGAACAGAAATCTTGTTACACTGATGCGGGCAAATAAATTTTTCAGACGTCCAAGGATTTTCAACGCTAGGCCTGTTACATTCTAACTTGTTGTCTTCTAGTCATTGATTATTACTCTGAACTGACAAAGGGCAGTTTTTCTTGACATGTTGATTGGATCCACAGGAATAGCAACCACCAGAATGACGTTTAACAACTGGACAAGTGTTCCTCAAATGACCCCTAGATCCACAGTTAAAACATTTCCGAACATTTCCATCCTTAGCAACTGAAGAGACAGTAGGATTCTCAGGTCTAACAGGAGGAGGAAGGTTGATAGGTCTGGTAGAGTCACCATGTTTGACGTCCTCAGCGAATGAGCATGCCTCTTCCAGTTCTCGGAAATTGGTGGGACATCGGGTTAAAGAGAGGTAGGACCGATACGAGGGTGATATGCCTTTTAAAATCCTAGCCACCATCTCACTTTCCTGAACAGAGATCATAAATACCTTGCAGTAAAATCTCAAGTCCAACACATAAGACAACAAATTTTCATGTAAAACTGAGTTCTGAAACAGTGTTTGGGAATTAAGCTCTGGAGAGCAAGAGATGGAATGAACTTCCCTAGTGCCAGCTCATAGAAAGCATTGATGGATAGGTTCCGTGATATAGCTTCCGAAATCTCTCTTTTCAAAATCCCTTCACAGTGAGGGAATAGAGCACGAAAAATACCTAAATTGTCCACAGAATAAACATTAGCTGACTCCGTCAGCTCCACAAGAAATCTTAAAAACCTGATGCTTTCCTCAATAGAGTTAACAGAAAAATTATTTACTCCTTTAAAAATCTCCTTCAAACAATTAGGAGATGACGCAGAATTAACTCGAGTTAGCAAGTTTTCCAGAACAGAAGTTGTGATACCACAGTTACATGGGTTATGAGGAGAGGATACAATAGTATTTGGAGAAGGTTCAGACGAAGGCGTGATGGAGTTAACTTTCTCAGAAATTCCCATATTACTAACATCTTTGTTGATCAACAAAAGGTCAAGTTCGGCTGAAATGCCCGAAACAATAGTTATTAACTTGATACATTCTGTCATAATTTCGTCCTCAGGCTTAACAGCAAGAATGTCCTGGATGCGCCCAAGATAGTGATGAGCTCTGGCCTTTAACCTGTTCACTTGAGCTCTCGAAGGAGGTAATTCGGAAAATTCTTCCCTAATAACGTTAATTTCTTGCAACGAGTCACATATCACACTTAAAAATTCCCCACACTTAGTTCGATCAATAATAGACAGGTCAATGGGAACATGAACATTTGCTGTCAGTAAGGCAGCACACTCTCCTATGGTACCAAGTACCTCTAAATTCCGGATCGATAGTTCATATATCAAATCAGCCTTTCGAAGCTGATAGGGAAAAATCACAGTACGAGACATAGTTTTTGGGTAAGGAACACTGAAACAAAGATTACGCCCAATACACACTTCCTTCGCTAAGCTTATTTCCACTAAAGAACAGGCCGATCAACACCCCCAAAGAAAGGTTATGAGTGACGCATAAGAGCCTTCAGGCACCGAGAAAACAATAAGAGATCCAGTAACCTTTACTTCCCGGTTAATTTAGGGTATGCCAAACCCATTGAATCATCAAACACAAGACAGGAAGACACAGATGCACGCCAAGACAAATAACAGTGTGAGATGTTTTCACCTTTCTTCATGCAAATAAAATTCTCAGTTACAAGACTGAGAAATTACTAAGAGAAAATCAAATAAAATAACTCACCGGTTGTCAGCCTTATGATTAGATCAAAGGAAATTTCCAGCAGCAAGCTAGCATGCCAAGCTCCCAAGCCAAAGAATCAGGAATACATAACCCTCAGATACCTCACACAGCAGCGATGGGCTCCCCCAAGATGACAAAATGCACATGGAACAGAAATATATTTGCATTAACACAAGTCGAATCTTGCCTTCCTCTTTACAACTAAGCACTTTCAAAATGTACCTTGTTATTATTTTAGTCAGTATTCAATAATTCTCAAGATAGGTAAAAAAACCACTAACAGTTTACTAAAAGGGAAATAGAATCACAGAGAAAATTAAAATTCAAACAAAACAAAAGAACCACGCGAACTGATACCAAAATACTGTCGCGAACTTACAAGCTAGGTATTTCACAACAGTAGTTGCACGATCAGGGAAACAAATTAAATAAATCAGTACTAATTTTCCCAAAGGAAGATCGTAGCAAGCGTGGAAACAGCTAGGCTAAACAGAGGTCAAGTGGATAGAAAGAGAAATAATGCTTACTGACTAAAATCATAATTCATTTTCGGATTACACCAAACTTTATTGAGAGAAGGTTAAATAATAGTAACTAAATTTCAATTTCAGTCAGGCAAATAAAAGGGATAAAATTAATAGATGGTAATTAAAGCTTAACCTCAAATCAAGAGAGGAAAGTAAAAAGAAATTAAATTAATAAATCGTAATTAAAGATAAATTTCAAATTCAATGGAGTAAAATAGAAAGGAATAAAATTAATTATACAACCTTCAGGTTCTTTAAAATTAAAAACATGGAAACCAATTAAAATGAAAATAATCTGAGCTCACAAACCAGTACTTTCAAGAAATCTTCAGAGAGGGTAAACTAGGAATAGGAAACAACCCAAAGAAATGAACCCAAGAATGGGGTACTTAATTGATCACTTTTTCCAAACCAGGTTTTCACACAACAAAATATTTCAGAGTGAAAAATGTTCCTTAATAACCACTTCAACTGCAGAACCGGAGCAGTAACATGTGAAATCCACCAAAAATAGATTCCACCAAAAACATTAGGAAGGAGAAAACAGATAAAATATTTAAGTGATCCACAGTTAGAACAAGTCGTCAAGGACCAAAATTATCCGCATTAAAATTTTAGTAAATCACAACAGCCAAGCATACGGAGAAATAGAGACGCATTACAGAATCACGTCTCATCCCAAGAGCGGAAATCAACAATCTCACTCGAAAAACGCCCGTCAGCTGTCTGCACATAACAAAGGACAGAGACGGCAAATGTCAAAATAACAGGGACAACGCCCACACACATGTAAACACTGCTGTCATGGCGACGGGGTCACATGACGAAGGACCACAAAATGGCTACCCACCCAGAAAGGAAAAAACACACAGCCGAATGGTGACAAGAAACAATTTCCAACTCTTAATGACTTCCCTGATGGGGATTTTCAGATTATAAGGAATTAACACGTTGAACAACATTACAACCAGTTACACAAAGCCCCAAATAATTGATAATTAATTTACAATTAAAAAGATCTAGATTACAGTCTTTCATTGGTAACGGCAGAATACTTTTCTTGTGCACGAATATGATTTAGACAGTAAAATATTATCCTTTTAAGTACTTCATTAAGGGCCTGTACAACGACAGCCAGATAAAAGTGCGGTATAAATTTATTTGGCAGTTTGGACATTTATCTGGAAGTTCGCTTGAAACCGCGTACTACGACTTTCGTTTATGTGCAATCTGGGAAAATATTCTCGAGTATAGCTATGCCGAAGTTGGAGAGGCTGTTAACGCTCTTATCTGGGACTTAGCTGTTATCGGGGACGCTACCGTAAAGAATCAAGATGGCTACTCATGAAGATGAATCTACATCTGCATGATGCTGTGCGAAATTAAGTTGTTACAATGTAATTTATGTATATATTTATGAAGTATGTCATGCTTCCCGTCCAGCTATCACAGAATTCTTAAAGATTTCCCAGGCTAGCAAGTTGTTGCTACTGAGTATATCAGTAGCACACAAGCACTTAACCTCAAGCTTCATGGGTATCCGTGGTCGTTAGGGCAGCAAAGTTTGCTGATAAGCAGTTTTTCGTGGGTTCGAGTCCCAATAGTCTAACATTTTTTTACCTTGTAAATGGTAGTCGGTAGGGTACTAGAGGTGATAGCTCACATTTCCTAATCATTAAAATGCGTGTCAAAAGTGTGGGTTCTATTCCAAATCTATCCGCGACGCACATACGGAGTAAAGGTATACAACGTTGTTCATGGCGATTCGTCCGTCGAATGAGGATGTTAAGGAGGTTATATTTCTTTTGCTTCATAACAACTTGCTACAAAAGTATTTACGCTAAAGTGAGATAAATGCTTGCCAGTTACTATTCCCACGTTGTATTGAAAAGAAAGAAAATAACTACTTATTCAATGAGCAAACAATTTTTGAATTAATAATAAAATTAATGATCCCACGCTGCATCAGTGGCATTAATTACGAATATAAACTTTACTTTCGTCGTAACGCGCAACCTCGTAAATAGTACTAGACAAAAAAGATACATAACCTGAATCTTAACTTTTGCGTCCAGGTTACATTTTCAGTCTTTTTATTTTCTATAACAGTTTCAGTTTCGTTATACAGTTAATTAATTTTAACATTTCTTCGTATGTATATATTTCAGTCCTAATTCTGTTTTTGACCTGAACTTCCACATTATAGCTTAATAAGAGTCTGATATTGGATTCTACTAATACAATTTCAAAAGGAATAGAGCTAAACAAACGAAAACACCGGGGAACACGTATACCACAGCGCTAAATTTCACTACATTTTCAGTAACCTTATTACCAACCCAATAAAAATGTTACTACATCTTCCGCATTACAATACCGCAGTTAAAATCCGTTGGTAGTACGGAAGAAAATATTTAACTTCTAGTTTGCAAAACTGCAGCCTACGTATCTGGCTGTTTATCTGGCAGTCGTAGTACAGGCCCTAAGCCAAACGAATTTAACTTGGGTTTATCTGGTTCCCTTCTTACATCGTTAGATTTCCTGGTAACAAAAGTGGATGCTTACTTACAGATTGTACTAAGGTCGTAGAGAAAAAAAAAATAATAAAAGGAAATAGAACGGCGATAAGGACATCGCCCCTTGGCAATGCGATCACCCAGGGTCAATTACAACCCACATCCTTTCTTCTTTCTTCACCTAAAACCGGTCAAAATCCAACAGTAATCACAGAAGCAGCTCCGTCCTGTCTTCACTTTTCAAAACAAAACCAGTCGCCTATTATCGTGCGTGCAAGGAGTAAAAGTGAGTCTAGTTCCGTGGTTTCTCCTAGGTGGCAGCACAGGCTCCACAGCATGCCCAAGGTCTGTCTAGGGAGGTCTGGTCACGCTACCACAATCCTTTGCGGTGGCGGCCATATTGGGTCTCAAATATCGTTGTTATGTGGGCGTGCACGATGTAATGATGTGAGTTATTACTTGTATTTTGAAAGAAAATGGGATACTGTGCCGCTCCAAATTGTCAAAATAAGACAACTGACGGAATTAGAGTGTTTCGCTTCCCGAAAGTTAAGCAAAGGAGAGCTCAGTGGGTACAAAACTGTAGGCATGACAAATGGTAATCTACAGATAATTCCGTCTTGTGCGCGGTTTTGTGAACTTATACACCCGTATTACTCCTGAATAATACAGTAATATGTTTGTATGAACGATGTTTTATATTTATAGGTCTTATAATGCATTTTCTTCTAGCATAATTTTGAAGAATCGCTATTTGAACTAAAGAGGGCAGATGGACGGAAAGTACTCAAGTGGAATTCCATCCCAAAAATTTTCAACGTCCCTAATCCACCCAAGTCTTTGACATATTATAGGGAACCTCCCAAAGAAAGGGAACTGTCTTTCAAAACAAGCAGCCGGGCTGAGTGGCTCAGTCGGTTAAGGCGCTTTCCTTCTAACCCCAACTCGGCAGGTTCGATCCTGGCTCAGTCCGGTGGTATTTGAAGGTGCTCAAATACGACAGCCTCGTGTCGGTAGATTTACTGGCACGTAAAAGAACTCCTGCGGGACTAAATTCCGGCACCTCGGCGTCTCCGAAGACCGTAAAAGTAGTTAGTGGGACGTAAAGCAAATAACATAATAATAATAATAAATAATAATCAAAACAAGCAAGGCAAGTAACAGGAAATGTGTAATAGTAGTATTGTAGTTTATGAAAAAAAATTCCTTTTCATGCGTCCGGCTCCATGGCTAAATGATTAGCGTGCTTGCCTTTAGGTCATAGCGGTCCCGGGTTCGATTCCCGGCAAGGTCTGGAATTTTAACCGTAATTGGTTAATTTCGCTGGCCTATCTCTTCAAACCAACAATTTGTGTCCAGCTTGTCATCATTACAACAATAATTGTTAATAGCAGTCTTTTACGGTACTGTAGTTACTATTTACAGCTATATTTCATTGACCTTAAATGCTCTATGGAGTACATTATCTGGCTGGACAAATACTTAAAGATCACAACCCTCGCACTAACCAACTACTGTAATTTAACGTACCGTACCCTAACACAATATCCTAACGTAATCCCTAAAATAGCCTAGCCTAGGTTAAGTCAATAGTGACTGAATTTCTATTTCTTAAGGAATCGCGTCTACCAATGGCTGTAATTCTCTAACCACTATTATTATTATTATTATTATTATTATTATTATTTTATTATTATTATAATTATTATTATTATTATTATATGCATGAATGTTAGGACTCAGTTGAGAGCCCCGTGGTCGCCAACCCACGCTCCCTAGTTAGGAGCTCCTGACGTCCCTTTCAGTCACCTCTTATGACGGGCAGGGGATACCGTGGGTGTTATTCTATTTCCCCCGCCCACAGGGGGAAATCAATTTGGGTTGTGACTACGAGGCCCTTAGCTGAATCTTAACATTGCTTTCACTTGTGTTAGGCTCACACCTATTCTATCCCATCCGACTTCGCCTGGTCAACACTAGTTCTTTTCCGACCGCGACAGCATTAGCGCATGCGAGGTCAAGGAAGTTTTTCATTTCCACGCACTTTGTGGGCTTCATCTTTCTTTTGCCGATACCTTCATTTTTCGAAGTGTTGGACCCCTTCCATTTGTTTTCTTCTGATTAGTGTTTATAGACGATGGTTGCCCAGTTGTACTTTCTCTTAAAACAACAATCACCACCACCACTTGGTACTATATAGCTGCAATAAACTAGTTAAGAATAGCTAAGAACATCACCCTTGTTGCACATGTGCAGAGTATTTTTGCCTTAGAACCCAAAGAAATACCACATGAATGGATAACAACAGTTACCATACATAATTTAATGCACTCAACTCAAGAGGCATTCGGTGTTCGTCAACACACTGGGGTAACCCCCTTAGAAACGCAGTATCGGTAATTACTTTCTTAATAAAGAAAACGCTGAAGGTAATTTATTACAACTGTCTTTTAGTACTTTAAATATAGTACTTCAAGTTCAGTATTTCTTGTACCGGTAATCATAATATGACACAGGTACTGTACAGATTTCTATGTTTCTCTCAATAAGATTACGTATTTGTCAGCTGATATTAATAGGAAACACTGCAAGACCAAGTTGCAAGGAAGTAAAAGAGTAGGACATGAGCTTTCCTGTTGATTCTTGTTTCAAAAAAAGAGAAAAGAATTTCAGGCTCTGCTAATTATCTTCCTATTCAAATAGCTGTGAATGTTATATATACATGAACAGTACATACCAAATTAAATTCTTTACGAAAATTAGTTGATGTTCTGTTTTATTCCAATGTACGGCACCGAAATCCTCTAAATTCAAATACACTTGCCTTTGGTTACGCTCGCTTAAAGACCCAATATGGCGGCTCCATAAGAAGCATTCGTGACTTGACCTCCCTAGACAGACCTTGAGCATGCCTACCGAAAGCCGGCGCTACAGTGGCGGACAGCGTAACTATTATCTCAAGACATAAGACACTCCTAGATCAATTTCCATGAGTCGAAATAATTATTAAATTTAGCCTTGATCAAAAGGCAACTTGACAAGTCTCCAGGCACACCACAATACGCGTCCGAATTCCGTGACAATTTCATAAGGTAAGATTTCATATAAGATTTTAAACAAGCTTAAAGCAGGGCGGCCGCGCGCGACGTAAGTTCGGCTGAGGCAGCTGTCGTAGCGCAGAGTACAAACACCTTTTGTTCGGTCTTACTTTATATGAGAGATTCTGTACTAGTGGCTTCCTTACAGCGCATCCATCCAGCATTCTCTCTCGCTATTGCTTTCTTATTGTCAAGAAAAGTCACCGTGCAGGCGAGACCTCAAATATCTGAGGGAATATCTTCGGTAGATACTCACCATTGACTTTTATGTTACTCTCACTTTGGCATGTAACCAAGTGCTCTGTCTTCATGATGTTGGAGTTGAAGCTGCAGATCATCCATGGTGGTGTTGGCAAGCATGACGTCAGAGCATAATCTAAGTTCAGGTTGCTCTTGTTGTTGTTGTTTCGGAGACGACGAGGTGCCGAAATTTAGTCCCGAAGGAGCTCTTTTACGTACCAGTAAATCTACTGACACGAGGCTGACGTATCTGAGCACCGGACTGAACCAGGATCGAGCCTGTCAAATTGGGGTCAGAAGGCCAGCGTCTTAACCGTCTGAGCCCGGCTCTTCTTATTGTCTTCCTGCTAGGAACCACGTGCCAATTTGAATTCTCCAGCCACTGATGTTTTCTCTTCCTTTTATTTTTTCCCAATACTTCATCCTTCCGCTGTGGTTGTTCTCTCCTTAGGCTACCTTGTACCGGTTTCTTTTTCCCTTTTATCTTATAATCCTTCAGTATTTACCATTTTATTTCTAGATAACTTGATCTGAAACTTACTTTGCTGGGGCTGTACCTTAATTAAGGCCACGGCCGCTTCCTTCCAACTCCTAGCTATTTCCTGTCCCATTGTCGCCATAAGACCTATCTGTGTCGGTGCGACGTAAAGCAACTAGCACAAAAAAAAGTACTTAATCATTTTTTATCATGATGCTTGTTGTTTAATATATTTTTAACTGTTTGATTTACGTCCTTTCTTCGTTTTCAATTTTCTTCTTTTACTCTTTTCTTTTTATTGAAATAAGTATTATATAATTGGCTTTACGTCGCACCGACGGAGGCAGTTCTTATGGCAACAATGGGATAGAGAAGGCCTAAGAGTGCGAAGTAAGCGGCCGTGAGCTCAACCAAGGTACATCATCAGCATTTGCCTGGTGTCAAAATGAGAAACAACGGAAAATCATCTTCTGGGCCGCCGACAGTGGGGTTCGAACCCACTATCTCCCGGATGCCAGCTCACAGCTGCCCGCCCCTAACCGTACGGCCAACTCGCCAACCCGGTTTGTTGTTTAAAGAGCCCTGACATCTAGGTCGGCCCCTCATCATTTATTAACTCAAAAAGGAGACGTAAACATTTATGGAAGTTTTTTAATGCTGTTTGTTCGGGGCGTCGACCCATGTGGATCTTTTGCCCCTACTGGCACCATATTGTATGAACCTGCGTGTAATTGGAATCGCGCTAGTGTGGAATGCTGTGTGTGAGGAAAGGAAGATTAAGGACGTCACAAACACGCAGTCCCCAGGCCAGGGATATTAATAATTACAATTAAAAACCCCTGACCCTGTTGGGAATCGAACCCGGGGCCGCCGGGTGACAGGCGGACACGTTGCCCCCTACACCTTTAATCGACGTTAATAGAAGATTAGGTGATAAAGTTATATGAATGGAGAACTAGCCCTGAACTGCAGCAATTTATTCTTTTCTTTTTGGTGGCTTTACGTCGCACCGACACAGATAGATCTCATGGCGACGATGGTATAGGGAAGGCCTAGGAGTGGGAAGGAAGCGGCCGTGGCCTTAATTAAGATATAACCCCAGCATTTGCCTGGTGTGAAAATGGGAAACCACAGAAAACCATATTCACGGCTGCCGACAGTGGGGCTCCAACCCACTATCTCTTGGATGCAATCTCACAGGCGCGCGCCTCTAACCGCACAACCAACTCGCCCGGTAATATGTTCTTTAGGTGTATTAAAGATTTGAGGAGTCCGCCTCTGTGGTGTAGTGGTTAGTGTGATTAGCTGCCACCTCCGGAGGCCCCGGTCCGATTCCTGGCTCTGCCACGAAAATTGAAACGTGGTACGAGGGCTGGAACGGGGTCCATTCAGTTTCGTGAGGTCAGTTGAGTAGAGGTGGTTTCGATTCCCACCTCAGCCACCCTCGAAGTGGTTTTCCGTGGTTTCCCACTTCTCCTCCATGTAAATGCCGGGATAGTACTTAACTTAAGGCCACGGCCGATTCCTCCCATCCTCCACAAGGCCCCTGTTCAGCATAGCAGGTGAGGCCGATTGGGCGAGGTACTGCTCCTCCTCCCTAGTTGTATCCCCAACCCAAAATCTGAGGCTCCAGGACACTGCCCTTGAGGCGGTTGAGGTGAGATCCCTCGCTGAGTCCGAGGGGAAAACCAACGCTGGAGGTTAAACAGATTAAGAAGAGGAAGAAGAAGAAGAAATATTGAGAATATTCCTTTGAGTGATACTGTATATATCTTCAAATCATTCCCCTTACAACTTAATTTATTCAAACAGATTTGCGTGAAGGAAGCGGTGAGATTAGAGTTGGAAATGCTTTGTAATAAAAAGGCATTTAACATGTGGGTTAGATTGATAGCAAACATGAAAACATTAGCATAAGGTTGTTGTGTGTGTCTTAATACAAGCTGAGGATGATGGATACCGGTGTAGACATTAGCATAGTGAAATACGGCAGTACGTACCTGGACGTGAACTATTCCCCTTCCGTATTATGAAAATTAATGGCATGGTTTAGCTGGAGAGGAGGTTTTGCTAGTGATTAAGTTATTTTAGTAAAATATTGCGTGTTAATCTATACAAATAATATACGCCCAAATTTCACTATCTATTGAACAGATGCAATATACATAGTATAGGCTGATTCTCCCATACAAGAATTTGTTTAGTTTTTGTGATAGGAAATACAGTGATTGACATAAAAATGTATACATCCTGTCGAGGTAATTTGTAATGGTGACAACGTATATATGTAGGTTCAGTCCTCAGCCCTAACGCTAGTTGGATCCCCAACAGCTCTGCTATCAGCTGTTATAGATGGCCTGGGTATCACTGAAGAGGCGTACTAGGGAAAGGAGGAGTGAGGTAGTTTCCCGAGCCAGAAGTTGCTATTACACATCAGTCTGCCAAGTCCACTGAAATGCATGCATCAACGGACCCTATGAACAACATTTTCACACTATTCATAACAGGGACTGGCTGCATAAGGAATGTCATTACTAGCATCGCTCATACCTCAGTCACTTTCACATTATCAAAGCCAAGGATAAGACTGAGACAGGCAAATCAAAGTAACAAAATTGCTCTAGTCTAAACCAGAAGACATAGTGCGCTGTAAAAACTAGGTCGCGCCAGCAAAGGCATGGTAACAATGTACAAGGTACATTTAAAAAGTTCGGTGAATGATACCATACCACAAGGAAAAGAGAAATTATAAACCAAACACCTTTAGTCGCCAGTAGCGATGATTAGGGAAAGGGGAGAGGGGGAGGCACTCGCCCCCTCACTTTGTGGAGAAAACATTACATTTTTATTCCATTTTAGCAGGCTGGAACTAGGAATTACAGGAATAATAATAAAAAAAAAGCAGTTTGTAAAAGCTCTGTCATCTAATGCTTTCCTTTATTTTCTTTAATTATTAACAACATTATTAGGGGAAATTCGCACAGAATGTTGTTCGTCGTGGCTGACCAATTTGTGTAGCGCCACATCAGGTAGTGAAGACTGCATGCGCTGTGAGGAACGGTAGGTAAGGGTTGTTCTGCTCGAAGGCAGGTCCGAACCTCCGCAGAGGTGTTCCTGAGCCGGAGTTTACGTGCGGTAGGGTGGCCAGTTCCTTTCCGCTCCTCCATTCCCTTACCCTCACCAACAGCGTGTGGCCACCCATCCAACTCCTGACCACGCCCAATGTTGCTTAACTTCGGAGATCTCACGGGATCCGGTGTTTCAACACGGCTACGGCCGTTGGCACGGAGGAACGGTAGCAGCGGTATATTTTTGCGAAGGTCATGGACACTGAGGTATGATTCACCCGCTTGCTGCATACATTCGTCGGTCTGGCAGTCTCTTTCGTGTCTGTTAGTTTCGAAGTGTGTAGTCAAATACAAAATGATTTTTAACTTTAATCATGCCATACTTCTATTTAACTGTAATACATGTGTATATTGTTCCTTTGGTGAAAGTTTCATTGTATAGTATTGAATCAAAATCTCAAAGAACTATTATTACCGCACTTAAGTTGTTAAAAGCTCAAACTCTCTATCGACATTCGCTCAGAGAACATGAAAATCTTATAATTTTGTAGCTCGCTTTTTCCTTTTAGTTTTGATATATATAACCCCGTCCACTATATCCCACAAACCTGGGTACATTTTGTTCTCTGCACATTCCCACCCCCTCGTTAATTTTAATACCCAATCGCCACTGCTGTTAGTCGCCTTCAAAGTATTCTTCTTTTGCCACTCTACATTTCTGGCAATGTGTATACAGCTGCTGGAAACTGACAGCGAAGAAGACTTTAGGAATCGATTGGAGCGCTGATGTCAAACGTCTTTGGATGTCCGGTATGTATGCCCAGTGTATGCCTTTCAGGATTCCCGTGAAGTGGAGAAATGAAGCGAATATTCTGAAGGCACCAGATCCGGGTAGTACGGTGGATGTTCGAGAACAGTTGCGCGCCGCTTAGCCAAGAAATTTACACACGGACCGCAGTGTGTGGGCGGGCAATTTCGCGGAGGAGACACTACTTTCCAGTCCTGTACAACTCTGGTAGAATATGCCAGATGCGTAGCAGTAACAGTTTAAAAGCGTTCTCGTAGAATGAGGCGTTGGCAGTTTGACCCTCCGGTACGAATTCCTGTCGAAAGAGGTGGTCAACAGAGTCTTGATATTGGACTTTTCGAGGAGACTCTTTTCGTGACGTGCCGAACCCAGTGAACATCGTGTCGCTGATTGTCACTTGGCCTCCGAATCGAAATGTTAGCACCAGCTCTCATAGTGATGATGGTTTCCAGGAAAGATGGATCTCGATCAGACGTGCCAATGAAAACTCCAGCAATTTCCATCCTTTTGCCTTCTGTTATTCAGTCAATGTGCGCGACACAAATGCAGAACAGATCTTGCACTTACCCAAACTGTTGTGAATGTTCACGTTGTTATTGCTAATCCCTAATTCCTCTTATTTCTTCTCAGAGAGAGTCGTCGATTTTTAATAATAATAATGTTATTTGTTTTACGTCCCACTAACTACTTTTTAAGGTCTTCGGAGACGCCGAGGTGCCGGAATTTAGTCCCGCAGGAGTTCCTTAACGTGCCAGTAAATCTACCGAACGGGGCTGTCGTATCTGAGCACCTTCAAATACCACCGGACTGAGCCAGGATCGAACCTGCCAAGTTGAGGTTAGAAGGCCAGCGCCTTAACCGTCTGAGCCACTCAGCCCGGCCGTCGATTTTTTTTTGCCAGCATCCGTCGCACTTGCTCGTTTGTTGACGGTGGATACGGACGTGGCTCATCATCAATAGTTTCCTGTCCATCCCGAAAGCGTTTTAAAGGTGGGGGGGGGGGGATTGCATTAGACAGGTGGTCTAATGTTCTAAGGAGAAGGAGATTGCAGGCCAAGGGCTCTATTCAAGATCAGAATTCAGGACATGTGTCTGTGAGTAATCGGTACGAGTCACTGCAGGTAGAACAACAGAGGGAGGATGAGGTAGAGGCAGCTGTAGCCGAGATGTGTGGAGATAGGAGGAAGGGAAAGGTAGGAATGGGATATGTAGAGTAGAGGATAGGAAAAGACAGGTGGAACAGAGTCATGGGAGGGAGAAAAGGGAGGAGGAAGTAGCTTCTGCAGCTGTCACAAAAGATAGGGCTGACCAGGAAGAGAGGGGATCAAATGAGTTGGGTAGGGTTGAGGTTCTGGTCATGGGGGATTCCATTGTTAGACATGTGGAGAAAGTGTGTGGAAGAAATGGAACCAGGGTAGAGTGTTATCCAGGAATTAGGTTGAGGCACATGTTGAGGAAAGCATAAGGGAAGGAGGAAGGGAAGGAGAAGGTGGTAGTGTAACACGTTGGTACCAACAACGTAAGACAAGCTGGTATGAGCGCCAACATAGTTGGCGATGTGTGGAATCTGGAAAATGCAGCAGGGTGAAGTTTAAGGAAACGGAGATTGTTATCAGTGGAATACTGTGTAGGAGGAGTACTGACTGGAGGGTGATTGGAGATTTAAATGAGACTATGAAGTGAGTATGCTGGGAAACTGGGAGCGAGATTTCTAGATCCTAAGGGGTGGGTAGGAGATAGGGATCTGCACTCAGATGGCCTTCACCTAAACCGCAGTGGTACGTATAAGTTAGTAAATTTGTTTGGAAGGATAATATGCATTTTTTGCTATTGGCTGTACGTCGCACCGACACAGATAGGTCTTACGTCGACGATGGGACAGGACATGGCTAGGACTGGGAAAGAATCGGCCGTGGCCTTAATTAAGGTACAGCCCCAGCATTTGCCTGATGTGAAAATGGGAAACCACGGAAAACCATCTTCAGGGCTGCCGACAGTGGGGTTCGAACCCACTATCTCCCGAATGCTGGATACTGGCCGCACTTAAGCGACTGCAGCTATCGAGCTCGGTAAGGGTAATATGATGGTACATTCAGGGAAACGGAATGTTCTAAGGAGCGGTGATAAGGGTACATGGATCTGGAAGTCAAGTAGGGATGATATTAAAATATTAGTGTTGAACTGTAGAAGTATTGTAAAAAAAGGGATAGAATTACGCAATTTAATAGATGTACAGAATGTTAGGGGTATACGTGCAAATATTTCTTGTAGCAACATTTTTCTTTAAGAAGGAAGTGAGCTCCCAGACGAAACTATCATTACATCGGTGTGTTTTCAGACCAACTTTGCTTTACTGGAGCCAAAGCTGGGTGGACTCTTATGTCTTATTCATAAGTTAGAAGTAACAGACATGAAAGTAGCAAGAATGATTGCTGGTACAAACAGGTGGGAACAATGGCAGTAGGGTACTCGGAATGAGGAGATAAAAGCTAATTTAGGAATGAACTCGATGGATGAAGCTGTGCGCATAAACCGGCTTCGGTAGTGGGGTCATGTGAGGCGAATGGATGAGGATAGGTTACCTAGGAGAATAATGGACTCTGCAATGGAGGGTAAGAGAAGTAAAGGGAGACCAAGACGACGATGGTTAGATTCGGTTTCTAACGATTTAAAGATAAGAGGTATAGAACTAAATGAGGCCACAACACTGTTTGCAAATCGAGGATCGACGTTTAGTAAATTCACAGAGGCTTGCAGACTGAACGCTGAAAGGCATAACAGTCTAAAATGATAATGTATGTATGTAATGTATGGATACCGATGTGACGAACCACTAGATATCAAACTTTTAGTAATCCTGGGAAGTTATTTTCGAGAGCAAAGGGATCGATGTTTTTAGAATGAGTAATATGCTTTGTTCTTGTGAATGAATAGCTTTCCTTCGATGACAGCCAAGTTACGTGCCATCCGTGCTAAACTGGTTTTATGTTTAAGAGCAACTGAACTACGATAACAGCTGAAGGCTGCCACTAGGGTATGCCATGTTACGTAACATTCTCATCAGACTGCTTTTGTGGTTGTTAGTATTTTGTTTCCGTCTTAGGCACTTCAGACTACCCTGGTCATCAATTTTGAACCCTGGAGATGTATCGAATTGTCGGCCTTTAATACTGGTTCTTTCGTTGTTACGTCCTTAAGGGGATTGGGATGTCTGAGGTCATCAGCCTCGTGGTCGAGTGAGTATGGAAATAGCCTGAAAACCTGTGTCAGTGCTGGATCTGTATGAGCGTGTGATATAATTATTGGAGCGTAAGGTTGGGATAGGCACGCCGGGACGAGAAATACGGTAAGATCCCCGTTGTGCATTGCGTAAAAGTAGAAGAAAGAAGACAAAATCGTGTTGACGTGTATGTAAACAAAGTTCTTTACGTCAACGAAAGCATGCATGGGATAGGATGTCCAAATGAGTAGTATCCGAATGGAAATATATCCCCATACATGAAGATGTGGACGTCAGATTCAGCCGGCTCAAATCAAGATATCCTATTAAAACAGCACAGGAACTTGTTAGGAGGGATTTCTATCCAGAAGCTGATTGGCAACAAGAGTGAAACAGCATAGCTCCGACTCAATGGCAGATATTGTTCAATTATAAAAATCTTCTAGCTGGCTTTGATTTGCCCCACAAGACATGGGTAGCCCTCAACAGAGTCCGTAATAACCATGGGAGATGTGGATCAATGATGTTTATATGGGGTATGCGATCTTCTTTAGCCTGTGACTGTGGTGCAGTTAAGCAGACTTTCGACCATATTGTCACCGAGTGCACTGGAAGGGCATTCGTTGGATCCATTCAGGACTTTGTGGTGGCTTCTGCTGAGGCCATACAATGGCTAGAGAATATAGATCTAACTCTTTAAACCTTTTGCTTGCATGACTGTTTTCAGTGTTATAATAATGTGTATATCTTGTAATTATGTATATAATATTTTGTGCTTACTGTCCATGTATATTTAATCTTTGTATTGTTTTGTGTACGTTACCATACGCTAATAATAATAATAATAATAATAATAATAATAATAATAATCGAAGCACATCGAATGTTTTGTTTCAAACGAATAATGAACATGTCATACAACTAAATAAATTAAACGTACCTACATTTCGTACTTCCTGCCAGGCTGAGTGGCTCAGACGGTTGAGGTGCTGGCGTTTTGACTGCAAATTCGCAGCTTCGAACCTGACCCAGTCCGGTGGTACTTGAAGGTGCTCAAATACGTCATCCTCGTGACGGTAGATTTAATGGCACGTGAAGGAACTCCTGCAAGACAAAATTCCGGCACCTCGGCGTCTCCAAAAACTGTCAAGGTAGGTAGTGGGATGTAAAAACATGATTATATCGTGCTTCCAAACAAAAGACATATGTGTAGTGGTAAAATAAAGCATTATAACTTACTGTTGCTTTTGCAGTGCTTACTAAATGTATCAAAATAAAAGTTGCCAGTCTGAGTTGTTCAGACTGTTAAAGCACTGGTTTCTCGGTCCAAAATTAGCAGGCTTGATTCTGGCCCAGTCCGGTGGTATTTGAAGGTTCTCAAATACGTCAGCATTGTGTCGGTATATTGACTCCTGCGTGACTAAATTCCGGCACCTCAGCGTTTCCAAAAACCGTAGCAGTAGTTAGTGGGACGTAAAGCAAATAATATTACCGGTATTATTATTATTATTATTATTATTATTATTATTATTATTATTATCAGGTCATTAAGAGCTGAAAGACAGGGAAGAAAATAGTAAAATATGCGTGGTTTAGGAGGAAACAAGGTGAAATATACGTTACACGTTGCACCGTACCTGTCCTAAAAATGGGCCGGACTCAGGGGTAAGAGCGCGTGGTGCGTTCGGAAATAAATACGGGCGACGTGAACAACTCTAAAATAGCAAAAAATGCTCTCAAGTAGGTGGACAGAATAACGGCTACATTTCTACGTGAATAAGAAACATGTATTGGGCTAAGATAGATTTATTAAATCACAAATGAATAATAAACTCCTTAATTTTGACCCAAAATGCTCAGGAAAGTCAGAATAAGTGCCGCGTACATGAGTAAAGTTAAGTAACAAAAGCAAATGACAACCATGATGTAAGTATAATGGTGTGTCAGTGCGCATCCAGCCTAGCGCAGTGACGTCACGCTGGTAACAAAGCAAGGAAGGCGGTAACATTTCCCGCTCTGTGAAGAGAGCGCATCGTTCAAAATGTATTCGTTTACAATCGAAAGACCACTAATATGTTATTACAGTCATTTTATTATTATATCATTAATATCCTAAGTATTTTCATCATCATCATCATCATCATCTGTTTACCTTCCAGGTTCGGTTTTTCCCTCGGACTTAGCTAGGGATCCCACCTCTACCGCCTCAAGGGCAGTGTCCTGGAGCTTCAGACTCTTGGTCGGGGGATACAACTGGGGAGTATGACCAGTACCTCGCCCAGGCGGCCTCACCTGCTATACTGAACAGGGGCCTTGTGGAGGGATGGGAAGATTGGAAGGGATAGGCAAGGAAGAGGGATGGAAGCGGCCGTGGCCTTAAGTTAGGTACCATCCCCGCATTCGCCTGGAGGAGAAGTGGGAAACCACAGAAAACCACTTCCAGGATGGCTGAGGTGGGAATCGAACCCACCTCTACTCAGTTGACCTCCCGAGGCTGAGTGGACCCCGTTCCAGCCCTCATACCACTTTTCAAATTTCGTGGCAGAGCCGGGAATCGAACCCGGGCCTCCGTGGGTGGCAGCTAATCACGCTAACCACTATACCACAGAGGCGCACTTCTAAGTATTTTACTCTTAAATGTATGCAATGAATGCCTTACGCATAAGCGTTATACGGCTGCTCTAGCAGTTTGTAATGTTCGACATTTTCTTGGACGTTTATAAAATTTTCTCCCTGTTTAACTGTTTCAAGCGAATACAAGATATTTTGCACACTAAAGTTAAACTCAGTTCTCGAGGAATTTTCACCGTTGGTTGTAATTGCTTCATGGTTCTCTTTGTTAGTTTGTCAAATATGTAGGGTTCCCCGCAAAGGTAGTTACCGTGACGGTCATTAAATTCCTTCTCCAGTATATTTGTAACTTTCAGTAACTCGTAACTGGGTCTCATTAAATTTCCTCTTGAGACACATTGGAGTCAATTTCTTTCTTAATCTGTTTACCTTCCAGGGTTGGTTTTTCCCTCGGAGTCAGCGAGGGATCCCACCTCTACCGCCTCAAGGGTAGTGTCCTGGAGCGTGAGACATTGGGTCGGAGATACAACTGGGGAGGATGACCAGTACCTCGCCCAGGCGGCCTCACCTGCTATGCTGAACAGGGGCCTAGTGGGAGATGGAAAGATTGGAAGGGATACACAGGGGAGACAGAAGGATGCGGCCGTAGCCTTAAGTTAGTACCATCCCGGCATTTGCCTGGAGGAGAAGTGGGAAACCACGGAAAACCACTTCCAGGATGGCTGAGGTGGGAGTCGAACCCACCTCTACTCATTTGACCTCCTGAGGCTGAGTGGACCTGTTTCCAGCCCTCATACCACTTTTCGAATTTCGTGGCAGAGCCGGGAATCGAACCCGGACCTCCGGGGGGGGGGGGGTAATCACACGAACCACTACACCACAGAGGCGGACTTGATTTTATTTTCACGGTTCATTAAAAATTGTATTTGCCCTGGAGAAAAAATATGTCCGAACATTGAAGTAATTATCTCAGAAATGGCATTTGCCTTTTTTAGTTGTTGTAGTAATTCCCATTCATTTTTCAATAGCTGTTCATATTGTTCCTTAAGTCACTATTTTCTCTTTCCAACAGTAGGATCTTTCTTCTCAAATCGTCCAACTCTTCAGTTCCATTTTATCCGTTATAGTCCACCATTTCTTCAGTTGAAAAAAAATGGAATGTTATATAACATTTAAAGCCGCCTCTGTGGTGTAGTGGTTAGCGTGATTAGCTGCCACCCCCGGAGGTCCGGGTTCGATTCCAGGCTCTGCCACGAAATTTGAAAAGTGGTACGAGGGCTGGAACGGGGTCCACTCAGCCTCGGGAGGTCAACTGAGTAGAGGTGTGTTCGCTTCCCACCTCAGCCATCCTGGAAGTGGTTTTCCGTGGTTTCCCACTTCTCCTCCAGGTGAATGCCGGGATGGTACCTAACTTAAGGCCACGGCCGCTTCCTTCCCTCTTCCTTGCCTATCCCTTCCAATCTTCCCATCCCTCCACAAGGCCCCTGTTCAGCATAGCAGGTGAGGCCGCCTGGGCGAGGTACTGGTCATACTCCCCAGTTGTATCCCCCGACCAAGAGTCTGAAGCTCCAGGACACTGCCCTCGAGGCGGTAGAGGTGGGATCCCTCGCTCAGTCCGAGGGAAAAACCGAACCTGGAGGGTAAACAGATGATGATGATGATGATGATGATATAACACTTAAACATGTATTTATTGTGTTTTTTCACTCACCTGTTGAAATCAGCAGCCGGCGATCTTAGAAGTTCAGCTACATCCTTATGTCGATTTTTCTGTTTTTCCTTCTCAACCCTCCTGCCACTATTAGGAGTTAATATATTTCCTCCTAGTGGTATAGACTCATAGATCCGGTTTTAATTCACGGCTGCTTTTATTCCGATAATTTAGAAGTTGTCTTAAAAGAATTTCAAAGCAAGTCACAGCGAAATAAAGCGAGCAAACTCGACCTAAAGTAATAACGTAATAACGAACTTTGTATTAACTTAACACAGCATGTATCGAATAAAGACAATAATAATGTATCGTCAATTATAAATACGTATCGTGTTTCACACTCAATTTATCATTGCGCCGACAAGCGTTTTCCCACAGTCTGGCAAGATCTTCATTTTTCGGTAATGAAAAATACTTTGTGTATGATCCTTTGGTTTTCCTATAGTAGCTTAAACACCCTGCTACTGCACAGCCCGGATTTTTCAAAAGTGTGATCCGTGTATATTAATGAAACGAATAAAAGAGCTTCAAATTATGTACGCAAACGGCCGTAGCCGTGTTGAAACACCGGATCCCGTGAGATCTCCGAAGTTAAGCAACATTGGAGGTGGTCAGGAGTTGGATGGGTTGCCACGCGCTGTTGGTGGGAGGGTAAGGGAATGGAGGAGCGGAAAGGAACTGGCCACCCTACTGCACGTAAACTCCGGCTCAGGAACACCTCTGCGGAGGTTCGGACCTGCCTTCGAGCAAAATAACCCTTACCTACCGTTCCTCACAGCGCATGCAGTCTTCACTACCTGATGTGGCGGGTGAATCATACCTCAGTGTCCATGACCTTCGCAAAAATATACCGCTGCTACCGTTCCTCCGTGCCAACGGCCGTAGCCCTGTTGAAACACCGGATCCCGTGAGATCTCCGAAGTTAAGCAACCTTGGGTGTGGTCAGGAGTTGGATGGGTGGCCACACGCTGTTGGTAGGGGGTAAGGGAATGGAGGAGCGGAAAGGAACTGGCCACCCTACCGCACGTAAACTCCGGCTCAGCAATACCTCTGCGGAGGTTCGGACCTGCCTTCGGGCAGAATAACCCTTACCTTACCTAAATTATGTACAGCACATATTTAATACATAACGCGTGTTTAACACATTAAAAATACAACAGCTACAAGCCATGTAGCCGCAGAGCCTGCGCAGAAGCAACGCCTTTTCGTCTCTCTTACTGACGCACCATTATATTCACATCACGATGACAACAAGATAAATGGGTAACGACCCGGAAATAAAAAAAAATCACATTTGAAACTTGGGAAAAACACTACATTCGGATGGTGTATCGACTCATGCTAAAGTTTCTACGTCCGAGCCCCGAAGGGTTGCGATAATTAAATCGTTCATAAGCTGCCGCGGTAAAAGCAATAGCACTAGCACTGATATTTACAAATATACACTTCGATAACATCGGACACAAATACCACTCGCAAGCTCGTTCCGGGCCATTCCTATTCCTCCCACCAAAACATCACTGAATTTACTGTGGGGGCCCTCTGTAACGGTTCAAATCTCGTTACAGGGTGATATCTGTATTATTATTATTATTATTATTATTATTATTATTATTATTATTATTATTATTATTATTATTATTATTATTATTATTATTATTATTATTATTATTATGTCTGTACTATTATTATTACTATTATTGTATTATTATTCTTATTGTCCAATTCAATTCTGCAATGATTATAGCTTGCATGATTGTAGTTAATCTGTGTATATATGTGTGTGTGAATATTAGCATTTAACCACGTAAAGTAAGACTTGCTACATAATATCATATATGGATATGCTTTGTAATAAATTTTGACATTGCAACGCACATGTTGCAATACTGCTAGCGTAACTGCCGAGTCATCGCTCCGTCATTGTGTGCATTTAGCGGTGAGCTCATTTGTTTAGAGATATCTAGGCCGCCCAAGGCAATTTCAACATAGTGTGTAACATTTGGAGCCGGGTGGGAGTATATCATAGTTATTTCTGGAGATTACGTAGGTGTGTCAACTAATGTTTATATAAACTGGCTGTATATTGTAGCGTCAGTCATTGGTCATTGGGAAAGTGACACCACAGTTGGTCGGTCAGTCAAACGGATGGTGAACAATGAAACAGTCAAATGGATAGTGAACAGTGATGGAGTCAATTGGAAGGTGAGACCTCAGTCGGTCAGTTTAGTTGGAGGGAAAGACATGCCATGAAGTCATATGAACGGAGAGACTTGCCTTGAAGTCATATGAACGGAGAGACTTGCCAAGAAGTCGTATGGATAGAGACACTTACCAAGAAGTGTTGTACTGAGATGATAGTAGTCAGTCATCTGGATGTGGAAGCAGCAGTCACATGGATACTTAGTCGTCAGTTAAACAAAAAGGATACATCCCTAAATTAGGCTTGATATCTACAGTAAACACCAACCCAAAGGAATACGTCGTAATTACACTCAAAGTGTTGAAGGCACAAGTCAAGTGAACCAGTGAGGGATAAATTTCGTGCATAATTGTTAAATGTCCGGTCAAGAAGAATTCAAATTTAATGCCGAGTTTCTTTCAGTTGTAATGTCATAATTTCATATTCTCATCTGATTTATCGCAGCAGGCCTTGCTATTTTTTCTATACAATTTAAGAATATATTTTGTTCTATCAAATAAATTTATCGTTTTATTTCAAGAGTAGAATTACATAACCTCAAATTTAATGGAAAAAACGATAATCTCCTTTTCCCAGAACTTATATGGTATGTTGTCAAAAGTAAGTTTATTACCCCACAGCCTAGAGATAGTCAAGATTCTCATTCTATTATTGCTGCACTGAGTTGTAGCTGGCGCCCATCAAATAACGTATGTGTAAGTGATCAGGTAAGAACTAAGTGTGAGTACAAGGTCCGACGATTGTGTATTTTATTTAATGAATATTAATTTTCATATTTTTGATTTTAATTCTGATTTAATAGATTTTAAAGTAAGTAAGCGAGGTAGGAACATCTTCACCTCCCATATGCAAATTGGATGGCACAAAAGCCGTCATCCCTTAAAATAGCTTTCGAGCTACAAACAAACACTTTAAGGGCACCCGGAAGGGGTTATGTCTGCCATGTTAAAATGGGCGTTTTTAAGGAACATTTTCTCATAAAGTTATGAACCAAGGTAAATCATTTTTGTATACAGATTCATTAGACCCTCGCACGTAGATCGACGACATCATTTTTTAATATCTTCCGTCTTTTAGAAAATATGCATTTCTAAGTGAACATCAAAATTTTAGGTTTTAAAATGAGGCATTTTGTTCCATAATTCAGAAATTGTACCTTTCATTTTAAAAATCTCGTGTTAAAACACGTAGAATTATTAGTTACATACCACCTACAAGTTTGGTTAATGTACGTTCAATGAAATCCGAATAAATGTTCCTTAGATACACAAAAAACTACTTTTCAGGAAACGAGCTTCAAAGTTCCTTTTGCATTCCACCTCCATACAGAGGATCATCTGGGTTCTCTTCCATCTCATCTTGTAATCTACTATTTACACTTCTTTTCTTCTGTCTTCCAAGCTTCACCAGCTCCCTTTCTGCTTCATCTGCTCTCCTTTTTCTTTTCTAATCTATAATTGACATTTGTTTCAGTGCTGTGTCCTGGGGGTATACATAATCTTTGTAGAACTTCGCTTTTCGAGATACTGCCTCCATTGTATGTTTCCATGGCATCATGAGCACCAAAGTGGAGTGTTTTTATACTCACAAATACTCCCTCGGGCATCCGGGTCCATATCAAATTATTTAAGCTTTCGTTAGGGTTTTGGTTTTTACCGTGAAGTCATTTCCGGAGGAGTTTTTCATAGGATAAGTCTCTGAAGACTGGCCTTGTGGATTCCACGACTGCATACGGGAGACGACTGCATACGGGAGACTGTGCTTCTGGTCGCAGTTTCCTTCATTTTTATGGTATTTGCACCACGTGTCCTCTCCTTTTGGACACAAACCATGCTGTGGTTGTCATTCTGCATCTTTTTATAGTCAATTAGGGAACACACCTTTGCACACTCACTTGTAACGTTCGGAATAAGAACAGCGATTTTAGGCTTCCCCGCATTCTTGCGCACCTTGAAAAACCTATTACCATGTCTAGGCATCTTGTTCAATGTATAAAACCGAACGGAAACAAAGCAGCTGAATACGGTTGTAAAGGAAGCCGCCAAAACAAACAATAAACACACGCAGTTATGTTCTCAATCATTATGCCGTCCAGGTTGGCCAACAATTCAAAGTTGTACTTTCCTGCAGCAGAGATATCTTCCCGCAGAAAATGACCACGTTCTGAAACAGGAACACCTTCAACAGAATCTTTGTCACCGATGACAAATGGAAAGTAATATTATGTCACATCAGTTCGAGGACATGTCATGCCTGACTACTGCAGCACTCCAGATAATATAAACATTAACACCCTTTCAAACGTCGCAGAGGTCTGAAACAAAAAGTATTCGAAAGAAGAAAGTCACAGGTGTATAAAACTGCAAAAAATAAAAATCCAAATTTTTTTCGATTTCACCCCTTCCGGGTGCCCTTAAGCAACGCAGATCAAATATGACACACGTAAAATTACAAGACCAATAAAATAAAAACACTGATATACAAACACACAAAGAAACATGTAATAAAAGGACATAAATATATACACTTCTTGAGATAGCTTATTGGGAATAGACATCCAATAAACGTGGACGCAGGCTTGTGTCTTCAGACAGACACAACAAATCGTTCTCTCTCACTCACCACGTGGTTAGAGATCAGCTGTGACCTAGATACGTCTAACTGTGTGGCAAAGGAATGCAGTGGCTTAGGGAAACGTACGGTCTATTCTTGGAGCAACTCTCACTTGAAGGAGGGATGTGAGAACGGTCAGCTGTCTTTACATGCTTTCGGGGATTAATATTGTCGGTTCTAATGCCTCGCCTTTCTAATACCGCTGGAGACACAAAATCTCTGTCATCCTACAAACAGCTCGATATCAGCTATCACGCAAATTCATCAGCTGTCTCATAAAACACATAACTCTGCTTCCTACAGATAAAGCCTCGTGCCTGTCTCAGTTAAACGTAGCATTGCAAATTATTCATCGGCACTCAGGCCTCTCTATTAACCGTTTCAGGTTTTGGTTCACCCCGTCATTAACACATAGGCAACTCAGGCCTTTCTACTGACAGCTCTAGGGTTCGATTCTCCCCTATTTAATACATGGGCAACTCAGGCCTTTCTACAAATAGCTCCAGAGTTAGATTCTCCCCTTATTTTTAATGCATGTACCTCTCTAGCCTCTTTACCAACAACTCCGTAATTCGACTCTTCCCGTATAGAACGTGCCTTCGTGGCATTTTATAAGAACCTAACTTAATCAACGGCGTAAACAGATTCTTTTTTTGCTATTTTGTTTTACGTCGCACCGACACAGATATGTCTTATGGGGACGATGGGGGAGGAAAGGCCCAGGAAGTGGAAGGAAGCGGCTGTGGCCTTAATTAAGGTACAGCCCCGGCATTTGCCTGGTGTGAAAATGGGAAACCACGGAAAACCATCTTCAGGGCTGCCGACAGTGGGGCTCGAACCCACTATCTCCCGATTACTGGATACTGGCCGCACTTAAGCGACTGCAGCTATCGATCTCGGTGTAAACAGATTCGTCGTACATGACGTAATCATTACCTGAGAAATATGCAGCGTGCATAGATAGTGCATCACGTGTTACTGCTATAAAATGATACAACCCCATCGATCTTAAGGGAGTACAGTCTATTTGAATGATAAGGACACTATCCCGCACCTTTCTAACAACTCATATGAACAAGAAAATGGAATACACTAAAATATCATGAAAAACACACATAATACATATCCTAATTTCTCCCTTCATCCCACCTATCTGAAATATATATACACGGGTCAAAGAGCTCCAGCATGCAGTTAGCCCTGAACGACATGTACGTTAATCACAATAAGACAAACAAGCAATTGCCACTCTGGCTGACATTTAAGCTTGAACCTACTCTAACAAAAAATTATATTCTCTAGTGTTATGCCTTCCATTAACATGCTAATAATTGGTCATAGAAACTTAACTTGGTCGATTCTCAGCCATCAGCGGCGCTCACATGGCCGCTAGTGTCACAAAGCTTAGGCAATCATGACGACGAAATCCAGGTTTTTAGCGGTCACTCTGTCGACTCTGGTTGCTGCCATCATTGTCCTTGGAATGCTGAAAACTCCTGCAGTACACTTGATTTATCAGGCGTCTGCTTCACCGCTCATGTAGTACACGTGTACTGGATCTTGCCCTTAATGATTGGCTGACACTAGGCTAGATCCTGTGTACGGATATGAGTCCGATCCGAACACCATTAATTTAAGGGAGTTATTCCCGGGCAATATCAGTACTCGGCGGCAATTAACGATACGCACACGTACTTTTCACGATCCGCGAGCGCGATACGGATAGTTAATTGCTACTCACTGATTTTACACGTCGATCAAAATTACCGTTCATACTGTCTTTTAACTAGCAATATTTAAGTTTACACGCCAGTCCGCACCTTCTCGTCACTTCAATATTTACCGACTAGATAGAGGTAACCATCTTTCTTTACGGGTACTGTTATTTACCACGAATTAATCAGTTTACAGAACACATACATCGTGCAATTACATATTCACTGTCATAATAACGAACGTTCGCATCTAGCGCCCAACTAAGTTCAAATACATTCAACTGAATAAAGCGTCCTCAACAAGACACAGCGACTGTAGACGGTCAAATACGACTGACGATCAGAACAGGAGTGAGAATGCTTCCCCCTCTCTGCGTTCTTTTAAAAGCCTTGAAGAAGTCGGTTGGGCCCGGGGAGTCCCCGTGCTATACTAGCGCGTCTCTCCAACGGCTACTCATGTTCAAATGGCTTTCCGTTAAAAATGCAAAACGCTTTCAGCAAACATAAGTAGTCAATATTTTCGCGCACAGGTAGTTATAAATTCTCATCTATCTCTTCGAATAGGTCAAAACTGTGGAATATCGGCGCGGTGAAGGATTTCTTACGTAATATTTGATAATTCCACTCCTGCGGTAACGAGGTTGGTTAACCTGGTTGCGTTGTCTTGTGACTCCCAGTCTGCAAATATTTCCCCTACCAGATTTTGGTTGGTCAAATTCGAAATCGAGGGACAAAGAACGATGTAGCGGCACTCCCTCAACGACTTCTTTCAAACTTAAAAATAAGCGTTGATATTGGCTCGGTATCGACTTGTCTCCTACACAGGCGCGGTCTAGCACTTAACCGGCCTTTGTTTGACTCTCACGCAATGATGCATTACTAAACAATCCCCCTGTGTTATACATAAGTAAATGTATACAGTTAGAGCATAATGGTTTGATGTTGGCTGGCCTGTGTGTGGGTCTGTTCTTTCTAGTAAACAACACAGCTTGGCATTTGTTAACATTGACCTTAATACGCCATTTAGTTAGCCAGAGCTCGAGAGTTCGTAGTGCTACTTGTAGCCTCTTCCGGGTGCACGTTAGCTGAGGGTGTTGTACCGTGATGGCAGTGACGTCAGCGTAGAGGTGCGTGGTAGTGAGTTCCGCTGTTGGCATGTCGCTTCTACATAGGACGAACAGGATTGGGCCTATTGGAGACCCTTGGACTACGCCCGCCCTCACGGTTCACGTGCTTGACAGTGTGTTGTGGACGTTTACTTGAAACTCTCAGCCATCCAGGTATGATTTAATTAGTCTTATATACCCTGGGTGGAATTTGTAGTCTATTAGTTTCGCTAACAGGCCTTCGTGCAACACTTTATTGAATGCGTTCTGGATATCAACGAATACTGTGCCTGTGTCCCTCCGCTTGTTTAGTCCGATGGTCGCTTGTTCGATGAACCGTGTAAGCAGTTGCGGAGCGGAGTGACCATTCCTAAGGCCGAATTTTTCGTTTCGAGTGATTCCCTTTTCCTTTCAGCAGTATTTTCTCGAATACTTTGCTGAGGGCACGTAGGAGGCTGATGGGTCGGTAGTTATTTGGGTCAGATTTGTTCTTGCCTGGTTTCCCAAATACAAGGATCCTCGCCTTTTCCACTGCTCTTGGTGATATTACAATTGTAGCATTGCATTATATATCTTGGTGAGAAGTGTGAGTTAATTTCTTGATTATTATGTTTTGGATCTCGTCAGCGTTGGGTGCTTTTTACGGGTTAAGATGATCTATTATCCACTTACTTTCGTGTATATTAGTCTTCTTATCCTCGGTCTTAGGTGCGGTTGCGAGGAATTCTACTACCTTAGTCTCTGTTCGCCTAGTGAAAGCGGGATCGCACGATTCCACGTTGGGCGTAAAAGCTGCTTCCAGAGAGTCTACTAGTGTTCTTACTGCAGCGTCGATTTGGGCTGGGCTTTCTATTTGTGTGTCCTCAGTCCCCAATGGAAGTGCGTCCAGTATTCTTTCGAATTTAGCCCATTTGGCTGCTTTATATTTGAGCCGGCGCTTGGGGTTATTCTCATATTCCTCTGGGTTCGCATTCAGTGTAAATAACACTAGTTGGTGCCTCGACCCTAGGTCGTTTATTACTGTTATGCTATGCCATTGAGGAATATGTCGCAATAGGACTATGTCTAATATGTCGGAGACCTGTCCCTTTGGTGCTAGGAGCGTGGCTCGCTGGGGGCTATTGCCACATAGTTCTGGGATAACATGTGGTTGTACAGCTTTGTGCCTTCTGAATTAGGTCTCAGGCAACCCCAGCTGGCGTGTTTCGAATTTAGGTCTCCTCCTATTATCGTGTTTCGATTTAGCCTTAGTGCTGCTTCTATGTCTTGTGTGTTTAGGCTTTTCGGTCTGGCGTATGCCGATATGACATTAATGAGTGTTCTTCGCACTGGCACGGCAATTCCGCATGTCTTCAGTTTGACCAGCTCCGGTAAGTCTAGCTCCATATGTTTGAAGTCTTTCCTTACCAGAGCTGCTACCCCTCAGACTTGGTTAGCCTCGTCGCGTTTTTGTACTTCGTAGCCTCCCATGGTGAATTTCTTTCCCGGTGGGAGGAAGGTTTCTGTTAGGAGTGCTACATGTATGGTGTTCGCGGCTAGGTAGGCTTCAAGTTCGTATTTTGTCGACCTGACGACCTGGAAGTTCAATATTAATACTCGAAGCCCCTTCATATTATTGTTGTTATTGTTATTATCATCATCACTGGGTTGTTTAGGCACCTTGGGTCAAGAGGTAGGAGATCGCATTAGCCAGGCCACTTAGCCAGGGCAGTGACAGGGCCGCGGCCACCATGTTGACCATCATTACTCCAGTGGTTATGAATGCGGTGAGGTTCAAGTTAGGTAAGACGATTTTTTAACATTTCGTCTATCTTTTCCTTCAACTCCCTTCCTGCCATGTTCCCTGCGGGCTGCTATACCTGGTTTTGTGTGTATGGTGTAGGTGATGTGTTGAGTGAGGCTGGTATTGTGCGGAGGGCGGGCGTTGGGGGTGGAGGGGTAAGTGTCGCGGATGCCAGTTCACTAGCAGCAGGTTTCCTGCGGGGGGTGGAGCTGGCCAGGGGGAGACTTGGGGCAGTTCGGGGGCAGCTTGCATGGACTTGTCCTGAATTTTGTTTGTTGTTGGGGGCTGGGCTTTCATATTTCTATTAGTTTTGGAGGTCTACTTCGGGCGGTGGTAGGGGGTGGCTGGGCAAAGGGCCCTAGGGTGGGTTTGCCCTCCGTTCGTGGGGGTTGAAAATTTTGTTTGCCTCCGCCTGAAGGGCCCGTTTTGGCTGATGGGCCTTGCTTTTGGCCCTTTTTGCCTGAGGGGCCTAGGGGACCTGACGGGTCCTTTGTTATTTTTGCCTGAGGGGCCTGTTTGGGCTTTAGGGTCACTACGCTTGCCATCCTTTTACCCTTTGCCTTGGAAATCGGCTTCGAATCCCCTGCGGCTGGGACATTCCTTATAGTTAGCCGTGTGTTTTCCCCCGCAGTTAGCTCACTTAGAGTACGCGGTGTCGCTGCCGTGGGGGCAGTCGGGAGACAAGTGGGAGGCGGCACGACTGCGACGTCTGGGATCCAGTCGGCATGCCACCACTGAATGCCCGTGCTTCTGACACACTCCGCATTGGGAGCCAGTGGCTGGGGGGCGGTACGGCTCGACCGACACCAGCATATTCGAGAGCACCCTCATTCTCCGCAAGTTGTCTCCTCCTGAGGTGTCCGCCACGACAACCAGTAAGTGGCAGCGTTTGGCTGGCCTATTTCCTGTTCGCATCCGCGACACTGTTAGAGCGTGGATACCGTGGGCTTGCATCGCAAACCCGATATCATCCGACTCATATATGTTGATGGGCGTTCTCACTACAAATCGCTTCACTGTGGCGTTGGGCAATATCCTTAAACATTTGATATGTAGCCCGTTCAGCACTCTGATAGCGATTTCGTAGCTGTCAAAGCTGGACATATGTAGCCGGACTGCTTCGTGCGCATCTACTCTCGGCCTGGAGAATAATAATTTCTCTGTTCATGTGTCCGCTTTTTGAGAAGCTCCATTTCCGTTAACTTTGTGTTGTTAGTGCATACCGTTAAGGGTGGGGGTTGACCCCTTACGGGTTGTTATTTTTGTTGGTTGTGGTGGATGAGGTAGTTTCTGCTGTGTCTGCCTTGTGTGTGTTGTTTTGTGGCTTGGTGGATGGCGGCTGAATGCAGCCGATAGATGTGTCGGTACTCGGTGTTTGAGGCCCGCCTTTCTGGGGCTGGCGGCTCAGGGGCTTGGTTTTTTCCCTTTCCCCTTCCTCCTCTTCCCCCTTAGGCTCCTTGAAATTATAACCCTGGTTTCCCGGATGAGTGGCTGGGTCCAAGGGTTCGGTCACTCCGTGCACGCGTAGCTCCCATCGCTCAGAGCTTTCAGAATCGGTCTCCCTGGATGTACCTAACAGGTCAATCACCAGTTGAGCCTCGTCTGTGTCTAAGTCCTATTGCCCGCTCGCTCGGGGGTATTGGATTTTAGGTTGCGCCATCCTTCGAGTCCTTCTCTTTCTGCCCTACTTCATTCCCCGGTGCGCCGACTCTTCGCTCGGGTCGGTGAAAGTAAGTCCCGCTTTCCCGGCGTCCGGCTGGCTGACCACTAGTTTGGGTATGAGTGCGCGGTTTGTATTGGGGAAGAGGTAGTCTCCTGTTTTACACCTCCTCAGTCACTGGCTCAGGGGAGTCATGTGACTGCTCCTTCCCATGTGTAACCTCCGGCTCTTCGGGGCTTAGCTCCGGTTCCCGTTCGCTCACACATAACGTCATACCCTCCAGTTCGCTTTCCCAGCGCGGCGTGCTCCTGTTTCGGAGCTCAGAACGAGAGCTGGCCGGCCGAACGGGCAGCGGCTGCACTGGTATGTGCTTCCCAGTGGTTATTGACGGGGTGGTTTTGGAGTGGTTCTTGCTGTTGTTGTGGAGGTTGTGTTAGTAGTGTTGGTGAGCGAAAAGTGCCGTGTAGCAGGTATACCTGCTGTGTGTAGTACGTAGTGTTTCGTGAGGATAACGCCACATGTCGCATTTATTCCATGCTCTACGGGGTCAATGTCCGGAGCGAGGGTTGTTTGTGACCTACTGAGGCTGCGCGTGGCAGGGCTACACGTGTCGGCCTTAAGAAAGGCTGACTTAGTGTGCCTGCCCGCGGCCATAGCTGTGGGGCTGCCCTCAAACTATAACCAAGGAAATGTGGTGTTGTATGTGTTGTGGGTGTGACGCTGTGAGAGCTGCGCCGCCAGAGTCGAATAGAGGGATGAGTGGGTCACACTCTGCGTCGTAGTAGTGGCGACGGCCGTTGAATGGTCAGAGTGCCGTAATAACGGCAATTTCACTCTCAGTCTGGTCTCGACTCTCTGTCGTAGTAGTGGCGACCGCTGGTTAGTCAGAGCGCTGTAATAACAGCGGCTCTTACGTATCGGTCGCCTCTGGACGTTCTTGAAGTTCGTCGCATGTGTGTGTGTTGGTCCCTGACTCGTTCGAAAAATTGGTCTTTCTGACTGCCCTTTTCGGCATGAGCCTGGTTCCGTGTGTTTTGGTGTGGGGACGTGTAAAAACGAATTAGTGGGTGCGGGCTGATCCGATGCGAACGGGACCCTGGACCACAGAGTACCCTATCTAACCCTAGGTATCGAGAAGCGGTAAATGGACTGGACAGGAAGTGTAGCTTCTAGAAGTTCTCGCAGAGAGGAGAGAGACAGCGGAGCGAGAGGCACGTACGTGCTTTCACTTCAATAGTCGAGCTGCTCTCAACTCACTCCGTAGGTCGCGCCTAACTTAAATACCTGGGCGCACGCCATCTGGATGCTTCCAGAAGGGACACGCGAGTCTTCCCGAAGGCCAATACTCTCCGCGCGCCGTCCAGATTCTTCCATAACGCCGGAGGCCTCCACTGAGCAAGCAGGACGATCCAGATAGCAGCGGCGGGGACGCTGACCACTCCACAAAAGGGTGTCCTCCGCCTGGTAACGGGAGTAGGAAGAGAGTGGGCCAACCATGGTAATGAGCGTGCGGTTGGAGTTGGCTAGCTTGTGCTACTCCCCATGGTTGTACATTGGCATGGCGGACGCAGCGGCTCACCTTGCCAGCTGCCGATACAGAGTGCTACACATGCGCTCGTCAAGTTATCGAGTACACATCTCATACAGTATATGGAATGTAACAATAAGTTAGGCCAAACTTTGCGGACACATTCTTTACACGTAGAAGAAGAAAATGTCATATCGACATGGGTCCGGAAACGCTTTATTTAGGCCTACATGTTAGGAATCATTTTCTACAACTCTACATAGAATATTAAACATGGGAAACACACAGGAAGAGAACGTACCAGCATATCACAGGAAATTTTCTTACACAAATGTTCAAACAGCCCTCCGTTAGTATTGATACACACACCAACTAGCTGTCTAATTAAATCACGGATGCGCTAATAATTTCCCGGATATTGCGTATGGTTGCGCAGCCTTCCATAATACGGGCACGAAGACTCTGCGTCTTGCTCAGCGGTTCGATAGACAGGCGTTTCAAATGCTCTCACAAACAAAGTCTCGTGGTTTTAGGTCCGCGCAGCAGTGAGCTCGCATCCCAGAGATAGTGGGTTCAAACACCACTGCCGGCAGCCCTGTATATGGTTTTCCGTGGTTTCCCATTTTCACACCAGACACATACTGCGGCTGTATCATAATTAAAGCTACGGATGCTTCCTTCCCAGTCCTAGCCCTTTACCTATCCTATCGTCGCCATAAGATCTATCTGTGTCGGTGTGACGTAAAACAAATAGTAAAAAATTAGGTCCGGAGAGAGAGGAGGCCAGGGAAACGTTTCATTTTCTACATCTGAGAGGAATGTGTGCTGAACGTTTGGCCGCATTTTATTGTTACACTCTGTATAACAGGGAAGCCACTCGCTAGTTGAAGATGGTATAGTTCCACGCATGCCAGACAGGTTGTAGCTGTCAATGAAACGTGTAGAATGATAACAGGCTGCTTGAAATCCAGTACTGTTGAATGGCTTTACCACCTCGTAGGAATACCACAACCTTCT
Source organism: Anabrus simplex (assembly GCF_040414725.1). Classification (NCBI taxonomy): domain Eukaryota; kingdom Metazoa; phylum Arthropoda; class Insecta; order Orthoptera; family Tettigoniidae; genus Anabrus; species Anabrus simplex. The sequence continues at coordinate 1,763,179,967 of NC_090265.1, read as the reverse complement.
ATTTGAAGAGAAATAGTGCCGATAACGAAACAAGAAAGAAGGAAAGAAAGAAAGAAAGTGGAGCAAGGAAGAACCCACCTTTTGCACGGGTACAAATGAAATCAATCAATCAATCAATCAATCAATCAATCAATCAATCAATCAATCAATCAATCAATCAATCAATCAATCAATCAATCAATCAATCAATCAATCAATCAATCAATCAATCAATTGTCCAGCTCCATGGCTAAATGGTTAGCGTGCTGGCCTTTGGCCACTGGGGTCCCGGGTGCGATTCCCGGCAGGGTCGGGAATTTTAACCTTAATTGGTTAATTTCTCTGGCACGGGGGCTGGGTGTATGTGTCGTCTTCATCATCATTTCATCCTCATCACGACGCGCAGGTCGCCTACGGGAGTCAAATCAAAAGACCTGCATCTGGCGAGCCGAACTTGTCCTCGGACACTCCCGGCACTAAAAGCCATACGCCATTTCATTTCATTTCATTTCATTTCATTTCATTTCATTTCATTTCATTTCAATCAATCAATCAATCAATCAATCAATCAATCAATCAATCAATCAATCAATCAATCAATCAATCAATCAATCAATCAATCAATCAATCAATCAATCAATCAATCAATCAATCAATCAATCAATCAATCAATCCCGTTCTGGATTTAGGGCAGTCGCCCAAGTGGCAGATTTCCTATCTGCTGTTTTCTGGCCTTTTCTTAAATGATTTCAAAGAAATTGGAAATTTATTGAACATCTCCCTTGGTAAGTTATTCCAATCCCTTCTATAAACGAATATTTGCTCCAATTTGTCCTCTTGAATTCCAACTTTATCTTAGTATTGTGATATTTCCTACTTTTTCAGACACAACACAAACTTATTCGTCTTCTAATGTCATTCCACACCATCTCTCCGCTGACAGCTCGGAACATACCACTTAGTCGAGCAGCTCGTCTCCTTTCTCCCAAGTCTTCCCAGCCCAAACTTTGCAACATATTCGTAACGCTACTCTTTTGTCGGAAATCATCCAGAACAAATAGAGCTGCTTTTCTTTGGATTTTTTTTCCAGTTCTTGAATCAACTAATCCTAGTGAGGGTTCCATACACTGGATCCATACTCTAGTTGGGGTCTTACTAGAGACTTATATTCCCTCTCCTTTAGATCCTTACTACAACCCCTAATTACCCTCAGACCATGTTTATAGATATGAACCCTCAGAACATCAAAGAAACAATTGGAACCATCGCCGAGAAAGCTAGGCTACAACTACGGAAACCACTACGACCTACCTTCCCACTTCTTCTTTTCCTACCGCTTTTTCCACACCTGTGAGGTCGCGGGTTAGAACTGTGTCGCACATGTGGGTTTCGCCCTGTTTTACGGCCGGATGCCCTTCCTCACGCCAACCCTATATGGAGGGATCTAATCACTATTGCGTGTTTAGGAATCTGCCACCTGGGCGACTGCCCTAAATGCAGATCAGTATTGATTGATTGATTGATTGAGAGTGTTGGGACGGAGTCAAACACCCAGTACCCGAACCAGAATAATTGATTAGAAGCGATTTTTTTCGCTAATTGCTTTACGTCGCACCGACACAGAGAGGTCTTATGGCGACGATTGGACGGTAAAGGGCTAGGACTGGGAAGGAAGCGGCCGTGGCCTTAATTAAGGTACAGCCCCAGTATTCGCCTGGTGTGGAAATGGGAAACCACGGAAAACAATTTTCAGGGCTGCAGACAGTGGGGTTCGAACCTACTATCTCCCGAATACTGGATACTGGCCGCACTTAAGCGACTGCAGCTATCGAGGTCGGTGATCAGAAGCGATTAAAATCCTTGACCCGGCCGGGAATGAACCCGGGACTTTCTGAACCGAAGGCCTATCTTTCCACTGGTTGGAAAATACTTTCGGAAACTTCGCCTCCTGGCTATGACGAGGAATGGCTTACTCGACAGTTCTTGAATAGATTGTGATCTGCAGTGGGCAGATCAATTAATTTACCAAGGTAAGAATGTTATTCATTGTGAATGTGAAGAAGTCCAGACTGCACAACATTTGCTGCAATGTCAACCGTCTCCAGCCTCCTGTACTCAAGAAGACCTTCATTACTCTACAGCAGGGCCTCTCAAACGCTCAAAATCTCACGCATGCATATCGAGGCGCAGAGACTCCGTGCACTGTGCACCGTTCCGACTCGACTCAACTCGGCTTGACTCGGATAGTGCAGTGCGCTGAGAGCGACGAAGCATTCGGTGATATACGGCTTGTTTATCAGTGAAATAGATAAGCGCAAGACAACAACATAATAATGGAGCAACCTGTTTCAAAGAAAGCAAAGACTTCCGAAAGTCCATTTCAATCGAACTGGGAACTTTCGTATTTCTTTGTCAGTCGTGACGATAAAGCCAATTACTTAATCCGTGGGACAATAATTATGTGATAAGTTAATCAAAAAGGTCTATTTTCCAATACAAAGGCTTTGCTCAAATTCTACGAGAATTTTTCGAAGGAAAATTTTCCTAAGCTGCATCGAGAAGCAGCTAAGATTATTTCTATGTTTGGTTCCATATGCATATGTGAAAGGTATTTTTTCCTGCTTTGACTAGTACGAAAACTAGATTGCGTGCGAGTAGGCCTATTTCTGATTGTAGTTTAAAGAAGGCTCTCAAATTGCTGTCAGCCGGTCCCTTGTTGCAGGCATAACTGGTATCATTGCAAAGATAAAGAAAAAGAAGAGCTAGGGAAGATAAATTGTCTGCTGAAACCAAATTGAAAGAAGAGTGTTTTAACACCGGTAACGTTGTCCCATACAACAGCGTCACCGCTCACCGCACATAAACATTTCGTAGTGAGGGGAGGATCAGCGGGGAAGGTGGAGAAGGCGAAGACAGGCAGAACGGGTGAAACAGGTGTAGTGGAAGTGGAGTGGGGGTTTGCACTCTAGTCAACCTAGTGAAGTCGTCTCCTGCACCTTGCGCCCGTGCACTGCCCGGCGCATGCACCCTGAGAGGCCCTGCTCTACAGTAAATGCCACGTTTTAGTCACAGTATATATATAATATTAGAACTGTGCCTTATTTGTATGTTTCTGACACGAGAATAAATAAGGATCCTCCAAATTATCGGGCGCTTCATCGAACCGATAGATCTCTCTTATGTTCGTCGTAAAATGCAAAAACCGTCAGTTATTTATTCGATACCACTCTAGGATCGATATCTCACGTTCCAGAAACCGATTATTACGAGGGCCATCTGGAAAAAAGTACCCGTTAGCGCCGCATGAAGCTCTGACGACTCGGGTAGCCGCTGGGCAAGGTCAGACCGCGTCAGTGGCTTGTCTGAATGCTCTGTGCGAGGTTGCGTGACGCTAGCATTGACTGTGTTGTGTCTGTGATCGTTTAAAATGTTTAAACAAATTGAGAACCCCGCCAGTTGTGAAGTTAGGGCCGTGATTAAATTTCTTAATGCACGAAACGTTCGACCTTGTGATAATCATCTCCAATTAACGGAGGTGTATGGAGACAATGTGATGGACGAGTCGTCTGTTCGGCGCTGGTGTCGCAACTTCAACCTAGGGAGGGGGAATACACACGACGAGGAGCGTTCAGGGAGACCATCTGTCATTACAGACCAACTGCTGAGCGCAGTGGACGAATGCGTGAGGAACGATCGGCGCGTCACAATTGATGAACTCTGTGAACATTTTCCTAATGTGTCTCGAACAATTGTTCATGAAATTGTCAAAAGACCATCTGCATTATTCAAAAATCTGTGCAAGCTGGGTCCCTCGCATGCTTACAGAGGAGCACAAAACCAAGCGTATGGCTGCAGCACTGGCGTTTCTGGGACGTTATTCCGATGAAGGAGACTCTTTCCTGACTCGCATCATTACTGGGGACGAAACATGGGTTTGTTATGCATCACCTGAGAGTAAACGACAGTCAATAGAGTGGCATAATGCTCATTCACCAACCAAACCAAAAAGTTCAAGACAGTTCTGTCCACCAGGAAACTCAAGGCAACCGTTTTCTGGGATCGCCGAGGTGTATTGCTCATTGATTTAATGGCCCGTAGAGACACAATTAATGCTAATGCGTATTGTGAAACATTAAAGAAATTACGGCGGGCAGTATAAAATCGACGGCGAGGTCTATTGTCTACAGGCGTCATTCTCTTTCATGACAATGCCAGGCCTCATGCAGCTGCGATAACACAACAACGTTTGCAGGAATTCAAGTGGGAAACCTTCGACCATCCCCTGTATATCCCGGACTTGGCTCCTTCGGATTTTCATCTCTTTACGAAGCTTAAAGACTTTCTGGCGGGAAAAAGATTTGACAGCGATGAAGAACTTAAACGAGCGGTGACTACGTATCTCAATATGCTGGCGGCGGAGGACTACGACGCTGGAATACAAAAACTCGTCCCACGTTATGACAAATGCCTAAATTTGCTTGGAGATTATGTGGAGAAGTGGTGTAAAGTATGCTCTTTCCAATAAAATGTGTATATTTGTTAATATTTACTCCTGTGTCTTTATTGCACTAATGGGTACCACTTTCCGGATGGCCTTCGTATGTCAGCAACCGCCACTGCAGCACTGGCTCCATCTATCTCTTCGTTCCGAACTACGTGGTGTTTGCTGTCTTTGCGGGTTGCTTATCAAGTAATTCGGGTTTTGGCCATACATACCCTACGACAACAACCATACACAAGATTTAAAGCACACATCTTGTCATGCAATAAAAATGCAGCGTACTGGAGGTGTGACAAACGGTTATTTTTGTGTAACTGCTACACCGGTCACTGCTACAATATAGTAACTGTGAAAAGTAACAGTTAAAAACAACGTCCAACGTTACTCACCTTTTATTGGTCACAGCCTGACCACGGCTTCAAGCTTGTCTCCTTACAGCTGTGCTGCGAAGTCCCATTCATTCACTCGCACATGCGCGCACGCATCACTACACTGTTGAAAGTCGGTGCAGCAAAACATGCATTACTATTTGCTATAAAGTTAACGAAAGGCAGACATCGGATGAAATGTGAAGACAACATAGCGTCTTTTCTGAAATCTAGAGGAGTTTGACAATACCCCGATCAAGGATAGAAGACAAGAAAACATGATGATCTGTCTACCAAACCTCGACACAAACCGGTACAAGAGGAACGATTAAGTAAAATGAAGTAATGTTATGTTATCCATAATATGTTATCTATAATATCAATAGGGAAAGTTGGAATACGAATTTACTTATGGTACAAGAAAGATTATACGGGTGAAACTTATAATAATATTATAATGCAGGTAGCCCTCCACAATGCCTGAGTCAACAATTACCCCTGAGCATTTGAATATGTCGTAACAGTTTACACTTTAGTTGCCAGATGACAGCAGCAACTTAAATAAATACACTATAGTGTATTTGACTTAAAGCAATCTCCTACGAAAGCGCTCTCACTTGGAAGATATGCGTACTATCTGAACTCTGAAGGTCATTTTCTGTCTGTAAGCTGCTACTAGTGACAGTTCCTACTTCCCAGTTACTGTTTCACTAGTACGTTATTCTGTTGTCGTTACTCGGTAACCCATTATTTTTTGTCCTCGTTACATTTTTAACATTGACAGGCATGTAACTGTGACAAAGTAACTGCTACGTTATTTTTCAGCCGTCTCTACAGTGCACAGAAAAGAAATGGCAGTAAATCACGGAGTTCAGTGTTTGCTTGAGCCTTCTCCAGCTACTGCTGGTCAGTCGCAAGACGAGGAGAACTCATCCATCATTTTCTGGCGGTCTGACAGTTGGCAGGCTTCACATTCCTGACGCACAGAGCTCTATTTAAGTGAGGACGATAATGGCTGCTATAATGATCGACTACATGCTGTGTATGAGAGAGGGGAAAGGAGAGGTTCTATCTGTAGGAACGTAATTTAGCAAGGATCAGTGTGAAATATACGAGCGGAGAGAATCGCCGTAATGTTGTGGATGAAAAATTTGTTAGAGCGAGGCTGTGGGATGGTAGATGGCAGTGATATAAAAGTGTGTGGCCACCGAATATTATTCCCGGGCACAGCTGCTCTGCGTTCCAATTTTGTTTCATATGCCCCCCCTCCCAAACTTGTAACAGCAGGAGAAATCACTGCAAGAGAATGGCACTGCCATGCCAGTGGTTTGTACTTGTGCCGTAGACTAGTCGTGACGTTTACGTACCTTTGGAAAATGTAATAATCACCACAACTATACCTCTTTTAGGAACCGCAACGTTAAACATTCTTTTTGAAAAGAAAAGGAGATTCACGAAGCTTATTTATACTGCTATAGTGTATAGAGAAGTAAACTTGTAGGATTCCAGCAAGATATAGCAGATATCTTGGATTCAGGTCAAATGGACTGTATTACAATTGACCTGTCTAAAGCATTTGATAGGGTGGATCATGGGAGACTACTGGGAAAAATGAGTGCAATTGGACTAGACAAAAGAGTGACTGAATGGGTTGCTATATTTCTAGAAAATAGATCTCAGAGAATTAGACTAGGCGAAGTTTTATCTGACCCTGTAACAATTAAGAGGGGAATTCCTCAAGGCAGTATTATTGGACCTTTGTGTTTTCTTATATATATAAATGATATGAGTAAAGGAGTGGAATCGGAGGCAAGGTTTTTTCAGGTGATGTTATTCTGTATAGAGTAATAAATAAATTACAAGATTGTGAGCAACTGCAACGTGACTTCGATAATCTTGTGAGATGGACAGCAGGCAATGGTATGTTGATAAACGGAGGTAAAAGTCAGGTTGTGAGTTTCACAAATAGGAAAAGTCCTCTGAGTTTTAATTACTGCGTTGATGGGGTAAAAGTTCCTTTTGGGGATCATTGTATCTAGGTGTTAATATAAGGAAAGATCTTCATTGGGGTAATTACATAAAAGGGATTGTAAATAAAGGGTACAGATCTCTGCACATGATTATGAGGGTGTTTAGAGGTTGTAGTAAGGATGTAAAGAAGAGGGCATATACGTCTCTGGTAAGACCCCAACTAGAGTATGGTTCCAGTGTATGAGACTCTCACCAGGATTACCTGATTCAAGAACTGGAAAAAATTGAAAGAAAAGCAGCTCGATTTGTTCTGGGTGATTTACGACAAAAGAGTAGCGTTACAAATATGTTGCAAAGTTTGGGCTGGGAAGACTTGGAAGAAAGAAGACGAGCTGCTCAACTAAGTAGTATGTTTCGAGCTGTCAGTGGAGAGATGGCGTGGAATGACATTAGTAGACGAATAAGTTTGAGTTGTGTCTTTAAAAGCAGGAAAGATCACAATATGAAGATAAAGTTGGAATTCAAGAGGATAAATTGGGGGCAAATATTCATTTATAGGAAGGGGAGTTAGGGACTGGAATAACTTACTAAGGGAGATGTTCGTTGAATTTCCAATTTCTTTGAAATCATTTAAGAAAAGGCTAGCAAACAACAGATAGGGAATCTACTACCTGGGCGACAGCCCTAAATGCAGATCAGTAGTGATTGATTGATAAATGAGTTGCAGAATCGTGAGCGACTGCAGGGGGACTTAAACGATGTAGTGAGATCGACAGCAGACGATGGTATGATTGTAAATGGGTTGAAAAGTCAAGCTGTAAGTTTCACCAAGAGTAAAAGACCTCCCAGTTTACCAGTTGCTATGGAATGGGAGTGGGCATCTCGGACATATTCTGAGTCGTGGCCCTCCTTGTGCTCAGGCGGCTAGGACTATACAATTCACCGGTGGTCCATAACCCGTTAGAGGAGAGATCCTCACTTGGACTATGTGCAAGTAGGGCAGCATCCTGCTTCATGAATTTACCGAGCTCAGAACACTTTAAGCAAGCCTCGGACCTATGGGAGTAATGGAGTCCCACTCCCATTTGACAGGCGAGGGACTCCTTGGAAACAACTTGGCGAACGAAATGGAATTCGATGGGGAGCTATCAATATTAATGGGGCTTATGGAAGAAAGAAGGTAGAACTGGCTGAGTCAGCAAAGAGGATGCATCTGGATGTGCTAGAAGTAAGTGATATTCGGGTAAGGGGAGATAATGAGGAAGAGATAGGAGATTATAAAGTGTACTTGACGGGTGTTAGAAAGGGAAGGGCAGAGTCTGGGGTAGGGCTCTTTATCAGGAATACCATTGCACGCAACATAGTTTCTGTTAGGCACGTAAATGAGCGAATGATGTGGGTAGATTTGTCAGTGGGAGGAATTAAGACAAGAATTGTATCCGTGTATTCACCATGTGAGGGTGCAGATGAGGATGAAGTTGACAAGTTTTATGAAGCATTGAGTGATATCGTGGTCAGGGTCAACAGCAAGGATAGAATAGTGCTAATGGGCGATTTCAATGCGAGAGTTGGGAATAGAACTGAAGGATACGAAAGGGTGATTGGTAAATGTGGGGAAGATATGGAAGCTAATGGGAATGGGAAGCGTTTGCTGGACTTCTGTGCTAGTTTGTGTTTAGCTGTTACGAATACATTCTTCAAGCATAAGGCTATTCACCGTTACACATGGGAGGCTAGGGGTACCAGATCCATAATAGACTATATCTTAACAGACATCTGTTAGAAATGTACGAGTTTTTCGCGGATTTTTCGATGATACAGACCACTATCTGATCTGTAGTGAACCAAGTATCTCTAGGCCTAGGGTAGAGAAAGTGAAATCTGTCTGCAAACGAATAAGGGTAGAAAATCTCTAGGACGAGGAAATTAGACAGAAGTACATGGATATGATTAGTGAGAAGTTTCGAACAGTAGACAGTAAGGAGGTTCAGGATATAGAAAGTGAATGGGTGGCATACAGGGATGCTGTAGTAGAAACAGCAAGGGAATGCCTGGGAACAACTGTGTATAAAGATGGGAAAAGGCGAACATCTTGGTGGAATGATGAAGTGAGAGCAGCCTGTAAACGTAAAAAGAAGGCTTATCAGAAATGGCTCCAAACAAGGGCCGAGGCAGACAGGGATTTGTACGTAGATGAAAGAAACAGAGCGAAACAAATAGTTGTTGAATCCAAAAAGAAGTCGTGGGAAGATTTTGGTAATAATCTGGAAAGGCTAGGTGAAGCAGCAGGAAAACCTTTCTGGACAATAATAAAGAATCTTAGGAAGGGAGGGAAAAAGGAAATGAATAGTGTTTTGAGTAATTCAGGTGAACTCATAATAGATCCCAGGGAATCACTGGAAAGGTGGAGGGATTATTTCGAACATCTTCTCAATGTAAAAGGAAATCATCATGGTGGTGTTGCAAACAGACAAGCTCATGGGGAGGAGGAAACTGATGTTGGTGAAATTATGCTTGAGGAAGTGAAAAGGATAGTAAATAAACTCCATTGTCATAAGGCAGCAGGAATAGATGAAATTAGACCTGAAATGGTGAAGTATAGTGGGAAGGCAGGGATGAAATGGCTTCATAGAGTAGTAAAATTAGCGTGGAGTGTTGGTAAGGTACCTTCAGATTGGACAAAAGCAGTAATTGCACATATCTATAAGCAAGGGAACAGGAAGGATTGCAACAACTATCGAGGTATCTCATTGATTAGTATACCAGGCAAAGTATTCACTGGCATCTTGGAAGGGAGGGTGCGATCTGTGGTTGAGAGGAATATGGATGAAAACCAGTGTGGTTTCAGACCACAGAGAGGCTGTCAGGATCAGATTTTCAGTATGCGCCAGGTGATTGGAAAATGCTACGAGAGGAATAGACAGTTGTGTTTATGTTTCGTAGATCTAGAGAAAGCATATGACAGGGTACCGAGGGAAAAGGTGTTCGCCATACTGGGGGACTATGGAATTAAAGGTAGATTATTAAAATCAATCAAATGCATTTATGTTGACAATTTGGCTTCAGTGAGAATTGATGGTAGAATGAGTTCTTGGTTCAGGGTACTTACAGGGGTTAGACAAGGCTGCAATCTTTCACCATTGCTGTTTGTAGTTTACATGGATCATCTGCTGAAAGGTATTAAGTGGCAGGGAGGGATTCAGTTAGGTGGAAATGTAGTAAGCAGTTTGGCCTATGCTGACGACTTGGTCTTAATGGCAGACTGTGCCGAAAGCCTGCAGTCTAATATCTTGGAACTTGAAAATAGGTGCAATGAGTATGGTATGAAAATTAGCCTCTCGAAGACTAAATTGATGTCAGTAGGTAAGAAATTCAACAGAATTGAATGTCAGATTGGTGATACAAAGCTAGAACAGGTCGATCATTTCAAGTATTTAGGTTGTGTGTTTTCCGAGGATGGTAATATAGTAAGTGAGATTGAATCAAGGTGTAGTAAAGCTAATGCAGTGAGCTCGCAGTTGCGATCAGCAGTATTCTGTAAGAAGGAAGTCAGCTCCCAGACGAAACTATCTTTACATCGGTCTGTTTTCAGACCAACTTTGCTTTACGGGAGTGAAAGCTGGGTGGACTCAGGATATCTGATTCATAAGTTAGAAGTAACAGACATGAAAGTAGCAAGAATGATTGCTGGTACAAACAGGTGGGAACAATGGCAGGATGGTACTCGGAATGAGGAGATAAAGGCTAATTTAGGAATGAACTTGATGGATGAAGCTGTACGCATAAACCGGCTTCGGTGGTGGGGTCATGTGAGGCGAATGGAGGAGGATAGGTTACCTAGGAGAATAATGGACTCTATTATGGAGGGTAAGAGAAGTAGAGGTAGACCAAGACGACGATGGTTAGACTCGGTTTCTAACGATTTAAAGATAAGAGGTATAGAACTAAATGAGGCCAAAACACTAGTTGCAAATCGAGGATTGTGGCGACGTTTAGTAAATTCTCAGAGGCTTGTAGACTGAACGCTGAAAGGCATAACAGTCTATAATGATAATGTGTGTATGTATGTTCATGAGATGACAGTACCTCATGGCGAACTTTGTAAGAATGTAGGTGTTTAATAATAATAATAATAATAATAATAATAATAATAATAATAATAATAATAATAATAATAATAATAATAATAATAATAATAATAATAATAATAATAATAATGTTATTTGCTTTACGTCCCACTAACTACTTTTACGGTTCGGAGACGTCGAGGTGCCGGAATTTAGTCCCGCAGGAGTTCTTTTACGTGCCCGTAAATCTACCGACACGAGGCTGTCGTATTTGAGCACCTTCAAATACCACCGGACTGAGCCAGGATCGAACCTGCCAAGTTGGGGTTAGAAGGCCAGCGCCTTAACTGTCTGAGCCACTCAGCCCGGCATGGTGTTTAATAAAAGGAATGATCTTCATTGACATAATCTTATAAACGAGGTTGTTAAGAAAGGTTGCAGATCTCTTCACATGGTTTTGAGGGTATTTAGGATTGTAGTAAGGATGTAAAGGAGAAGGCGCAGAAGTCTTTGATAAGACCGCAGTTAGAGGATGGCTCCATTGTATGGGACCCTCACCAGGACTACTTGATACGAGAACTTGTAAAATTTAAAGGAAAGCAGCACGATTTGTTCCGGGTAACTTCCGACAAAGGAGTGGCGCTGCAAAAATATTGCAAACTGTGGTCTGTGAAGGCTTGAAAGTAAGGAGACGAGATGCTTGGCTATGTGGTATGTTTCTAGCTGTCAGTGGAGAGTTCGCGTGGAATAACATCAGAAGACGAATAAGATTGAGGGTAGCTTTTAACAGTAGGGAAGTTCATAATATGAAGATAAAGTTGGAATTCAAGAGGAAAGATTGGGGCAAATATTCATTTATAGGACGTGGATTAAGGGACTGGAATAAATTATGAAGGGAAATGTTCGATACATTTCTAAGCTCTTTTGAAATATTTAAGAGAAAGCGAGGTAAACTATTGATAGGGAAACTGCAATCTGGGTGAGCGCCCTAAAAGCAGATCATTGATGACTGACTGATTGATTGATTCTTCAACTAAATAGGTGGGTATCAGTCTCCCTGGTAGGTAAATCAATGCTTTGTTCCAAGATAGGTGACGTCAGAGGGTGTTTAAATTTGACATCTTCATGTTGTTGGTCTTTGAAGTGTTAAAGAACTCCTGTGGAACACGAATTCCGACAACCTGACCCCTATTAAGTGTCTTCTATAGTCAGAACACACGTTAAACCAGTAGTATTATTGTAGACATGATTATAAGATTTTGGGTTCTGAGAAACATTCACCTTGCTTCTTTGACATGGCGAAAACCCAAATGTTTACTATCATATCTACTATTACGAGCCGTGAAAGCATCAGTCTAAAACACTAGTATTATTAATAACAATATTACTCTTTTCACGTCCCTCTAACTACTTTTACGGTTTTCGGAGTTGAGCAGTTACCGGAGTATTGGGGTGCATTCAAATACCACTGGACTGATCCGACATCGAAGCTGGCAACTTGATCTAAGAGGAAATAGCATTTATTATTGAGGCAGTGGTGGAATTCCCTCTCCTACTGGTCAGCAACTCAGGACCATGGAGTTGTGACCATGGAGATCATAACTGATCCTAGTTTGGCTTTCACGTAGTTCGAATCCATCTTTCCAACGCGCCTTCCGATTGTCACACTTAACGACAGTCCGGATCCTTGGCGAAATGATAAGTATATTGGCCTTGGGTTCAGGCTGCTTTGGTTTCGATTCCCGGTCAGGCCGAAGATTTTTATAATATAGTTTGAAGACTGGATGTTCGTAACTGTCTCCATTTACACATAACACACTACAATCACAACAGAAAGATCTGCAGTAGTTACAAACTCCTACGTAGGCATAAGGAAGTGTAAGGCATCATCATCATCATCATCATCATCATCATCATCATCATCATCAACAACAGAAGAAGAAGATAATGGACAATGTTCTCAATTCTGCTGGCTCTGATTACACTTCTGGAATGTAATCCACAAGACAATATTATAACGTTATTGGGTTTACGTCTCAGTGGCTACTTCTGTGGTTTTTAGATACGGCGAGGTGCCCCAGGAGTTCTTCAGTGATGAGAAAACTACAAAATTAAAGTAATTGAGCCCAAATACTGTCACCTGAGAAAAAATACTCAGTTACAATTACCGATTACTTTTTCAAAATGTAATCGTTAAAATTACAGTTTACTAGGTGAGTTGGCCGAGTGGTTAGGGGCACGCAGCTGTGATTTCGCATCCGAGAGATAGTGGGTTCGAACCCCACTGTCGGCAGCCCTGAAGATGGTTTTCCGTGGTTTCCCATTTTCACACCAGGCACCTTAATTAAGGCCACGGTCGCTTCCTTCCCATTCCTAGGCCATTCCTGTCCCATCGTCGCCATAAGACCTTTCTGTGTCGGTGCGACGCAAATAAATAAATAAATAAATAAATAAATAAATAAATAAATAAATAAATAAATAAATAAATAAATTAATTAATTAATTAAATTACAGTTTCTTCACAGAACGCGAGTCTTTAGGGAATCAATGACTTTTTTTTCGCATGGCGTTGAAATGATACCAAAGTTCGCAAGGAAAAATACATTACTGAATTTTGTGCTCTTTAGCTTAGAAACTATGTTATCCTATGATAGCCTACCATTACTAGGCGAGACTAGTCAGACTTTCAGAATGATTGCTCCCGAGCGAAATTTGAATGCCACATTCGAGTTTTCATTATTTCCAGAATAACTAATTTAAAATGTTTATTCAAATAGAGGAATGGAAATGACATAACTCCATCGCCGTCACATGCTCATTGTGGCTCCTTTCTCGACCACGCAACCCCTGTGGCGGCGTGACACTAGACTCGCTAGATGACTAGTGTCACACCGAAGACAAAAGGCTGGTTTACGGAGCAAACGCCTGAAAAACCTTTCATCTAATTTCTGAAATTGTTCAATTGGTTGAACAAAATCTAAGTCCTTCATCGGGAACTTAGAATTTCCATTACTGTTTTTATAGATACTATCAAAAGAGTCCGCCCCGCAGTGTACATGACACGAGGCACCACTATGTGGCGCACGCGAAGTGACTGTCCTTTGTTTAATACTTAGGTTTCCACTAGTAGCGCTGAGGTAAGTGGAGGTGAGTGGAATAGCACTGTCCGGCCCTGCGGTGTAGGGGGCAACGCGTCCGCCTGTCACTCGGCGGCCCTGCATTCGATTCCCGGCCGGGTCAGAGGCTTTTAATTGTAATGATTGATATCCCTGGCCTGAGGACTGGGTTTTGTGTCATCCTTAATGTTCCTTTCCTCACAGACAACACTCCACACTTCCCCCATTCCAATAACACGCAGCTTCAAAATCAATCACATCAAATCAAAATCACTTTATTTGCAAATGAGGTGTCTACCTCGGTGGCAAAATGGCACACTAAAATACAATATTGTCAAGCACTAAATTTTAAATTAACAAGAGAAGAAGGCAATTTCCTATTCAGTTAGGTGGAAATGTAGTAAGCAGTTTGGCCTATGCTGACGACTTGGTCTTAATGGCAGACTGTGCCGAAAGCCTACAGTCTAATATCTTGGAACTTGAAAATAGGTGCAATGAGTATGGTATGAAAATTAGCCTCTCGAAGACTAAATTGATGTCAGTAGGTAAGAAATTCAACAGAATCGAATGTCAGATTGGTGATACAAAGCTAGAACAGGTCGATAATTTCAGGTATTTAGGTTGTGTGTTCTCCCAGGATGGTAATATAGTAAGTGAGATTGAATCAAGGTGTAGTAAAGCTAATGCAGTGAGCTCGCAGTAGGGATCAGCAGTATTCTGTAAGAAGGAAGTTAGTTCCCAGACGAAACTATCTTTACATCGGTCTGTTTTCAGACCAACTTTGCTTTACGGGAGCGAAAGCTGGCTGGACTCAGGATATCTTATTCATAAGTTAGAAGTAACAGACATGAAAGTAGCGAGAATGATTGCTGGTACAAACAGGTGGGAACAATGGCAGGAGGGTACTCGGAATGAGGATATAAAGGCTAATTTAGGAATGAACTTGATGGATGAAGCTGTACGCATAAACCGGCTTCGGTGGTGGGGTCATGTGAGGCGAATGGAGGAGGATGGGTTACCTAGGAGAATAATGGACTCTGTTATGGAGGGTAAGAGAAGTAGAGGAAGACCAAGACAACGATGGTTAGACTCGGTTTCTAACGATTTAAAGATAAGAGGTATAGAACTAAATGAGGCCACAACACTAGTTGCAAATCGAGGATTGTGGCGACGTTTAGTAAATTCTCAGAGGCTTGCAGACTGAACGCTGAAAGGCATAACAGTCTATAATGATAATGTATGTATGTATGTATGTATGTATGTATGTATGTATGTATGTATGTATGTATGTATGTATGTATGTATGTATGTACAATATTATACAATTTACACTAACAATTTTTTCTATTAAACACACAGCTCATCCTTAATAAATTTATATTGTTTACAAAATTCTACTTATAATATCTCCTGTACTTACAAATATAATCAACTCATATACAGTATGTGTAATTACTTCAAATAATACTATACAACTGGTATAAGATTAAAATTTAAATTGCATTTATTTATTTATTTATTTATTTATTTATTTATTTATTTATTTATTTATTTATTTATTTATTTTATTTATTTTTCTGTAACCCATTTTGGAACCTAAGTAGCATAACGACCTGCTGCGTCTTAACCAGAGACCCTTTTGCTACCGCTTTTCAGAGTTTCTGAAGGGCCTTCGCAGCTACCGTAGCGGTCCCAGGGCCCTCGAAGTCCCCACTGTACTTCACCCCTACAGGCAGTCTCCTACTTCGGCTGTCCAATCTCCATAGACCAGGGGATGGAATTAATTTATTCACACACATTATTTTATTTACAATAACCTGCACTGATCGAACGCCCTCTAACATTTCATTTATTTTCTCTGTTGCTGTTCATTCTCTTCTTGAATATCTGTATAGAGTTTGGAAAAGGATCATACAATATGGTGCCAGTAGGGGCAAAAGATCCACAAGGGTCGATACTCCGAACAAATACCATTAAAAAGAAAAGCACTGTTGCCGACTGTTGATTGTTGGTTTCTTGCGTGCGAACAGTATGCGCCGCGGTGATAGAAAAGAGCTTCTGGAAGGGAGTGTGACCCCGAAGGGGCCACTGTTTTTAATGACAGAAATTGGCCTGGATGTGCAAAAATACGTTAAAGCTAATAAATGACCTTTTATTTCTCGCCGTAAACCTCGAGATTAAGGGAGGAATTGAGAAAGTGTAAGGTTACCGTCCGACGCCATGACACTTTCAAACTTCGCGGGCCTCTTTAGTATTTTTTGTTTTACAGCGGTTGGTAACGTCGGCCGATCCTTGGCATAGGCCTAAGCAGTGGATAATGGCGCCTGGACCACTACTTTAGCTTATAAAAGTAAATAAACGTCTAGGGGCGGGTGGGTTGGACCCTGGCAGGCGTAATGAACACATCTTTCGTCCAGAATCATTTCTGGGTAAGAATAGCAGCAGTAAAACTAACATATTATCTAACAATCCTTGCGGGGCGGACTCTATATTTCTACCTCAAAAGAAAACGTAGACGAAATATTTCGCTATGGTAAACTCCTGTAGTATACAAAATTTAACCAACTTTTCCTTTGGTGTTTGGCCTGTAACGGAGAGGACTTGGTGTTGCAATTATTATGTGATACAGAAGTTACCGTTTGCTTTGTGATTCGAGCACCGGCAATGTGGAGAGGCTGCACCGTGTGAGCTTAGTGGTTTGTGTGCCGTGGTATTATCTGGATAGCGCCCCGTCTCTGCAGATGCGTCAATAACAGCTACTACTACGTGTAAGTAATACATTAGTGTGACCCAACTTCCCCACACACACTTGAATACTGCCGAACAGCAAACTGTTAGAACCTCCACACACTCTCTACTCAACGAGATGTTTCTGAAGGGGTGGCTTCAGTTTGAGGACCGTACCGAACATAAGTAATTCAATAAGAGCAATGCGACTCTACAGAAATATCCATCCCTATGTTGACATTCATAGTATGACCGAAGCTACATTCACTTCGTCATGTAACATTGTACTTCTGAATAAAATTTAATAGATTATGAAGAAATTTAAAAGAGGAAAATTAGTATAAACTAGTACTGTATAAATGTTGTAAACTATATTATTAAATGTATTAGATTCCAAGTGAAAATTCTCTTATATATATATATATATATATATATATATATATATATATATATATATATATATATTGCTATTTGCTTTACGCCGCACCGGCACAGATAGGTCTTATGGCGACGATGGGACAGGGAAGGGTTAGGAGTGGGAAGGAAGCGGCCGTGGTCTTACTTAAGGTACAGCCCCAGCATTTGCCTGGTGTGAAAGTGGGAAACCACGGAAAACCATCTTCAGGGCTGCCGACAGAGGGGTTCGAACCTACTATCTCCCGAATACTGGATACTGGCCGCACTTAAGCAACAGCAGCTATCGAGCTCGGTAAAGAAATTGAATGTTAATTAGTACTGTAATGTAATATTAATTATATTATCCTTCATGTCCGGCTCCATGGCTAAATGGTTAGAGTGTAGGGCTTTGGTCATAGGGGTCCCGGCCGGTTCGGGGGACTTTTTTTTATCGCGTTTAATTCATTCTTCTGGCTCGGGGATTGGGGGTTTATGCTTGTCCCAACACTTTCCTCTTCATATTTAGACAACACACCACACTACCAACCACCACAGCAACACGCAATAGTGATTATATCCTTCCATATAAAGTTGGCGTCAGGAAGGGCATCCGGCTGTAAAACAGGGTCAAATCCACATGAGCGACACAGTTCGCACTCGCAACACCAGGGAAAATAGGTAGTAGAAGAAGAAAGAAGATTCTAGCTTCTTCTTCTTTTTTCGTTATGCTCATTTACAGAGCGCATTGGAACTTGTTAGCTTGATGATGGTTTTCCTTTCTTCTTCTCCTCTCAAAATCTCTTCATGAACTCGCTATGCTGTTTCTTGCGTTCTTCCGTCTATTGCTTCCCTGTGGTTCCTTTAGCCTTTTCCGTAAAAAATGAAATGTCGTATGGCTTTTAGTGCCGGGATATCCCAGGACGGGTTCGGCTCGCCAGGTGCAGGTCTTTCTATTTGACGCCCGTAGGTGACCTACGCGTCGTGATGAGCATGAAATGATGATGAAGACAACACATACACCCAGCCTCCGTGCCATAGGAATTAACCAATTAAGGTTAAAATCCCCGACCCGGCCGGGAATCGAACCCGGAACCCTCTGAACCGAAGGGCAGTACGCTGACCGTTCAGCCAACGAGTCGGACAGCCTTTTCCGTGAATGTGTGCTTCGCAACCAAAAGCCTTGCGATCCCTGTGATATTCATTTCTTTTAAGTCCTGCTTTATTTCCTCTACCAAGCAGTTTTTTTTGCATATCTAGTGTCGTCCATTCTACAGATGTGGCCATAGAATTTCAATCGTCTCCTGCGTACGGTATCGGTGATTCTAGCTAGGGACTATATATTGTTTTCTTAAAATTTGTATGTTTCTTTCTTTCTTAATCTGCTTACCCTACAGCGTTAGTTTTCCCCTTGGACTCAGCGAGGGATCCCACCTCTACCGCCTCAAGGGCAGTGTCCTGGAGCTTCAGACTCTGGGTCGGGGTACACAGCTGGGGAGGATGACCAGTACCTCGCCCAGGCGGCCTCACCTCCTATGCTGAACAAGGTCCTTGGTGGGGGGAAGGGAAGATTGGAAGGAATAGACAAGGAAGAGAGAAGGAAGCGGCCGTGGCCTTAAGTTAGGTACCATCCCGGCGTTTGCCTGTAGAAGTATTAATCCACGGAAAGCCACTTCCAGGATGGCTGATGAGGGAATCGAACCCCCCTCTACTCAGTTGATCTCACGAGGCTGAGTGAACGCCGTTCCAGCCCTCGTACCACTTTTCAAATTTCGTAGCAGAGCCGGGAATCGAACCCGGGCCTCTGGGGGTTGCAGCTAATCACACTAACCACTACACCACAGAGGCGGACTATTTATTTATTTATTACAATGTTCACGACAATTGTTATTTACATGTTAAAAATACAAATGGTTTTCCGTGGTTTCCCACTTCTTCTCCAGGTAAATGCCGGGATGGTACCTAACTTAAGGCTACGGCCGCTTCCTTCTCTCTTCCTTATCTATCCTTTCCAATCTTCCCATCGCCAAAAGGCACCTGTTCAGGGGAGGAATAAAATCATTTTAGTATTAGTAGTTATTTGGAGACATCTGCTGGACTAGGACCGAATTACTACGACACCTCGCTAATTCGACGACAGGCTAGGAGTGGTGCTGATAAGTATTTAAATCCCATGAGATGACTATCTCCTCTTATCGATGGTGTATGATAGTCAAATGACATTGTCACTAGCTTCTCACCATGGCGACCGTGGTTTGAATCCTGGTTAATGCACGTGGAATTTTAAAATGAAAGGTCATGTCCCTTTAGTTAGGATCCTACGTAAAATTGGAGGTCACGTGTCTACGAGTATGACATCAACAGTCATTAAATTTTACACTATTGAGAATCTTCCACCGTTCTGATACTTTATTTTGCCTTTTGGCTTTTATATGTTAACAGTACATGTTTCGTTCCCTGTTTAGGAACATCCTCAGCTGTTATAGTGGCTTAGGTGAATGGTTAAGATTTTAAAATACATAGATTTACAAATACATTGATTCACTTAAAAACTAAATACGAATTATGATAGATGATATTAAAAACAGTGTGGGGTTAGTGTGTTACTGGTATGAGAGCAGAGGCAAAATAAAGTATCAAAACGGCGGAAGATTCTCAATAGTGTAAAATTTAGTGATTAAATTTTGATACGGAAAATGAAGCTGATTACTTGCAAATCAACAGTCATGTTAAAGTTCACTCTACCTTCTTGAATAAGCAAGCACTGGAACAAGAATGTACGTACTTCGCTCATCGACGCAGCAGACGCAGGACTAAAACGCATGGTCATGTTTTGCATCTAGCGGGGGGTTCGTATCCATAAATATTATCTACTCGGTCTCTCGTTCAAGCCCTAAAAGTGCACAATAGGATTTTGTTTTTGCTATTTACTTTACGTCGCACCGACACAGATGGGTCTTATGGCGACGATGGGATAGGGAAGGTCTAGGAGTGGGAAGGAAACGGCCGTGGCCTTAATTAAAGTACAGGCCCAGCATTAGTCTGGTGTGAAAATGGGAAACCACGGAAAACCATCTTTAGGACGCCGACAGTGGGATTTAAACCCACTATCTCCCGGATGCAAGCTCACAGCTGCGCGACTCGAACCACACGGCCAACTCGCCCGGTGCACAATAATAGGAATTAAAATTAATTTTGTATATATATAAATCGAAACACTGAGCGAGTTAGCTACGCAATTTGTATCAGATAGCTGGAAAATTGCATTCGGGAGATAGTCAGTTCGAGCTCCGAATCCCTGAAAATTATTTTCGGCAGTTTCCATTTCCCACTAGGGGCCTGTTAAGGCCACCATCGCTTCCCTCACAATCCTAATCTTGTCCTACCCCTTCGTTGACATAAGATCTGTCTGTGTAAGCGAGACGTAAAACAAGTAGTATAAATACATAAATAAATAAATAAATAAATAAATAAATAAATAAATAAATAAATAAATAAATAAATAAATAAATAAATAAATAAATAAATAAATAAATAAATAAATGGGAAAATGTACTCACAGGGGAAGGCTTTATTAGCATTATAATATTAAGCTAGGAGTAAGATCAATTTAGCGTGCCCGCAGGCCCCGGGTTCGATTCCCTGCCAGGTCAGGGATTTTTACCTGGACCTGAGGGCTGGTTCGAGGTCCACTCAGCCTACGTGATTAGAATTGAGGAGCTATCTGACGGTGAGATAGCGGCCCCGGTCTAGAAAGCCAAGAATAACGGCCGAAAGGATTCGTCGTGCTGAACACACGACACCTCGTAATCTGCAGGCCTTCGGGCGGAGAAGCGGTCGCTTGGTAGGCCAAGGCCTTCAAGTGCCATGGGGTTTGGTTTGGTTTAAGATCATTTTATAGTTATTGTAAACGGTAGTGTTAAGCACTGGAAATACTTAAGTTATCTATGAAATTTTGTGTGTTTAGAATATTAAACTAGTAGTATTTCTTGTAATATTTTCTTTCCATGGAATTGCTGGTTGTACTCTTCTTGTTGTTGTAGTTGTTATGCAGTTAGGCTTTAACTTTAATTTATCATCACTTGTAATGTTAAGCTAGTAGTGAGCTCAACCTGTAGTATTGTAAGCCGTATTGTTAAGTACTGGAAATACCTAAGTTGTGTGTGAAATGTATATGATGATGATGCAGGATTTAAATGCAAACTACCGGGCGAGTTGACCATGCGGTTAGGGGCGCGCAGCTCCGAGCTTCCATCCAGGAGATAGTGAGTTCGAACCCCACTGTCGGCAGCCCTGAATATAGTTTCTCGTGATTTCCCATTTTCACACAAGGCAAATGCTGGGGATGTACCTTAATTAAGGGCACGGCCGCTCCTTCGCACTCCTAGCCCTTTCCTATCCCACCGCCGCCATAAGACCTATCTGTGTCGTGCGTCGTAAAGCAACTAGCAAAAAAAGAAGAATGTTAAACTAGTAGTATTTCTTATCGTATTTTGTTTCAATGGAATTGGTTGTTCTAGTCTAGTCTTTGTAGTGGTGCTGTTGGGTAGTTAGTTTTTTAACTTTACATTATTATCACTTGTAATGTTAAGCTAGTAGTAAGCTCACCGAGCTCGATAGCTGCAGTCGCTTAAATGCGGCCAGTATCCAGTAATCGGGAGATAGTGGGTTCGAGTCCTACTGTCGGCAGCCCTGAAGATGGTTTTCCGTGGTTTCCCATTTTCACACCAGGCAAATGCCGGGGCTGTACCTTAATTAAGGCCACGGCCGCTTCCTTCCACTTCCTAGGCCTTTCCTCTCCCATCGTCGCCATAAGACATATCTGTGTCGGTGCGAGGTAAAACAAAATAGCAGTAAGCTCAACCTATAGTATTATAAGGCGTAATGTTAAGCGCTGGATATACTTAATAATGTTAAACCAGTAATATTTCTTGTAATATTTTCTTTCCATGGGAAAGCTTGTTGTACTTTTGTGTTGTTGTTGTTGTTGTTGTTGTTATTGAGTAATTCTGTTTTAACTTTATACTATTATCACACTACTGTAAATGACCATTGCCACCCCCAATTGCGATGTATTTGTTAATAATAATAAGAAACGTAAGTATAGGGTACAAGAAAGAAAACGTCGCTATCAACAGCTTAGCAATCGCTGATGATCTTCTTCTGTTGTCAAAGAACATCGAAACTCCTATCCTGAGAACAGAAGGCCAAGGACTAACAGACTGCATCACAAAGGTTGGTTGACATAAGATAATTACGGTATATAATTTCTTTCGATTCTGAGCCGGGCTGAGTGACTCAGACAGTTGAGGCGCTGGCCTCCTTACTCCATCTTCAAGGTTAAATCCTGACTCAGTCCAGTGGTATTTGAAGGTGGTCAAATACGTCAGCCTCGTGTCGGTAGATTTACTGGTACGTAAAAAACTCAAGCAGGACTAAATTCCGGCACCTCGGGGTTTCCAAAAACCATCAAAGCTAGTTAGTTGGACGTAGAAACAATAACATTAATGTTATCAGTATTATTGTACGCCTCCGTAGCGTAACTGTTAGCATTATTAGCTGCCGTCTTCGGGGGCCCCGGTTTGATTCCCGGTACTGCCAGAAATTTAAGAATGGCAGGAGGGCTGGTATGTGGTTGAAATGGTACATGCAGCTCACCTCCAATGGGGGTGTGCCTGAAAAAGAGCTGCACCACCTCGGGATGAGGACACGAGTTGACTTGACTTGGTCAGTATTATTATTCGATTCTGAGACGGGCTGTAACACGAAACTCTAATTATAAAGGCCGAGCACACTTGAAAATGAACAACACTTATTGAAAGATATGTGGATCTGTCGTTTTAAAGAGGATGACAGATAAAATATTTTCATCCGAAATTGATAACACGATGAAGCACTGCATTGATAGAACAAAAGAGCACGTGCCCATCGCGTACAATAAGGAAGCCGTTCCAAAGCTAAAGTATAGCCCAAGTGGCAGGAAGTGGTTTTATTCCTCGGGCGATCTTTCAGAAAAGTTATTGTACAGAATTTAACTCTCTCACTAACGAACAAAAATCTATAAACTCCCGCAAACTTCTTATAACAAGCTAACGATTGGACGCATTCGTCGCGTGAGGAAGAATAATGTTACAAATCCCGAGAAGGTAGTAATTGCTGCTATAGAAGCAAGTCCTCCACATGCTGCATGGTTTTCAGTTGGTTCTTCCGATTAAGATACCATTATTATACGTATCTAATCCTTCAAAATTAGTACTCCAGTTTTCACACTGGTTAGACTTAACAAAATCTCAATGCAATTTCAACAAAATGCATCACCGTTAGATTGAAGTTCTCAATCAATCAATCAATCAATCAATCAATCAATCAATCAATCAATCAATCAATCAATCAATCAATCAATCAATCAATCAATCAATCAATCAATCAATCAATCAATCAATCAATCAATCAATCAATCAATCAATCAATCAATCAATCAATCAATCAATCAATCAATCAATCAATCAATCAATCAATCAATCAATCAATCAATCAATCAATCAATCAATCAATCAATCAATCAATCAATCAATCAATCAATCAATCAATCAATCAATCAATCAATCAATCAATTGTGAGAAGTCCTGATCTTTTTCACACAGAGTATTTTAGCCTCTACAATCGTCACACTCCTTGGAAGTGCAGTGAATGGGATGTAAAAGAACTGAGTGACACATACGGGGTGTAGACTTGCGACATGTATGATAATAACGAGGGAATAAAAAGGTCTTGAATTGTTTTAACTTACATATATCAGAATCCATTTTTTATATTTCCTGATAGATTCCCTTTCTTTCCCAATCCTGACAGTTAGGTTCCTTCCTTTCATGATCCCACCGTTACCGTAATTCGAAGTTAAGCATAAAATTACGCCGATGTGTAGTTGATTATCCCCTCATAAAACTAATTCCTGTAGAAAAAAACCTGAACTTAAATCGTCTCCTTATATAAGAATAAGCATTCTCTAAATTTCAGAGTGTATTATTTGACTATACTCCTGCCATATGAGCTTTAAACCCCTACTTTTGACTACTACGCAATTCTCAGCACAGCGTTGCAAACAGAACAGGCATAGGGAAACGACGAACTTATTTTCAAAGATATGGATTTGCAAGTATCTTACAATGATAATGGTCCCTATTAAGGCATAATAAATCAGGTTTTAAAACACCCGACTTTCAATACGATAGGCCGGCCTATTAATACAGGGTGACTCAGAAGCTTGACGAGGCAATACTTCACGGAATATTGGAGGGAGGCACGTAATAATTGACAAACATGACTGGCATGACATGGGGTTTTATTGACACCAAAATAAAGTAAACAAAGCTTCACCAAGGTCGGGCGCACATTGGGACGCTGGCGAAGCGCCTAACGCAGAGTAGTGCAGGGCAGATTTTTGTAATCCACTCAATTCATTGCATCATCGCACGTTGAGAGGCAGGTCAGGGTAGAGCAGGACAGGACATTTCTGCAACTACTTCCACCAGGTCGCTGTAACTCGCATAGATCCTTCGCTTCCAACGGCCCCGCTCGGAATGAGTACTTCAGGCCTCCATTCATGCAGCGCGCTGTTGTACCTCACACAATGACACGTGACAAATACCGGAACTCCTATTGGTAAAAGCATCTCCCGATTGCTATCTGTCGATTTCGATTTGAGAATTGCCGGTATATTGTGTCGATAATCGTTGGTTTATCGTTTGCAAGCTGCTTCCACCTACCCCACGCAGTGTTCGGAACACAGTTTTCTGCGCACGTGCCGCGTAGTTAGTTAAGAAGTGGAGGAGAAAATTACCACAGCCGTTCGGTCTCAGGATGGTTTGTTCTATGTGAACGGCGTGGACTATGCAATTTTAATTTTACGTTATGTATGTATGTATGTATGTATGTATGTATGTATGTATGTACACGGATCGCGAGAAAATGGCTGAACATAATTGAATGAAAATCGGTATGTAATTTCGGGGAATAAGGCACTACAGTCTAGGGCTAGGCTATAAATAATTGTATTCACGCTGGGTAAAATTTTTAATTTTAATTTCGTGTGGCTATTTCTAGCCGAGTGTAGCCCTTGTAAGGCAGACCCTCCGGTGAGGGTGGGCGGCATCTGCCATTTGTAGGTAACTGCGTGTTATTGTGGTGGAGGATAGTGTTATGTGTGGTGTGTGAGTTGCAGGGATGTTGGGGACAGCACAAACATCCATCTCCCGGGCCATTGGAAGTAACCAATGAAGGTTAAAATCCCCGACCCGGCCGGGAATCGAACCCGGGACCCTCTGAACCGAAGGCCAGTACGCTGACCATTCAGCCAACGAGTCGGACGCTGGGTAAAATGGTAGTTTAGGAGAAGGCCCGAAATGTAATTCTCAAATATCTATGTAACAATCGTGGCCCAAGTTCTAGTAACATTGGATATTTCACGTCAAGATATAATGTTGATTACGGAGAGCATCATCGCCGAATCCTTGGCCGTCATCCACCATCACATTTACGTGCAGAAATAAGTAGGGAAAATAAATTACCATGTCATCGAATATTACTGAAAATGTGTGCTGAACAGATGTCAAGGTTGAGTGATTTTAGTATACCGTGTCTTGTGGTGCACCGGCCCCGTGGTGTAGGAGTAGCGTGCCTGCCTCTTACCCGGAGGCTCCGGGTTCGATTCCCGGCCAGGACAGGGATTTTTACCCGGACCTGAGGGCTGGTTCGAGGTCCACTCAGCCTACGTGATTAGAATTGAGGAGCTATCTGACGGTGAGATGGCGGCCCCGGTCTAGAAAGCCAAGAATAACGGCCGAGAGGATTCGTCGTGCTGACCACACGACACCTCGTAATATGCAGGCCTTCGGGCTGAGCAGTGGTCGCTTGGTAGGCCAAGGCCCTTCAAGGGCTGTAGTGCCATGGGGTTTGGTTTGGTTTGGTGTCTTGTGGTGGCAGTGCCCATACATGCGATTGATGTGTTACATTCCTTATATAATCTACGAAAAATAAATATTCATTGCTTATTTCATGGAAGTTATTTATATAAAATTCAAACGCACAGTTATCGATACTCAGAGATGGAAGTAACGAGCGTAGATGATTGCCAAACTACTCCAGAGATGGCAGCACGAGAACTGAACCCTTGTTGGTTGTTGATCTCTTCCGTGGAGTTGGAATGCGGAACGAACAGCCACGTCCGTCAAGAGCGGTACAAGGTGGAAACCTCTAAGTTATCGCACGTGGTCGGGATTTATTTGTTATTTCGTGAAATACTGGAGTGCTTGCTTGTGAACGGTTCTTTCCTTGTGCTATAAATGATATGTGACAAATGTGTGTTTTAGTATTATAAATAATTCAGTTTCGTGTGCTTGTAGTGTAAATATCAAACAAAGAAAATGGGGGAATGATGCGATTTTAAAATGTCACAGCGATCAGAGAGTAGTTCAGCAGACATGGATGTGGGAGCGCCGGGATCACGCGTTTTTACCGCAAAATCCGAATTTAATTATTCTAACCATTGTGTAATCGAATGGTTATTAAGAGAAGCATTTAGTATGCTTTCTTTTAATGAGAAAGGCAGAATTGTAAATGAAGGACAACCGTGTCCAAAACTGAATGTAACTTAAGTCGTGTGTTCCTCATTTCAACAGAAATATTTATGAAACAGACCATTGGATTGGTGGATGTGAGATTTTAAATACACTCTTCTGTTGGCCCTGTTTGTTGTTTTCTCTTAAAAAAATGTGTTTGGAATGACGCTTTGTTTGCGTTGAGGTTTCCAATTTTTTTTCAGTTACATCCCCTAAACCAGAAGTCAGGAGTCGCAAGTGGAGAATACAATTCCCTATCATTTACAGTACGTCTTCTACTGTTTCACCGTACCGGCTATGATAACGGAGATAGCATCGCTAACATGGAAATAGTGTTCAATCTTGTAAACTGGCGATGGTGGTGCTTTCTGTCGGGTTTGTCTTGAGGCGAAAGACCGCGTGGTCTTCTCCACAAGGGGAAATTGTGAAAATGACTATGAAAATGATTAAGAACCACAAACGCTTGAATAATAAGAAAATAAGGAGTCATGAAAGGGGCCCTTTTACATTTGATGCCCCAAAATCAGAGTGTCTGAAGAAAACATGATATTTCTTTCTTCCTTTCCGAAAACCGACGAGACACTACGTAACAATGTGCACTCACGTGTACTTCGCAGTTTCGTCAGCCACTTGCTGTCCTGCTCTTCTCTTCCCTGCTCAGCTATCAACTACTTCTCAGCGTGTGCCAAGTCTAACAGTGGCTTTTCTGGTAACGTCAACATGCAGCGTCTGCAGGCGCATCTGTATCCCTCTCTCACGACAGTTCCTTTTATACCGTTCACGGGTTTCATGCTCCATCACTGACGTGTTGTTGTCCAGCGCCATCTGTTGGTCTGTTTGTGCACTCGTTGTTGGTGTCAGTGGTGATGGCGTCGTTGTTGGTGTTATGCCAAGCATACGTGGCCATTTGTACCTGACGTGTTGCTATCCAGCGTCATCTGTTGGTCATTTTGTGTAATTTACGAGGGTCGAGTTATAAGTCATGGCAACTATTTTTTTCTCGCGAACAGGAGACAGCACGGAAAATCTAAGATATGCTTTTGGAAATATAGGACATGTACTTATGCATAGTGCCTGAAGACAAATTCTGATTTCAGGAGATTCTCGTAGGAAAGTGACAGAACACAGGCCATTGGTAAACATTGTTTTATTATGGTATAGACAGCTAATACACAAGGCTACGTACAAAGGACAGGTCTCCACTGGTTACAGACCTTCGAAATAATCACCCAAGGTTTCCACTGTGCGTTGCCAGTGGTGGGGCAGGCGCTGAATACCATTCGCTGCATGTGTATCGTTAATGTGTACCACCTCTCTCGGAAATGCTGTGACGTTGTCCTCTTTGTTAGCAAACCGTTGTACACGTAATGGCTTCATGACTTTGGGGATTAGATCATAGTCGCACACGTAATGCTTCCCACAGCTCTGCATGGCATTAGCGTGCATTTCTGCCGCGGGGAACTGCTATTTTAATATACGACCATTGCTCCTGATTGTTGACTTTCAGTCTGTGACGCTCTCACTCACACACTGAATTTGGGGGCATGCTTAGACCCACACTGTTGTTTGCATACATCATCTAGTGGCATCATAAGCAAGTACATACCGTAAGTTTCCAAATGCATATCTTAGATTTTCCGTGTTGTCTCTTGTTCGAGAGAAAAAAAATAGTTGCCATGACTAATGACTCCACCTCCGTATTTTGGTATCAATAAAACCCCATGTCATGCCAAATCTGTGTGTCATTTATTACCCCTCTACAACCAATATTCCGTGGAGTATTGCCTCGGCAAATGTTAACCGACTTCTGGGTCTTCCTGTACACTACAGCGATTTCTTTTTTGGAGCCGAAGCAGTATGCATATTTTCCTGCACCTCGAATTTTCGATAACTCGAAGTATTTTCAGCCTCCGCAACCACTTCGAGATACTGAAGTTCTTCTGCACATAAAAACCCCACGTCACTAAAACCCGTTCCTGATTGATATTACGACGAACTGATGATATTGTCATCTGTTGGACAAGGCCAGGCTTAGGAGTAGGCACTTTCCTCTAATATGAGCGATCCATTTATAGGCTGAACGATAGCGGACTTCTATATTTCTTCACCAGTCCTGAAACTCATTAACCAGAACAGCTCTCGAGCAACCCACAGGAACAGCGGGGTTTTGAGGTCTAAGCTCTTAGCTTTGGTAGTTCACGAACTTACGTTAAATCCTTCCCTTTGCCCAGAACATTTACGCTAACTACGAAATAATTATAACATAGTTTCCTACCTGAGAAATTTAAGGCAAGTGGCTGAAGTGGGAGGAATTCGATCAACTGATCTTCACAATCAACATTGAGTACCACAAGGTTCGGTTTAGGTCCTTTTCTATTTCTTGTTCAAATAAATGACTTGCCCAATAATATAGGATCTAATGCCAGTTCGGTTTTATATGCAGATGATACAATCTTTTACATGACGCCAAAACAGTCGAAGAACTCAATGTGCTATGTAAGCAAACATTGGACATGGCAGTTGAATGATTCTCTGCGAACTTTCACCCTGCCTGTCGTAAGAGGCGATTAAAAGGGGCCCCAGGGGCTCTGAACTTTGGAGCGTGTGTTGTCGACCACGGGGCCCTTAGCGGAGTCCTGGCATTGCTTTCACTTACTTGTGCCAGGCTCCTGGCTTTCATCTATATCCGACCTCCCTTGGTCAACTCTTGTTCTTTTTTGATCCCGACGGTATTAGATCACTCGAGGCCTAGGGAGTCTTTCATTTTCATGCATTTCGTAGCCCATGTCTTTTTTGTCCGATAACTTCATTTTTCGAAGTGTCGGATCCCTTCCATTTTTCTCTCTTATTAGTGTATATAGGGGATGGTTGCCAAGTTGTACTTCCTCTTAAAACAATAATCACCACCACCACCTATCTGCGAACAATCTCAGGGTAGATGATAAAAAGAGTCAATTATATTAATTTTAAATAAAAATCAAGTAAATCATAATAATTTTTTTCTTTTGCTAGTGGTTTTACGTCGCAGCAACACGGAGAGGTCTTATGGCAAATCATGATAACCAACATGTGAAATGATTAGGAATACATTTAGATTCAAACTTGAACCGGAATGCTCACATAAACTTTATTTCAAGTAAACTATCAAGAGTGGTGTATCTCTTGAGAGCCATCAGAGATAAAGTTCCAAGTAAATATCTTCTAAATATCTACTTTGCGTTCTTTCACAGTATTATTCAATAAAGAATTCTACTTTGGGGAAACTGCGGCCGGATTTCTGAAGTGTTACTTCCCCAGAAAACGGCATTACGTACTGTGATACAATCTCTTATGACGGTCCACTATAGGCCTATATTTATTAAGCTGTCCAGTATGACTGTTGTGAACGCATACATTTATAATGCATTTCTTAAAGCATATGCCAAAACAGACAAAATTAAGCTCAGAAGTGATGTTTATAAATACAATAACAGGTCAGCTAACCAAGTCGATGTACATCGTCATAGGTCAAAAAAGACGGCTTCAAGCTATTTCATTGCTCAGTTGAAGAGTTTTAATAAAGTGCTTTCAGACAAAAAAGAACTGCCATCTAATATATTCAGAAATAAGCTTAAGAAGTGGTTACTCACGCAACCCTTTTACTCAGTGCAGGAATGCCATGAAATTAATGACTTTTGTATATATTGAAATTACGTTTTGTTACTAGTTTGTGTATGTATTGTATATTATGACTTTGTTGACAATGTCTATTGTATGTAACATACTTAATGACTAAATAGAATTCTAATCTATTTATCCACAGCAGAAAACCGAAGTAGAAAAGAAACACAGTAAAAAATATAGCAAATGCCAGACAACGTGTTATGATGTTAAATAATGGGCTACACTCCAGGGTACCGTTCAAATATTAACAACTCCGCAAATTTCTTTCGGATCTCTACAATTATGATATGAACTGGCAATATTCGCTTACCTGAGGAAAGGTCACAGTTCAGTGTTAGTAAGAAGTACATTTTAATTTCGGACCTAATAGACCTATGTTATGCTTAAAAAAAAAGAAAATATTGGATTTAGGGACGAATCATAAGAAGAATCTCTTACTTCTACAAACTTGATAGTGAAGATAGATTATTCCCGTCATATCTGCTACGCGGAGGGCCTATTAGCCAGCTAATTGAGCCGCGTCTCGGTTGGAAGCCCGAGTACTGATGCTATTACGAGGAGCTGTCAGTCAACCGGCTGCATTCGCAACGACAGCAAGTGTGTGGGTTTGAAGGAGGACAATAAACCTGAAGATGATTTCGTGGGATTCGAATTATTTTCAAAGTAAAACAATTGAAAGAGCTTCGTTGTTCGTCATCAAATTCAAATGGTTAAGCTTCTTTTTCTTTTTTTACAATTGGTTTTACGTCGCACACTGTCCTCACAGCAAGAAACACGATTTAATATTGTTTATCTTAGTTGCTAACTAGACAGAAGTAAACAAATGACAGTCTTTCCACGCGTAGCTGAATGTAGTGAATAATCGGTAGCTGATGACGATGTTTGTTGTTTGAGGGGTTCTAACAGCTAGGACATCGGCTTCTAATGGTACGAGATGCAACGAAATGAAACGATACTTAAAACTTCAAAATGTATCCATTGAGTACAATCTAAAACGATGATGATCGAAAAATGATCGTGAATCCAAAACAATTAGTGGATCCAATTCACAATGCCTTCGTTTCTGAGATGATGCTTGTTGTCTAAAGGGATCCAAAGTCCAGGTCACCGGCCCCTCGTAATGGTACTAATCACTGGTAAAGCAGAAGCATGGTGTTCCTCCCATAGTGGTTCTAATCACAGGTAATGTAGACCCATGGAATGCCGCACATAACGACACCATTCACAGGTAACACAGACCCATGGAGTTCCTCATTTAATCGTACTATTCTCAGGCACATAGTGGTACCTATCACGGGCAATGCACAAACCCGTGGTGTACCTCACATAGTGGCACTAATCACAGGCAACTTAGACCCATGGTGTTCCTTATATAGTGGTGCTACTTATAGGTAATGCAGACTCATTCTGAACACAGTGGAACCAACACATTTGAGCGCAATATTACAGTATTACAGAATGTCCGTGACCTCATTTGAACTGCTTTTCTGTATGTTAAAAACTGCTATCAGCAAAAGAAACACAAGGCTGCGGAAATGTATTCCTGTGGAAGAAAAACTTGCATTGACATTA
This sequence comes from Anabrus simplex, assembly GCF_040414725.1. NCBI lineage: Eukaryota > Metazoa > Arthropoda > Insecta > Orthoptera > Tettigoniidae > Anabrus > Anabrus simplex. The sequence goes on along the minus strand of NC_090265.1, from coordinate 1,763,147,993 downwards.
AGGTGTCATAAAGGCACGGGTACCTTTGTACCTCCAAAATTATCAGTTCACTAACATTCTCCTAAGTTTTAAACACGAACAAGAGCACAATAAAACCGCAGCGTCTTCTTCCCGTAAGTGTGGCCGTACAGTCAGAGGGATGCACACGATGGTGCTAATCACCGGCAACGCCCAGACCCATGGTGTTCCTCACATAATGGTACTGCTCCTAGGTAACCTAGACCCGTGGTGTTCCTCACATAATGGTACTGCTCCTAGGTAACCTAGACCCGTGGTGTTCCTCACATAATGGTACTGCTCCTAGGTAACCTAGACCCGTGGTGTTCCTCACATAATGGTACTGCTCCTAGGTAACCTAGACCCGTGGTGTTCCTCATATAATGGTACTGCTCCTAGGTAACCTAGACCCGTGGTGTTCCTCACATAATGGTACTGCTCCTAGGTAACCTAGACCCGTGGTGTTCCTCATATAATGGTACTGCTCCTAGGTAACCTAGACCCGTGGTGTTCCTCACATAATGGTACTGCTCCTAGGTAACCTAGACCCGTGGTGTTCCTCACATAATGGTACTGCTCCTAGGTAACCTAGACCCGTGGTGTTCCTCACATAATGGTACTGCTCCTAGGTAACCTAGACCCGTGGTGTTCCTCACATAATGGTACTGCTCCTAGGTAACCTAGACCCGTGGTGTTCCTCACATAATGGTACTGCTCCTAGGTAACCTAGACCCATGGTGTTCCTCACATGGTGTTACTAATCACAAGTAATCTTATGGTTCTAAGTCATCATCCCTTGGTCGCCCCCAGGCAGGGAATACCGTGGGTTTATTCTTCGTCCTCCATCTAGAGGGGGTATAATAGGTAGCACGGGGTCAAATTTTAATCGAAGTTACTGAATATTCATGGAAGGAAACATCGATCATTTATCTCTTGCCTCTTTCGCCAGAACTGAGTAACTGTGTGATCATTTTGCACAGATTCATTCACTGCAAACTCATTTTCACCATCATCATAAAAGCCATAAGCCTACATATCATTTGCGACAATATCTAAAATATCATCCCCTAATACGCTGAGTAGAGACATGAAGACAGAAGGCAGCTGTCAAGGTTGAACACAAGGCATAGAATTATGGTAAGGTTTGAATCGAATAGGCTGTCACATTCCCAGGGCACTGGCCATTCTAATCCCGGCTAGGTAGAGGTTTTAACGTTCAGTAGTTAATTGCTCTGGCTGGAGGACTAGGTGCTTGTGCCATATTCAATATTAGATTTCATCGTAGGTGGGTACTTAATGACACGCACGCCGCCCATGGGCGCAAACTCGAAATGCCTGAACCAGGTCTCTTTGGAGGACATACGTCATTGTTATTATTTAAAATTTTTACAATTTGCTTTACGTCGCACCGACACAGTAAGTTAGGTCTTATGGCGACAATGGGATAGGAAAGAGCTAGGAGTGGGAAGGAAGCGACCATAGCCTTAATTAAGGTACAGACCCAGCATTTGCCTGGTGTGAAAATTGGAAACCACGGTAAACCATCTTCAGGGCTTCCGACAGTAGAGTTCGAGCCCACTATTTTCCAAATGCAAGTTCACAGCTGCGCGCCCCTGACCACTCGGCCAACTCGTTCGGTCAAAGCTGGAAGTTGAGTTGCAACGAATACGTCTGGAAACCATCTCACATAAAGGCTTACGGCCTTTAATCTGCCCCATTACATGAATTTTAAACGATAAACCAGAGAAAGAATAATCTTGTCTTTATGGCATTTGAGTAATTGTCGAATTGTAAGATTAAAAGAGGTGTTTATTAAAAAAAAATACTTATTTGGGTAACCAAAAGAGCGAGAAGCCGAATTACGGAGTTCCGCAATGAAAAATATATTTACAACTAGCTATAGTACCCGGCGTTGCTCGGATAGTTTCTGAATATTTCCCTTTAAGATTTGCATTACCAGTTAGTTATGTGTGAAGTGAATTTTTATAGAATTGCTTTTTGACTTGCAGATTGATATGTTACGATCTATAATGTAGTTTAAGAATTATTTAGATGTGTTTGATTTCAAATTTTAGATTATTTAAATTTCGAGTAAAACTTCGTCTTTATGGAAGCTCAAATCGACTGGGAAGTATTTGATCCTGTCAAAACTTAATAAGTGGTAACTATGTATTTAGCCGTCGCACTATAGATACGATATACAGGATTTCAACTGTCAATGGGACTGTCCCCCTCTCGCCGCCCACCCCTAAGAGATAAAAAAATCTGGATTATCACTATTCATCTCAGTGACCCCGAAAACTGTAGATTCGACACTGTTTTCGATTATTTTTATGTCTCACTCCCCCCTCACCCTCGCCCCAGAGAGGCGGAACATGAACTTAAAAAATTCGGAGTGTCACTATTCATTTCAGCGACCACGAAAACTATGGATTCGATACTATTCTAGATTATTTTTATATCCCCCCTCGCCCCCTGCCATAAGGGTGCTAGGGTTGTCTTACCCTCATGCGGTTTGTCTCCTACTAATTGATAAGTGTACCAAGTTTGGTGAAATTGCTCCAGTGGTTTAGGAGGAGATGTGCCATTTACACACCCACACCCACGCACACACATACATACATGCTTTTATATATATAGTAAGACGCAGAAGAAGAAGAAGAAGAAGAAGAAGAAGAAGAAGAAGAAGAAGAAACTACTTTATATATAGTTTTTTCGATCATTTTTATATCTCACCCCCTTCGCCCCCACTTGGACCTGTAAAAAATCCGGAGTATTACTATTCATCTCAGAGACCCTGAAATCTATGGATTCGAAACTGATCTTAATTATTTCTATATCTCACCCCCCATTCGCTCCCCCCCTAAAAGGGGACTGAACTTGCACTTTAAAAAATTCTGGAGTATTACTTTTCAACTCAGCGACCCCGAAAACTATGAATTCGACACTATTCTCGATTATTTTTATAACTAACCTCCCTGAACCCCTCCCTTAAGAGCGCTAGGGATGGCTTACACCCACAGTGCTCGTCTCCTGATAGTAAATAATACGTGTACCAAGTTTGGTTGAAATTGCTCCAGTGGTTTTTTTTGCTAGGGGCTTTACGTCGCACCGACACAGATAGGTCTTATGGCGACGATGGGATAGGAAAGGCCTAGGAGTTGGAAGGAAGCGGCCGTGGCCTTAATTAAGGTACAGCCCCAGCATTTGCCTGGTGTGAAAATGGGAAACCACGGAAAACCATGTTCAGGGCTGCCGATAGTGGGATTCGAACCTACTATCTCCCGGATGCAAGCTCACAGCCGCGCGCCTCTACGCGCACGGCCAACTCGCCCGGTGCTCCAGTGGTTTAGGAGGAGATGTGTCATTTACACACACACACACACACACACACACACACACACACACACACATACATTTTTATGTATAGTAAGATTTTTATACTGCACCCCTTTTTCATCCCCGCTCAAAGGAGTCCTAGGAGTGCCTTACACAACAGTATACTTTTTCCAGATAGTAAGTCTTATGTGTACCAATTTTGGTTGACAGCTATGCCCTAACGTACATGATAATCTTGCTGCTCTAGAATCCTGCAACTGACGTTGCCATGGTTACGGTAGTTCATTTCTTTTATCCGATTCCTAGAGCAGGGGTAGTGTGGTGCCAATATCTCCATAACGGTTGGTTTTACGGCCATAAAACATGGTTTTCGGGCCCGTAGAGCTTACCGAGTTTTGTTCTTTGCGTCAAGAGGATTAAATTAAGCTTTGTCTCGTCCTTATACGAAAAATTCGATATTTTGCTTACATTAGCCTATTATTTTTATATCTCCCCCCCGCGCCCTCACCTCGAATTGTTTTGAAAATAAAATACAGCCCATGTTACTCACTGGCAATGTAGCTTTCTATAGGTGAATACATTTTTAAAATCGGTTCAGTAGTTTTTGAGTCTATTCGTTACAAACAAACACATTTTTCCTCTTTATAATATTAGTATAGATAGAGTAGCACAAGGCAAACATAAATAAAATAATAGAACAATGAAGGAAAAACATCTAATGATAAAAACAGAGAAAAATTAAAAACTAACAAAATAACCATAGAGACATATCAATTAACAACAAAACATAAAGGCCAAAGAAACAACGAGGAAAACTGAAGATTGAACGTAAACGGAAGAGAACAACTTATAGCTAGGCACAGTGAGATAAATACAGACGTAATGCAACCTTTCCAAGGCATCAGTACATGAACCAGTTACCATTGTTCATAAATATGACGTTAGAATGGAGCACCATCGGTGAGCTTCGAACTCAGCCCGGTTTGTCGAAGCCTCACCCTCCCCTACTAGAATAGTTCGCTAGCCGAGTCGGTATCGCATTTTCGGGTTTGTGGACTGTCCGATGGGGCGGTAAGTCCTTTAGTAATAGTCTCTATAGTAGGGGAAAAAGTTAATTATGAGAGGAATACCATTTCATTACTAATGAAAAGAGAGAGACAATATCTTGTATAACAAATTTTACTTATACTAGTGAAACACATTATTTACATGGGTATGCCATACAGACACCTTACATTAACTTGGGTGATCTTGACGTTTAAATGTTCGGTAGTCCTTTTCTACACTCCATTATACGTTTAAATATTCAAACTTAAGAAGGGTTATTTACACTATCTCAGATTTTGAGAGGCGTTTTCTCTCTAATTATTTCACTTTACATTTACACTAATCACTTTACACACAAATCTATTCAACATAGGCATACCCAGCTGTAATTCTGTTTGTTTGTCGAGAATTAATATATTCAATTTGCATCAAATTATGATATAAGTTTGCTAGTATCGTATGAACTGAGATAAGCAATTTACACTCCCAATCCTTTGAAAGTCGCGTTACAACACTACTTTAAGTTAAACGTTGCCAAATATGCAGTATGATAAACACGCTCATTTCATTAGGATTTTTATCACCACATATATCAGGACATTATTTACACAACGATGTTACCTATGGACAAGCATTTAGCGACTTCAATACCAGACATCATAAACAAAGTATTATAGCACTACCTGCAACAAATGGACAAGAATATATACACTTCACATACACATAATGGGCCGCAGGTGGTTTTATTCACCTGCCGCTTGTGACAGGAGGCTTTACTGTCTCCTGCAATGAACTCAGGACCTTCTGAGACGGGTATATCTGACCTGGAATTCCCTATACGCTGTGGATAATTAAAGAAATAAATTGGAGGGATCCTTCATTTAATGTTCATTTGGAATCTCTGCGACGTTGGCTCTATTTAAATTAGCACACATAATCTTTGTATCGAAAGGAAAAGAAACTCGCCACTTGTATCTGTTCTATTTCACTGAAGAAACGCCTTCACTCCCCCGTTTAAAGGGGCTCATAAAACTCCCGCTGGGAGCTACCCGTGCCACACTTTCAAAGAGCGGTCCACTAGCCTTCTCGGGCAATGACTTCACGGCAAATAATCTATTCACTTCTTTCAATACTGGCCATAAATGGCATCACACAAATCACGGCCCTATATCCGGCCTAATCAACATATTCACATCGCGATATGCGCCTCGCGTGTCTTAATGATAGATTCCAAGGGAACTTCACATTTCATTTCACAATATATATTATGGCTACAGCCTGTTCAGCCAATTCATTTCCTCTCGGTACATCGACCACGATGCAGATCTAATGATGATCTCCTGTCACCAGGGTCCAAATTAACTTGCACATTCGCGAACTAATTAGCGATGTAAGATATATACCCCAATCTCATGCTCCATTCGTCGTTCCAGCGGTTTTAATTTCTAGTAAGGAGGATTTCCTAAGAGCTTGTGAAGTACAAAAAAAATCATTTACTGAGATATCTTTGAGGACTCCTATTGGCTGTAGAAAGATGATAACTGGAGTCGCTTACGTAGAATATTTAGGCCCTTTTACTTGACGGTACTTCACACTTAATTAATCTGAGGTCCTTAAACTTACGTCATGCATTATCAAACCCTTGTAAAAAAAATGGAAGTAAAATATGGTCGTTCCCAAACCATGAAGAAGTATTCTATAAAAGACCCAAATAAAATGAAATTATAATTATTATCCCTCTGAAATGGCGTGCTTGCAGTTTACGTTATATCTAAGTGAAAAATCTACATATTTACAATGGGACACGACCTTCAAAGATATAAATAATTGGAAATGTACTCAGCCTTCTGGATACCACGTTCACAGCTTTACAGGAGGGCACTCCATGGATTTAGAGTACTTGCATCACGTCATCGGCGATGTGAAGACCCATGATGACCTCCTGGCAGGTCATACACATGACAGCGACGTTCCAGACGTTCTCGGCTACCAGGCGAAATTCCGGCAAACAGCTAGATGACTCGTTCACTCCGGTACACAGGCAAAATTCTGGCATTCAACTGGACATCGGCGTTCACTTCGGCGTTCTCGTAGACATGTAAATGAGGGGAAATTATCTCAAGTGAATGCGTTAGTCTATTACACACCACAATTTGAATATATGGTTGGATCTGCTCAATAGCACGAGCATTCCAACCCAATGCCGGTATTGTCTCTGTAGCCCGACACTGCTCCCTCCTCATGTACCTATTCTTTTATAAACAGCATACAGCTATTCTAGGTCCTGAATAAAGAATGTCACTGGTTAGGCCACTACTGGATTAAATTTTCTCGTCTCACACGACCACACTTCAATCATATTCTATCTCGCCTAGTCATGCGTAAGTCAGGCTCTCAACTGCATTATCGATTTATAGACGTGACACTACCCTTAATTATGCCGACACTGAGCCGTTCACGCACTTTCTTTGTATCTCTCAATTATGTCGAGACACACACACACAACTCCACGCACTGAGTTACCAGGCTATTGTGGTTAATTGAGCCGTATTAGTATCGGCACATATGAGGCTCGACGCACGACCTCTTCGACACACGGACAGCAGTCATTTCGGTTTCGTGCTGCTCCCACTATATTAATTAGCGACACACTGTACTCGCAAAAAAAAAAAAAAAACTTACTTAAATTGTGGGTATTTTCGCAGATGTTCACAGGGTTTAATGAATCTGCATAACACTGCTCAAATTACAAGATTATTTCTTCACAAACGACTCATACACAAACCACGACGAAATACTACCGTACTGGCGTCACATTGAGAATGCACTGGATAGTGTCTCCTTCTCAGCTCATGAATATATAGGCGCGCTACGCTAGAGACCCGAATGCTGAGGGTGGGGGAAAAAATGCAATCCTTTCTCACACATTGATCCGTTAATACGCAACGTACAGTGACGAACGGGGTATCGAAATGTAGCTCCTGTATTCCCATCTCCACTGAGTGACTGTTATTAAAATAACTTCGTAGGTTTTGAAGCAATCTTAAAAGCGTCCTTTAGTCTCTGGCGGTGAATGATGACGAGCACAGGGGATTCCTTGTGTTCCTTGGCACGGTTAGGGTCCAACATCTGTTAGTCATTAAGACGCGCCCTTGTTTACAGCGCAGTTACTGCCCTGTCAGTTAAGTAGAGCACTTCTTGGTCTCATAATTATGCGTAAAATTCCCTGATTCAAATGAATGTTTGCGCTTAGTTATCCATTGGGTATTTTGCGATTTATAAAATTTAACAGAAATAAAACAGTTGAATGCGTTAAGTTGGCAGTGGTGAATAAGCGAGGAAAACAGGGTATAATGTTAGTTTTCACGTTGGACCTACTCTCTGGGCTCAGCTAGTGACCTAGATTCTTTGTCACGTGATAACGCGTATCGTTTCGTCTCGCTCGCGGTGGGAGTGAGAGAGCTTCGAGTACAAGCGCTCTTGCACCGCCTTGCTGCTAATTACCAGCAACTAGAGCTGGGTCGCGCGACTCTGGAGATTGCAACTCGAGTCCTGGAGCGGGCAGAAAAATTCTAACTTGGGCAGTTTTTATCGTAGAATAACGCGGAAAACGGCATATTTCATCTCCTGGATATCATGACATACCATAGGTGACGTTGTGAACGGTCACAGTAACACGTAAGTAACGGTATAGTACAATAAAAAATAAATACATATTACATTATGTACAAAATAGTGAACAGCAATGGAAAGAGAAAAAAGGAATATGAAGAAAACGTACTGGGTTAAGTTCAGGAAGAATCGATTAAAGGAGGCATACGAAGAAAAAACGTCTAAGTTCCTCTCAGAAGATAAAGAGTTTACTTGCACCCAAATTTAGTTAGTTATTAACCGAATCACTTTGTGAACGTAATAAAAAAAAATCACATTTTAAAAATAGTGTAGCAGTGGGCTCATCAGTTGGATTGCCAGCGAAACTTGAATGTTTTCAACATTTGCGATCGATGGAATTAAATTATGGTTTCTTTTCGGGAAATTAATATTGACATAAAAACCAAAGGCAGGCACTAATACAAGTAGAGATACATACTTCCCCCAGTGCACTGTCCTACAATGGTGGCTTGTAGTGTAGTCACCACGTTGGTACCTGTATCACTGAACTATTCAACCGAGCTCGATAGCTGCAGTCGCTTAAGTGCGGCCAGTATCCAGTATTCGGGAGATAGTAGGTTCGAACCCCACTGTCGGCAGCCCTGAAAATGGTTTTCCGTGGTTTCCCATTTTCACACCAGGCAAATGCTGGGGATGCACCTTAATTAAGGCCACGGCCACTTCCTTCCCACTCCTAGCCCTTCCTTGTCCCATCGTCGCCATAAGACCTATCTGATCTGTGTCGGCGCGACGTAAAGCAACTAGCAAAAAAAAAAAGGAACTATTCAAGGCCATCTTCAGATTTGCTCACTTTCCCACCCGCTCGAAACTGGCCAAAGTTATCATGACATCTAAACTACTCTCAGATTCCACCTTCCATCAAAACTATAGACCCATCTCCCCATTATCCATTCTATCCAAACTCTTTGTATCCCTTCTTCTCTCCAGAGTCAATTGTGTTATTGAGGACAAGCATCTCCTAAACGACGACCAGTTCGGCTTAAGAAGTGAGCACTCCACACTCACCAGCTTTTGAGGCTGACTGAAGAGATAACAGAAAAACGACCATCATAGGAGGCAACAGGAGAGTCTGCTTTCCAGACATTTCGCGCGCGTTTGACAGGATATGGCACCAAGGTCTTATCTGCAAGTTCATACTTCTTGGTTTTCAACTTCCCTTGGTCCATCTCATTTCCATTTACCTAGCAGACAGGCATTTCCAGGTCGAGGTCAACAACAGCTGTCGGACTGCACCCCATCAGTGTCTGGGTTATCTCTCCTGTGCTATTCAATTTATATATCTCAAACATACCCCGCCCTCCGCGCGTGAAAATCTATATGACACTGCTATATCCTCTATCTCTTGGCAACCACCCAGTGTACAAACGTATCTCCAGGAAGGCGTCTCCACTTTCGAACCCTGGCTTCGTCAGTGGAGAATCAAAATCAATGTCACCAATAGTAGAGATACACACTTTCCTAAACGGACTAGATCTGATCCCTAACCACTGGTCATTTTCGGTGAAGTGAACCGGTGGTCTAGTGTTGCTAATTACCTGCGTGTTACGAAAGAGAATTTACTTTCAAAGATCATGCAATCAGGCGCCTTTTAGAAATTATTCCCCTTATGAAAGCCGACAATAGGCTAAACTTACAAAACAGGATCCTGCTGTACAAGTTCTGCATTTGCCCAATCTTCGAGTATGCTAGTCCCATCTGGGGGATCGCAGCCAAAACACACCTGGACCGAGACCAGCGCGTTCAGAATTGCGCAGTCCGTATGATCTTCGGTGTGCAATGGTTCGAACGGAATCGAGACATTCACAAGGATCTCCACATCGACGAAATTTATACCAGAATACAGAGACTACTCGGAAATTCTGTTATGGTATAAACTCAAATCCCAACCAACTCATCTCATCCTTGGGCAATTGCGACATCGATGGACACAGATGCAAGAGACCCAAGTCCCTATTCAATTAATCACTCCATATGATTCTGGCCAGCTCGATTTCGTTCCACAAAGTACTACCATTTTCACCACATCCATGCAGCCTAGTTTATATACATGTCGGAAAATGCACTGTAGGCCCTCCACAGCCAAAGGGCTATAATCTGCTCAATGATTGAGGCGTGGTCTGTCTGTCTATGACGTTGGCTGTTACAGTGTAGATTTCGGCTTGCAAGTCGCTACGGTTGATCCATGGTCCGACAGTTCTTCACTCCGACTGACGAACTGAGAAGAGGATGGGTGGCCACGGCTCTATCGTAGCTGTAAGCTTCTGTATTCGGGAGACGGAGAGGGGCACGCCCTGACCGTCGGCTGTCCTGAATATAGTTTTCCATATAGTTCCTAGTATAAGCCACGGCCCCCAACCGCTCACCTTCTCCGCGTCTCTCCTTCATCACACCAAATCTCCTTGGCTTGAGAGACGGCGTTACCCTCATGGCATGCCCGCCGTCCCCTTCAGGGAAAGAATGAAAACTTGTTTATTGGTAGTAGCCGCCAGCCTCTTGGAAAGGTGTAGCAATCCAACTTATGAGTATACTGCCACACTGGGGCGAAACGCTGGTAATTTCACGAATGAAAAGTTCTAAAGAGCTTGAATGATTCTAGAAACTACAAAGGGCGTACTATATTGTTTTACACTTTATTTCTTTTCTACCCAAATTAAGTACATTGCACATCAGCTGTTCGTCCACCTTCTCAACATAATCTCCTTGTAACTGTATGCACTTTTGCCATCGACGTGTCCGTCTCTCCAGACCTTCCTGAAACCATTCTTTCGGAGTGCTGCATACCCATGCCTTGTCAGCTGTGTCCAGTTCTGCAAAATCTGCAAAACGGCGACCACGCAGAGGTTTCTTCATGTTCCCGAACAGTTGATAATCACTTGGTGACAAGTCGGGAGAGTATGGTGAGTGTGGCAGCACAGTGAATCCCATTTGATCAATGGCAGCGGTGGTCTCTCGGCTAGTGTGGGCCCGGGCAGTGTCATATTGCAGAAACACACCTTTAGCCCATTTTCCTGGCCGCTTAGATTGAATGTCACGAGGTAAGGGCTTAAGGGTTGCTACATACGCTGCACTGTCAATCGTGGCCCCACATTCCAGCCAGACAATGAGGATGATGCCCTTTGTGTCCCAGAACACTGTCGCCATTCGCTTGCCAACTGATGGCGCTGTTTGACATTTATTTGGCTTCCATTGCATCGATTGCTGTTTTGTTTGTGGCTCATGGTAACTGAGCCATGTCTCATCACCAGTCACAAGCCTAGACACGAAGTCGGCTGGATCTTGATCAAGGCGTTCCAAAAGTTATCTGTACACGTCCACACGCCTCTGCTTTTCGTCTGCAGACAAGAGTCTAGGCATCCACGTGGCGTGGATGACACCTTCCTCAACTGTAAGTGGCCGTGCGCGATCCGCTTCAGGGTGTTTCGGCTAATTCCCGTGGCTACCTCCATTTCCGTAAATGTGATTCATTTGTTTCCTTGGATAGTCTGATCGACCCGCGCAATATTGGCTGGTGTTGACACTGTCACATTCCTTCCAGAACTGGTTCCCTTGTCCACCGATGTTCGCCCTGTTTTCGAACTTTCCACCCAGTTGTAAACTGATTTCCGTGACGGCACATGTTCTCCACAGACTGCCACCAAGTGCCGATGAATTTCTGCAGTGGTCACGCCTTCTTTCCATAGCAACCAAGTCGTATAGCGCTGTCCTTGACGGTTGCTTTCCATGTTGTCTGCTCCTACGCTGACAGTGTTGTTATGAAATGGCTATGACGAGTGCATTCATTGGCCCCTGTGCGTGTGCTGCTACCAAACGGTGGAACAAGACACTAGTTACACGTCACCACCTTCAAAAGTGAAATGTGAATCATTCCCGGACGTACAAAAAATAAAGTGTAAAACAATATAGTACGCTCCTCGTATATTACTGTGAATTTATTTTGAAACGACTTAGCTTGAAGACCGAAACGCTTTATAGGAAAACACAGACTATAAACATGAACACTTTTATCTCCTTAGCCTATTACGGAGTTTATACAGCGCACATTGTCTGCAATTTTGATAGAGATGTTAGGCTTTAAACTGAATACCGTACTCCTATTGAAGTAGCCGCTTTAACACAGTAAATCGATTTTGAGCGGTCGGAATTATCAGTTGACAGCCCACTGCACAGCGATTTAACTTTCCGATGGTATAAAACGGAGTCTTCCAAAGATGAACTTGCATTTTTGAAGAAGACGAGATATTAAAAGTAAAAAGGCTCCTCCCCGCTATTCTTTTACTTACAGCTCGGAGGATGTACAGATTTAGTGGATTGTATCCTACTCTACCCTGTTTTTGTATGCCTCCAGATTTATTACATAAAACTGCAAGAAGACGTTGTTCTTAAGTTTATGAAACACGCCTTGGCAAATTTGTACTTCTTCTTAAAACAATAATCACCACTACTACTATCTGACAACCATTTAATAGGATATAGGGCCTACTTGATTGTAGAATTATACGATTATTAAATATTGTGGGAGACTGAAACTTACGTACATCATGACTTGGGTAACATCAGTAATTTTTTTTCCTACAGCTTTCTCCTCCTAGAGGATGACGCCGTATAGGCTCGGAGAAGATGTGAGAAAGACGCGGCTGTAGCCTATAAAAGAAACAGTCCCAACATTTGCCTGAGTGAGGAGGATGGTAAACCACGAAATGCCATTCTCAGGACAGCCGACGGTGGACCAGCTCTCCGCTTCCCGAATAGAGTGTGTTTCAAGCTGTAGCTGCTCGGTATCAGTCTGCTTGTATCGCTTTCGGCTCTTTCGAAAACTAAGCAGGTTTCTATCAATCAATCAATCAATACTGATCTGCATTTAGGGCAGTCGCCCAGGTAGCAGATTCCCTATCTGTTGTTTTCCTAGCCTTTTCCTAAATGATTTCAAAGAAATTGGAAATTTATTGATCATCACTCTTGGTAAGTTATTCCAATCCCTAACTCCCCTTCCTATAAATGAATATTTGCCCCAGTTTGTCCTCTTGAATTCCAACTTTATCTTCATATTGTGATCTTTCCTACTTTTATAAACGCCATTCAAACTTATTCGTCTACTAATGTCATTCCACGCCATCTCTCCGCTGACAGCCCGGAACATACCACTTATATTCTATACTAGCGAATGTACCCGTGCTTCGCTACGGTATTCTACATTGTATTCGAATATCGAAGTAAATAGTGTACATGCAGTAAATAAGATTGTTTTAAAATTGCATGTCTCTTAGCGTTATCCGAGAAACAATATGCAGAGGTCCCCGCACGTTGTTTCCAATGTAAAGTGTTTGTTATGGATTTGTGATATAACGGCAGGCTCACTTGCCTACTGCCATTCACAATCGAGTTGGGAAGTTTACATTATAATTGCAGGCCCCATTGCCTACTACGCGGACAGAATCGATTTGGGGAGTTTTCGTTAAAATTGCAGCCCCCTTTCCTACTTCCAGACAGATTACAGTTGAGGAGTTTTTATTATAATAGCAGGCAATTACCCTACTATCACTCGAAATTGAGTTGTGCAGTTATCATTATAATGCCAGGCCCATTTTCCTACTTCCAGCCAGCTTACTGCCAGTCACACCAATTTGGTGAGTTTCCATCAAAATAGCAGGCCACTATGCCTAATGCCAGTCACATTTTAGATGAGGACATTTCTTTATAATGGCGGGCACCCTTGCCTAATGCCAAACACAATCGTGTAGGGGAGTTTTAAACAAAACTGCATGCTCACTTGCCTTCTGCGAGTCAAATCGAGAAGTGAACTATTCATTACAATTGTAGGCCTTCCTTACTAATGACAGTTACACAGGAGTTGGAGAAGGAACCCTTTCGTACTGCCAGTCAAAGTCGGTGTGGGGAGTACTGATTACAATAGCAGACCCACCCTTTCTCGATCGCTACAAATCGACATCAGTGAATATATATAGATCGACATACGAAAGTATATGCGTGTTTACAATATTGAAGACCTTCATTTACAGATTAACTGCTATTAAACGTACGTCATATCGACAAAGGATTATACCATAAGACACGCCGGATTTAGTGGCCTAAATGGCTGGTCCTATGATATGTCATCTATTCTTGGGTCAGATTGAGTTAGAAACGTGGAACAGGGTAACGTTTTTGTAAGATTATCTCACATTACATTACTTTTCGGATAATTATGTGACAGCTACATACATAGCATTTGGCTCACATATGGCTACTGGGAGGGCCAATTTTCGTGAAGAGTTTGATGACTCTGTATTTCATATAAGTAATCGAAATTATGAATTATGCATGTGAAAATTCCAAATTGACTTAACATCGATTAATAGAGAAAAATCAAACGTAAAAGGGATACAGATACAGCTAAAAGTCATAAGACCAAGGTTGTAGATCATTCCAAATTGAACGGAGATTGTGCAATCCGTTATGTGATAGGAATTTCCGAAGGTCTGCACCATCATGAAAATTGCCTGCACATTTCGATATTCTTCGGGGATAAAAATGAAAAATTTAATGATCTTGGATGTTTTCCGTTCGTTACAGGCTAAAACGTATAATTTTGTCAAATTTCAATTATCTTCTTTTTCTTCTGGCAGATTATGCTGCAATCTGGATTTTGGGCGAGGCGGGTAATAATTAGGACATTCAGGAAACTAAACCAAAAATTATGCAGATGGTCATTATTACCCCTTAAACGGAAAGCTGTACGAAAATTTCGCCAAAATAGTCAGTGTAGAGGCACACAGTCGTTACGATTTGATTTATATAGATAAGGAATCTGCTCCATGTAAAACACCTTTTGGGCTATGTCCGCTGGACTTAACCTGCAAAAGTGACCATTCATGATACTCCCTTATTAATCCTCCTGACGAAAAAATGCACATGAAAAAAAAGCTTTAGAGGTGGAATTCCATCACGTTTGCTCGATTTCCAGTCAGGTTGATCTTGTTCTGTATATATTGTGGAAGAGTAAAATCACCATTTCGGTTCCCTATAAACCGCCAGTCCATTCCGGAACATGAAATGTTATTTACGTTTAAAACCTACCTTTGGCCAGGTGGATGCTAAATATAAATTTTGGTTCGAATGTCTTCAGTAGTTTTCAAGTTGTAAGGAATACGCTTTACACGCACCCGCTCGTGAGTTAAGTCCGATGGGACTTGTACAGAAAAACGGTCCGTTATTGATATCTCCCGTATTAATCCTCGTATCGAAATGATGCACATGAGAAAAAAAGGTTTAGAAATTAATTTCTACCAAGGCAGGTAGATTTAAATTAACTTTGGTTGTGGATATTTTGTGGAAGTGCAAAATCACTGTTTCGGTTTCGTATAAACCCCCAGTCAGTTCAGGGATTTAGAAACAATATTTGCCCTAAAACCTATCAAGGACAGGTGTATTCTAAATATGAGTCCTGGTGGAAATACATCCAGTAGTTTGTAGCACTCGCGTACATCGGCGTAATTAAGGAAGAAAATAATACAGTTAAGAAAGTTGAAAGTAATAGAAAATGGATTATAACTGAGGACAGCCGGATAACGACAAATATGTAAATGCCAAGTTAATGTATTGGAAAATCAAATGCCCCTCAATAAATTATGCTAGTGTGAGTTATGGATATAATAAAGTGGTAACAGAGGAGAAATTTAGGTCCAGTGATTCCTAGGTAAACAAATAATAAGAATATGACTGATGGTGTTATTATTTAATCTATTCGAGGGCGGTTATAACATCCAACGATATTCCGCCAATATCCCGCAGATAGGCCGATTGTCGCCTCCGTTTCCTTCTACCCAAGGAACAACCACGAATTTAAAAGCATGATGAGGAAAATGGCAAGACGTTACTTCGCTGCTGGCATGCAGTCAGAGACGTTGCCATGGTAACCTGTAGGTTCGTTGTCGGTCTGTCGGTCACTCAATGCAGAGCATGATACCAGCGGAAAATTGTAAATTTCTCCGTCATGTGAAAAGTAAGGTAAATTATGAACATAACGAAAGTTGTTTATAATGAAGAGGCGTTTCACGTACGGTAAATGAAGTTTACAGAAAATCAATAGTATAAGAGAAAATGGAGGAAAACCATTCTAGTTTTCCTATAAACCCCCCGTCTGTTCAAAGATTTTAAAATGATATGCATATTGAAACCTTCCCCGGTATGAGTATACTCCAGATATGACGTTTGGTTGAGATCTATCCAGCCGTTTCGACGTGATGGCGGAAAAACCATTCTGGTTTTCCTATAAAACCCCCGTATATTCAAAGATTTTAAAATGATATGCATATCAAAACCTTCCCCGGGATGAGTATACCCTAAATATGAAGTTTGGTTGAGATCTATCCAGCCGTTTCGACGTGATGGTGGAAAAACCATTCTGGTTTTCCTATAAACCCCCCGTCTATTCAAAGATTTTAAAATGATATATATATCGAAACCTTCCCCGGGATGAGTATACTCTAAGTATGAAGTTTGGTTGAGATCTATCCAGCCGTTTCGACGTGATGTTGGAACAGACAAACAAACAGACAGACAGACAGACAAACAGACAAACAGACAAACAGACAAACAAACAGACACGAAACGTAAAAACCACCGATTCGGTCTTGAGTTGACCTAAAACGGATAAATATCTGAAAAATTGGCAAAACAAAAGAAATTACAGACAGCGGACCCCCTACAATTTTATTTATATAGATATTGTAATTACCTATAACTTGATAAGCCGTTCCACGGTACTGAATATTCTGAGAAAATAAACGATTCGATGAGGGACCACTTATTGCAAAACGTAGAGAATCTAAAGATTTTTGAAACATTTGGTTTTTTTTTATAAGATACAGTAGCGTTTGCAGATTTCGTACGAAATATTCTTATTTTCTTATTTATACAGTTTTAGGGTTCTCCACTAGATCGCATGTGCTGTAGTTCTAACGTCCGTCCTTTTCTGTACCTTTGCCACCGAACACACTGAGTTAGTGCGACGTTAAATAAAAACATAAAATAAGTAAATCAATTCATGGAGTGAAATTCGGTGTCTGGACAGTTCCCCACACAGACACTTCCACACACTGCCAAAAATACTGTACCAGTAAAAGTTCGGGGCGTAAGGCATGAGAGGGATCTCAGGTAGTGGAAGTTGGTTTTTTTTTTGGAGCCGGTACAGAGCAGGATAGACTCGCAGGGCGAATAATAGTTGGTTATACATTTTTCAAACAATTTATTAATAATGTTAATTAATTCACCACCCTGCAATGTTGATATAGGATTCAAGTAATATGTCGAAATAAAAAGGGTTAACGTAAGTCTTCTTGAGTGCAATTTGTGAAAATAAATAAATCTCACAGATCCTATAGTCTTTTGCGAAAACACAAAGTGTCAGTTTTTCACCTAAAATCTTTCTAAGTATTATGACATGACATGAACACATTTATAATTGAAAATAAGAATTTGAACTTCTGTTGAGAGTTTCTCAGTTTGTTAGCCTTGGAACATAGAACACTTGAAACTCCTAAAGTCTTTCTTCTGTGAAATAGATTTTGAAAATAGATTTATCATTAAAAGATGAATTTTGAGTAATGATGGAGAACTACGAAGTATCGTCACACGCAGCACTGGGTAAACCACTGTTCAAGATTGGTAAGAAAAATAAAAAGTCAGTCAGTTTGTGACTACTCACTTATTAAAGAAAATTTGGCTTACAAATACTGATGAGAATCTGGAACATTCCGCGGGTGCGGATGATGACTCGAACTTAAAAGTTCCACGAAGAAACCACGTTGACGTCATAGATGAAATGATGTTGAAGGTAGCTGGATCTTGTAGAATTTCCTCAAGATTTCTGCTGCTCGTGGACATGATTTTAACACACAGAACATGCAAGTAGTATTGACAGATGCTATCGTTCACTGTTAAACACAGTCCAATTCGTATGTTAATTTTAGGACGTCATTTGAATGATCACAGTCCTTGTTGCAAAAAACAACAACACTATTTTAAATCGTCACTGAGAACGTCCAACACAGTGCAAATACGTAATATTTCTCATTACCGTCTCTGACCACAGTCTTTGAATCGTTATCCTGACAGATAACACTGATTCTCTAATGTTGATAAAATTATATTATTTTAGAAAAGGTTCTTAACTTTCACTAAGTTTATCACTGTAACACGTCATGTCCTAATATGGAACATAAATAAAGAGACACAGTCCAAGGATGTGCTATGTTAGAAAATAAGTTCTAGAGTAGTTAGAGTTACTGTACACGACAGTTTCTGTTGGTAATTTAGTATTGTGTGAAATTAATTAAGTCCACACGTCATGTTCTAGTTTGTGAATGTCCAATATATAACTTCGAACTTCACTGACTTCGTACGTGTTATACTTCGAAATGTCTGTAAATTATATCGTAGTCGCAGCACAATAGACTACTTACGGTGCGACGTCCTTTTTCAAGTACGATGGCGATTTACTATCCCGTAATTTCGTCTCCGCGAAACACGACGGAAAGTACTGTCTTCGAGACTGCACGAACATACTATGCGAGGGCCAGTCTCCCCTCTCTCTTACTCATACACATACTACACTGCTAGACTGGACTGCTTGCAATGAACTGAACTGAACTCAACACTACCACCTGTTAACCTTGACCCAGTGGCATATCTAGCTGGCGCTGGGAGGGGTAGTTTCTCTCGGCCATGTGACCGTGAGTGCGTAATTTCTGTTAGATTTTAAATCATTATAACTCAGCAACCATGGGATGGATTAATTTGAAATTCACAGGGATTAATTTTTATGACGTCCGCTACAATTTATCGTTTGTTCCATTAAAATTGGTACAGGCGTTGGAAACCTGCGAAAAGAAAGATATTTTCGAGAAATATCTCTAGGGGAGGTGAGCTTTGAACGAAAGGTGACGTCACTTGACTCCGCCTAGCGCACTCGTGGAGTCTGGTACATACTGGAACATTCTTTTACTTAGATGTTCATACGTCGGACGGATCTTATATGCTGGAACACCATTTCTTTTGATAACTATGGACCAGGACCTAGGCTTTCCTGGTACATCTTCCCCTTGGTTGGACGAAAAGAAAATACGCAGGATTTTCTTTTCCAGGCTTTACTCTTCCTGTAGTACATATTGTTTTATGTTGGCTGAGTTATAAATACCCTCAAATGTGCCATCCAATCTTACAATTTCATAAGCCCCGTTTCTCAATACAGTGCGACACGGTAAGGATCTACGAATAGTGGACAGAACTTAGCGTAAATCCTTCTCTCAGGGTTTGAGGTAGCTGGTCTCCGTATTAAAATAAGGTCTCCAGGTTTTAATGGTCTTCTGAACTTCCTATTACGCTGGCGTCGTTCTCTGAGGGCGGCTGCATGTCTTAACCTGGTCAGCGCGTCGTTGATCTTAACTTGCTGCGGCACGATAGCATTTGGTAGAGCGGGTAAAATTCTGTCCCAAGGCCGCTCTGGTTTTGTCCCATGATGTAGGCTGAGAGGAATGTCATTAGTAGATTCATGCACAATAGGGTTTATAATTTTTTTGCATTACTGGCAAGACCTCGATCCACTTCCAGTGATGTTCGCTGCAATAAATTCTGCAGAATTTGGCGAGTTCTCTCATTATTATTTCAGCATCCAATTTTATATGATAATATGAAGAAGTTCCGTCAGGGCAACTAAAGAAATTCATGCCGTGGAATCTTCTGATGATATCCTTAAGCAATGGAGGACGGTCATATTCTAATGTCAGTCGGTCATTTAAGACCCTCGCATCAAGGCAAATTCTGATACTGCCGTTAGGCTTACGCACTATGGCCCATGGATTCAAGTACTTAATTACGCAAGGCGAAATTATCCCATCATCTGTCATTTTATGAATTGAGTTACGAACTTCTTCTCTATATTTCTCGGGGACGGGATATGGTTTCCTCTGATAAGGGGACAAATCATTTACATCAAGATGATATTCGTAGCCAGCTGTCTCTCCAGGCTTGTCATCGAATACACATGCAAATTTTTGTAGAACATCATTTTTGGCCTCCTCCAATTTTACTTCAATTTCCGGATCTTCAACCACACTGGCTATTGACATTATATAATCCGGATCTATAATGGAGTTCTCATTGAATAGGGACTCTGCATCGTCCCCACTTTGGTCACCCTTTCTACATTCTGCTTCGGCTGGCGCAACCTCGCTTACAGCGGGCCCAATAATGTCACCACCGGCTTCTTCGAAACGGGCTCCATTCTCTTGAACTTCCAGGTCACTTCGTCCTACCAGCTGTAGTCCTACGGAACTATTCTTTAATCGTACGAGGTTGGCATCATAGTCAATGGTTCCTTTGTATTTGATCATAAAATCTGATCCAAGTATTAAGTTGAAGTTAAGACGTGATACTACCAAAAATGTGTGTTCGAGTGACTGACTGTTAATTTCAAATTCTAAAAATGCCTGGGATTTACACTTAACAATTTTATCAGGAACTATCCCTCTTACTTTGATCTGGGCTGCAGGCATTAACAAAACATTGTTCTGACTTTTAAGTGAGTCTACAAGCCTATCAGAAATTAAAGAAGCTTGCGCTCCAGAATCGATGAGCGTAATCACCTGTAGGTTGCCTGTGCGTTCTGTTATGACAGGTAATGAACGTGTAATAATTGGCCTTGGTGTTTGTGCGTCTTCGAATAGTAATTCGGAATCGTCAATGTGCCAGTAATTGATAACAGCAGTACAATAGTTTGAAATCTCGTCCTCATCGTGTTCTATAGTCAATCTCCCTATTGTGGGATCGGCGTTTTTTATAGCGCCTGTTGATTCAGGATCAGGTGGTTTCTGTTCTCTTGGTCCGAATTGATGTTGGTATTCCAGGGATGTGGCTCCAAGCTCATCAAGATTACGATTTCTCTCCCTGATGTATTCCCGTGTATCCTTCCATCTACTTTCGAGTTCTCGTCGTCTGGATTCACGATTTCCTTCAGGAGTGCTTTCATGCTGTCTCCATAAATTCCTAGGTTGGTAAGGGTGTCTATCCTGATCCTTCTGACGTATAAAATTCCGGAATCTGGTTGGGTTGGTAGGGCTTAATCTGCCTTCTTCACGTGTCCTGGGTTCCTCTCTCTCCGGCGGTCTTATTTCCGCAGAGTTCGTATTTGTTTCTCGACTCCTGTTAGTTTTCCGACTAGATTGGATATTAGCCGTATCTAACCTGCGCAAAGTAGCGTCGAAATGCTCCAATGTTTTAATGTTGGCAGCGACTAGTATCTCTTGAACATGAGGCGGATATTGAAGTGTCAGAATCTGTATGAGTTCGATATCTGGCAAAGGTGGATCTAAAAACTGTAATTTTTTTTAATTGCATTAAGCAATAATCAGAATATCGGGAAGAATTGACTGAAGTATTGTATTTGCTAGAGTAGAGTTGCATCTTGACGAGGTGTTGTCTTTCAGAATCCCAAAAGCGTTTGAGAAGTGCCTTTTTAAAGTCGTCATAGTTTTTAAAGTTGCTCTTAAAAGCTATGAACCATGACAAGGCTCGTCCTTCTAGAAGTTTGGATACTACTCTAGGTTTTCTATCGTCATCTACCCTATTCTCTTCCAGGTAATCGTCGACATTTAACAAAAATTCCCGAGCAGTATACTCGTCACGTCCTGAAAATTTGACTGCTTTGTCATCTGGTACTTTAATAAGGGTTGTTGTGCTGTGTTCTTCCCTCGATGAACCAGGTATTGTGACGTCAGTTGTATGTTCTTTGAGTTTAATTTGATTCACTTCTTCAGGCAAATTCTCAATTTTGGAATTAATTGAGGTGTCTAAATTTTTTATTTCATTTCTCAAGTCAGTTTTAATTACTTGTACGTCTTTACAGAAAGCAGCTATCTGGGTATGCGTGCTGTCTAGCTGTCCTGTAATACGCTTGTCAAGTTCTCCTTGCGTGCTCGTAATTAGTCCTATCTCGCAACGTAATTTGCCCACATCGTTCTTTAATGCATCTGGCAGGTTTTCCTGCACCTGAGCTAACTTTGCTTGAGCTTGTGAGATGTTACCATGGGATTCTTGAAATTCAGTTCGTAAGTCTTTGAGTTCGGTTGAAAATGCTTGAACGGAAGGAAGAACATTTCTAAGATCTTTGTCTAAAGACTTGACGACCTCCGTCTTTATTTCTTCCTTGATAGACTCTAAGTTTTCAACAAACTGATCCCGCATGTTTTTCAATGTGGCTTCGACTTGTGCACTAGAATCAGTAAATTTCTTTCCGAGGCGAGTTCCAGCTTCACGGAATCGTTGCTCGATAAGGGCACTGGATTCAGTGAGCCTTTTATTAATGACTTTATCGGCCTCTGCAAACTTAGTGTCCAAGGTCCTGTCAATTTTAGAAGTTAAGTCTTCAACCTTGCTATTTGACTCAGTTAACTGCGCTTGTAGTTGAGTATTTTGTGCCTTAATTGGGAATTAGACTCGACCATTTGCGTATTAATTCGATCTATTTGCGTGTTCATTTGTGTTATCTGGCTGTTAGACCTATCAATCTTAGCATTCTGATCGTTAATGCTAAGCCTGAGAGCTTCGATTGCTGCAAGTAAGTTATCCATGTTTCCGGAATATTCGAATAAGTCA
Organism: Anabrus simplex; assembly: GCF_040414725.1. Lineage (NCBI taxonomy): Eukaryota > Metazoa > Arthropoda > Insecta > Orthoptera > Tettigoniidae > Anabrus > Anabrus simplex. The sequence continues at coordinate 1,763,125,289 of NC_090265.1, read as the reverse complement.
AATACAACAAGTTCTTTGTGTTCGTAATAGTTGCAGTCGAACCCTGTACTCAAATTGAAATTTATGATGGCTTGAATCGAACCCTGAATGTTGCGATGATATCTATTATTACTGGCGCATCATCTATTATTATGGCACGGCTCCAAATCGAGCCCCTGAAGTTGCGGCGCCATCCATTATATACTCTCCTCTCTGTACCAGTAAAAGTTCGGGGCGTAAGGCATGAGAAGGATCTCAGGTAGTGGAAGTTGGTTTTTTTGGAGCCGGTACAGAGCAGGATAGACTCGCAGGGCGAATAATAGATGGTTATACCTTTTTCAAACAGTTTATTAATAATGTTAATTAATTCACCACCCTGCAATGTTGATATAGGATTCAAATAATATGTCGAAATAAAAAAGGGTTAACGTAAATCTTCTTGAGTGCAATTTGCGAAAATAAATAAATCTCACAGATCCTATAGTCTTTTGCGAAAACACAAAGTGTCAGTTTTTCACCTAAAATCTTTCTAAGTATTATGACATGACATGAACACATTTATAATTGAAAATAAGAATTTGAACTTCTGTTGAGAGTTTCTCAGTTTGTTAGCCCTGAAACATAGAACACTTGAAACTCCTAAAGTCTTTCTTCTGTGAAATAGATTTTGAAAATAGATTTATCATTAAAAGATGAATTTTGAGTAATGATGGAGAACTACGAAGTATCGTCACACGCAGCACTGGGTAAACCACTGTTCAAGATTGGTAAGGAAAAAAAAGTCAGTCAGTTTGTGATTACTCATTTATTAAAGAAAATTTGGCTTACAAATACTGATGAGAATCTGGAACATTCCGCGGGTGCGGATGATGACTCGAACTTAAAAGTTCCACGAAGAAACCACGTTGACGTCATAGATGAAATGATGTTGAAGGTAGCTGGATCTTGTAGAATTTCCTCAAGATTTCTGCTGCTCGTGGACATGATTTTAACACACGGAACATGCAAGTAGTATTGACAGATGCTATCGTTCACTGTTAAACACAGTCCAATTCGTATGTTAATTTTAGGACGTCATTTGAATGATCACAGTCCTTGTTGCAAAAAACAACAACACTATTTTAAATCGTCACTGAGAACGTCCAACACAGTGCAAATACGTAATATTTCTCATTACCGTCTCTGACCACAGTCTTTGAATCGTTATCCTGACAGATAACACTGATTCTCTAATGTTGATAGAATGATATTATTTTAGAAAAGTTTCTTAACTTTCACTAAGTTTATCACTGTAACACGTCATGTCCAAATATGGCACATAAATAAAGAGACACAGTCCAAGGATGTGCTAGGTTAGAAAATAAGTTCTAGAGTAGTTAGAGTTACTGTACACGACAGTTTCTGTTGGTAATTTAATATTGTGTGAAATTAATTAAGTCCGCACGTCATGTTCTAGTTTGTGAATGTCCAATATATAACTTCGAACTTCACTGATTTCGTACGTGTTATACTTCGAAATGTCTGTAAATTATATCATAGTGGCAGCACAATAGACTACTTACGGTGCGACGTCCTTTTTCAAGTACGATGGCGATTTACTATCCCGTAATTTCGTCTCCGCGAAACACGACGGAAAGTACTATCTTCGAGACTGCACGAACATACTATGCGTGGGCCAGTCTCCCCTCTCTCTTATTCATACACATACTACACTGCTAGACTGGACTGCTTGCAATGAACTGAACTCAACTCAACACCACCACCTGTTAACCTTGACCCAGTGGCATATATAGCTGGCGCTGGGAGGGGTAGTTTCTCTCGGCCATGTGACCGTGAGTGCGTAATTTCTGTTAGATTTTAAATCATTATAACTCAGCAACCATGGGATGGATTAATTTGAAATTCACAACGATTAATTTTTATGACGTCCGCTACAATTTATCGTTTGTTCCATTAAAATTGGTACAGGCGTTGAAAACTTGCGAAAAGAAAGATATTTTCGAGAAATATCTCTAGGGGAGGTGAGCTTTGAACGAAAGGTGACGTCACTTGACTCCGCCTAGCGCACTCGTGGAGTCTGGTACATACTGGAATATTCTTTTACTTAGATGTTCATACGTCGGACGGATCTTATATGCTGGAACAACATTTCTTTTGATAACTATGGACCAGGACCTAGGCTTTCCTGGTACAATAGTGACACTTCCCCACAGTCCTTGGGCGCGGCTACCTGATTAATGACTCAGAAATAATCTCGACTGACAATTCCACACACATCTTCCCCCCCCCCCCGAAAGGCTACCATCCACTCCCGGCACTGCCGGTCGCTGCCCCAAGGGAGTAATCCCACAGAGCGTAGAATAACCAGAGCGGCGTAGAGTGGTGGCGTGCAAAATGCGCCATACTTATACAATTCAAAGGCTAGTACGGGGAGGAGCCCTTGGAAATTTCTCATTTTTAATGTACTACTACACATAATATTACATAGCTGAAGACGCATCAAATAATGTATAATAAGTGCACGGAAAGTGAATGGTGCAATTCCACATCTCGACTGGAATGTCTTGGTTGTCTAGCGAGTTTTCAACATAGTAGTAAAAACTGTCTAAGTTTGCAACTTTCTGGAGCTTGAGAGTGTATTTCCAGCCACCCATCGACCACATCTTCAGGCTTTACAAACGCAAGGACCAATAAGAGAAGGGGATTGTACTTACAGGATAAGGCACAACAACAAAGAGATCTATGACCAACTTACATACAGTAAATGCAATTCTTTGCCGATATATAGGGCAAGTTGGCAGTATCTTCTGAAGACCTTGTATCGCAACTCCACATCTCTGATCGACGCTTGGGTCCGTGACATCCCGTATAACCCACGATTTCTAGAGAGACAATACTGCCTTTCATAAAAACATACCCATGAGTGTACCTTTCCTACTCTTATACAAATGAAAACGAAGTATAGAAACAGAGCTAATTTAGAGGTTGATCATGGGTTCGAGTGACTACGTTTGTAAAACGCTTGGTCTTTGGAAACAGATTCATCCATCCCATTGATCCAAAAATCGTACCAAGTTAATTTTCTCAAGTTAACTTTTCAGATCCAGACTGTTTGTGTTATATTTTCTATGCATATATAAAGTATCTTTATGTAAATGAAGTTACATTTAAAAATAAAGGAAAGTAAATATTAGTCCTAAATTATACGAATACAATCAAACATGGTGACATTACAAAATGCTGGTTTTTTCACGGAATTCTGAATTATATCCTGTGGCTGGGGGATCCTTGAACACGAATCCGATATACTGAGGGGGCCACAGACACAAAATGTATGGGGAACCTTGATCTAGACCATGAGTTATTTCCCCCCCGAGTATTTGAACTTTTCTACCCTGTCGATGCCCAGCTGGCGAGAGACTCTGGAAAGACACCTTGAAAGGTTAACTTCCGGAATAATACACGATCCTGTATGGTTTTGTTCTGAAATCCCCAACTGTTCTAAGTCGGACTTCACTGTGATGATCCATTTATTTTTGGACGCTTTCCCTCTGCCTGTAGTGGTAAAGATCTTGCTGGTAAGTCTGTAAGTACTCATACGAGTCAAATGCCCATAGAAAGTCAATCGCCTCTTCCTCATGGATGTAACTATGTCTTCTTGATGTTTTCTTAAGGCAGTTGCCTATTCACAGAAAATGGTTAATAATTATTATTGTTGAGAAAATTAGACCAAAACCAAAAAAATACAAAAAAAACTGACGAAGCCAGGAATGCTGATTTTAAACACGCCAAAATGATAACAACACCAAAATCATCAAGTCTGTTATTATTTTTCCAGTCCAAAGCCTGGATAAAGTGTGAGGGAAATCAGACTATTTGCATTTACTTTATTTCGATAGAAATTACACTAGCCTACATCAATGATATTTTCCAGACCGTATTAGTAATGATAATGAAGTACCTAGACCGAGCGTCTTCTTCACTGCAAAAGAATAAAATGTTAACTTTAAAGGTCAGTAAGACGAGCCTTGATGTTACAGAATTTGTAAAGTATTATGCAAAGGTAGAAGTTAAAAGTTGCCTTGAGTAGGCCGTAAGTGTTTGGGAGCGCAGCCTCCTTAGTAGGATTTGTAGAGCATGTAAGCTTTTTTCTGGTAATGTAATACATATTTGTGTACTATTGAGTGGTGCCTGTGGAAGGCCGTAACCTGTAACCGTTGCAGCAAAGTGCTCTTGAAAACTGTGTTTTCGGAGATTTATCTCCTTGTCTACCTAACTAAATGCAACATTAGTGATGTTGGGACCTATGTAAATTATGGACTTGAAGCTCAAAATTGTAACTTACCAACTATTGGTTTTCCTGTTTGTCGAGTTTGTACCACAATTGCTCTGTATCTGAAATCTGGTTCTTTCACCAAGTGAAGAGTTTTGTTAAAATTTAAGATCTGAAAAGAAATATAACCTTCATTTTAAGTTTTAAGTTAATCTTTGATATCGTAGATAGACCCATTCCAGCCTGCACCTTTCACCTCTGCGTTCCACAGAATACCCAGGAATAATAATAATAATAATAATAATAATAATAATAATAATAATAATAATAATAATAATAACAACGAGCTCGATAGCTGCAGTCGCTTAAGTGCGGCCAGTATCCAGTATTCGGGAGATAGTAGGTTCGAACCCCACTGTCGGTAGCCCTGAAAATGGTTTTCCGTGGTTTCCCATGTTCACACCAGGCAAATGCTGGGGCTGTACCTTAATTAAGGCCACGGCCGCTTCCTTCCCACTCCTAGCCCTTTCCTGTCCCATCGTCGTCGTAAGATCTATCTGTGTCGGTGCGACGTAAAACAACTAGCAATAATAATAATAATAATAATATAATTCCTAAATTCAGAATAATGTTTTGTGAATATTGTTCGTAGGCCTACAATAAAATTTCGCACTTTAAATAGTTACGACTCACATTATTATTGAGGACCCCTTGGATTATCTTGGAAATGGCTGGTCTAGATAAAGAAGCAAATAAATCAAGAGCAAGGAAATCGGAACAAGCTTACCATCTGACTAAGGATACCTATAGCAAGAAGAGTGTCTGCATCAAAACGAAAATCAGGCACTATAGCAGGGTAATTAAACCAAAATGTCTCTATGCTACAGAGTGTATCTCCATGAGAAATAGGAGAAATAGAAGAGCTAGAGAAAAGGGAAAGACAATTTCTAAGAAAAACTTGGGGCCCATCAAAGACTGAAAATGAGGAGTTCAGAAACGGGAAGAATGTAGACTTATACACATATAAAGAAAATGAAAGAATGTTCGATAGGATCAGAAGAGGAAAATTAAGTTCTTTGTTCATATAATAAGGATGGATAATGCCAGACCCACAAAACAAATTTTTTATCATGTTTACAAGAATAAGAAGCGTCCGTGGCTCAGGCGGTATCGCGTCGGCCTCTCACTGCTGGGTTCCGTTGTTCAAATTTCGGTCACTCCATGTGAGATTTGTGCTGGACAAGCCGGAGGCAAGGCAGGTTATTCTCCCGATACTCCGGTTTTCCCTGTCATCTTTCGTTCCAGCAACACTATCCAATAACATTTCATTTCATCTGTCAGACAGTAATCATTGCCCCAGAGGAGTGCGATAGGCCTCGGCCGCCGGCACAATCACCATCCTTGCCGCTAAATGAGGGTTTCATTCATTCTATCCCTGATCCGGTCAATGACTGGAAAACAGGTTGTAGGTTATCATTTTTTACAAGAATAAGAATGATAATCAGTGGTTTGTTACGTATTGTTACGTGCCCAAGCGACCGTCAACCACGCCGCAGCCCCTTCGGTATTACCTGAAAGGGGAAGACTAACCCAGCTCGGGGCCTTGTAAGGTGTTGCGTTATCGTGCAACAAAATCACACCGGCGCTCAATTTCCCCGGCGCTTCTCTTTAATCGCTTTACGCAACCGGTGCAACGTTTGACAATACGACGCCGCGTTGATCGTCGTTCCTTTCGGCATGAATTCCACGTGCGGCAAACCCTCCATGTCAAAGAACACTGTCGCCATAACCTTACCGGCTTAAGGTTGAACCTTGGCCTTTTTTCGTTGTGGTGATGAGGGGTGCACCCATTCCATTGATGTTCGCTTCGTTCCGGCGGTGAAGTTGTGGACCCACGTTTCGTCGCCTGTGACGATTCGCTGCAGAAAGCCATTACCGTCTGCGGCATAGCGTTGCAAAAATGCCAGGGAGGATTGGAAATGCTGTGCCTTGTGCTCATCAGTGAGAAGACGTGGGACGCATCTTTGAGACAGCTTACGATATCCAAGGTCCTCGTGAACAATGGCGAACACGCTGCCATATGACCGAGATGGCGCATAGTGTAGTTTACTTGTGAAGTCGCTCCGCTTATCACCAGCCGTATCCTCACGTAAACTAACAATTAGTTATTGCAAGTGATAGTAACTGTTGAGTAAGTGTAACGTCACCGTCTTGAGTTAACATCATGACTCTAAAGGCAGTACAATCCAAGGTACTTTCATTTGAAGAACGAATGAACGAGTTTCAGAAACGACTGGAACAAGCGACCATGGCTGCAGGCAGGGACACCAACCGCACGGAACAACTGGACGCTCTGTACTCGGACTTCCGTGAATTTCAGGCATCCATAAGTGCTGAGCTTCAATCCATCAAGCAAGAACTCTCGGCACTTCAGCTGAGGGCTAACAAGCAAGACGAAATACTGGATGCTCAGGAGCAATACTCAAGGAGGAATTGTCTTCTTCTTCACGGTGTTAATGAGTGTCCTAATGAGGATACAGCTGTAAAGGTACTAAACACTGTGAAGGAGAAACTGAACATTGAACTGACAATGGCCAGCATTGACAGGTGCCACAGGCTTGGAGGTCGTAAGAGGACAGTGGCAGACGCAGTGGCTAATGGGAAGAGACCCATAATAGTAAAATTTGTTAGGTACCATGAGCGAGAAGCAGTGTGGCGTGCTAAACGAGCTTTAAAAGGTACCCAGTTGTTAATAACAGAGTCCCTTACTCAGACGAGGAAGGAGATGCTTCGCAAAGCCAGGGAATGTGTGGGCAGGCGAGCTTGGTCACAGGATGGATGTATCATTTTAATGGACGGTGGCGGCAAAAAGTATTTTGTAAATACACCTGCTGAACTAGATTCTGTTCTACAAAGGCTTGGTGCAGAGATGAACTGATTAGTCCACAATGGCTGTATTATACCATAGTTATCTTAGGATAGGTTTATATTATAGGGCGTGTGCCTCAGTTCAGTTAATTTTTATGTGTGTGTGGTTGAGTGCATGTATAAGTTGGCAATACATATATAGAGATATGAAACAGCACAGCTCGATAGTGCAACTGCTTGTTATGAATAAGTGTTTTTATAAGTGTATTATGTGTGCGTCTGTGTGTGTGTCAGTGGTAGTCAGTGTAAGCATTTATCAGGATGTCGAGGTAAGTTGCATGATATTATTGTTATACTATTTCGTCAACATTCCGTTATTCAGCTGATCCAGAGCTCTGCACCTGACACTGACCTTGCCAACATCCCCCCTCTCACCCCGTCACCTCTCACCACCGGGTTGCTCCTCAAACAGGCATTATCTCCCTCTACCAACTGTTTACAGTGCTGCCATGTCAACGCACTCTCCTTGGTAGCGCACTTCGACGAAGTTCAAGCCATAGTGAGGGAAAATAATATCCATATTCTTGCTATTAGCGAAAGCTGGCTTACACCGAGCATACCCTCTGGTATGGTACAACTTGACCGGTATTCCCTCTTACGGCATGATAGATCCGATGGCAGAAGAGGAGGTGGGGTGGCCTTGTACTGCAGAAACGACTTAAAAAGCCGGGTGATATGTGTATCTAACAATGCACAGCTAGGGCCAGAATTCATGTTTGTTGAAGTCATTATTAACCAACAGAAACTCCTTATAGTTATTGTATACAAGCCGCCCAAAATAACAAATATGACTGAATTCGAAGTACGTTTACTTGACCTACTGCCTAGTTACGAGCATGTTATTGCCATAGGTGACTTCAACATTAACCTACTTACTAAAACGCACGAAACTAAACAATTTATTGACATGTTTTCTTCCTGTGATATGACCATCCTCCATTTAGAGCCTACTAATCACATTTACACAGAAAAATATGAAACACACACGCTCATTGACCACATAGTGACAAATAACCCAAACAAAGTTATAACTCATGGCCAGTTACCAGTCCCAGCCATCTCCACTCATGACCTTATCTACCTATCCTACTCCCTTCGAATGCCAAAATATAAACCTAAGTATGTTATTTACAGAAACACAAAATACATTGATATGGACGAGTTAAGACATGACGCCTACAATCTACCCTGGAATGACATACTCTTATTGGACGATATAGACGCGAAAGTAGACAAGTTTAACTCCCTTGTAATCACTCTGTACGATAAACACGCCCCTAAGCGACAGATAAAAGTTACTCGCCCACCTTGTCCCTGGCTAAATAATGAAATTAAAAACATGATGGCCCACCGCGATGCACTTTACCGCCGCTTTAAACGAACTCGTGACCAAAGTGACTTCGAAAATTATCGGGTCCTTAGAAATAGAGTTAAACAGTTCGTTAGAAACCGTAAATTTACTTACTTGCAAAACATGACTGCAAACATGAATTCTGGCAGTGCTTGGAACACGCTTCGTTCCCTAGGCATAGGGAAACCTCAGCAACAACCTCATGTGCCTGACATACCACTCGATAAGTTAAATGAATTTTTTACTGAAGAAAGAACACCACCTAATTTACTAAATTCCCCAAACTCAGTACCCGACTCCGTTATGAACCCTTTACCTGACCAAGAACATTTTACATTTCGCCCCGTTACTGCTAATAAAGTTAAAAAGGTATTATATTCTATCAAATCAAAAGCCAGAGGAGTGGATGATATCCCTATAACTTTCTTACACAACATTATTGGTGCTGTTTTACCGATTATTACCCACATTTTTAACTACTGCCTTAAAAATGGAACCTTTCCTTCACTATGGAAACTAGCCAATGTTATCCCTGTGCCTAAGAAGCCTGACCCCTCCCTACCATCCGACTACAGACTAATTTCTATCTTACCTGCGATTTCCAAAGCACTCGAGCGTCTGGTTCATGAGCAGGTGTTAGAATACCTAAACAACCATTCTCTGCTAGACCAATTGCAATCTGGCTTCAAGAAGGGACACAGCACAGCAACTGCCCTGCTTAAAGTGACTGATGACATACGACACGCAATGGACCAAAGACTGCTGACAGTACTTACTCTCCTCGATTTCAGTAGCGCATTTGATACTATAAACATCCAGACTCTACTAAATAAGATGCAATCTTACTACTTCGATCAACGAACTATTAATTTCTTTTCATCGTACCTCAAAAATCGCGCGCAACGAATCATAACCCTTGATCAAACCTCTCACTGGCTAACCAGGAAGGAAGGCACGCCGCAGGGTAGTGTTTTAGGCCCATTGCTCTTTATTTTGTACATAAATGACATTTCATCTAATTTAAAGAATTGTAGCTACCATCTTTATGCAGACGATTTACAAATTTATTGTCACTGTAAGACCTCTGACTTGCCTCATGCCATAACAGGCATCAATGCTGACCTTCAGCGACTTTATGCTTACTCCTTGAAAAATTCCCTCCTTCTTAACCCCTCCAAGACACAAGCAATCATTATTGGCTCTCAAAAATTGTTGGCCACACTACGGTACGAAACTATTCCTCCAGTTATACTGAATGGTAGAGTTATTCCATTCAGCCAAACTGTGAGAAATCTTGGAGTGACAATGAACGAAACATTAAATTGGACTGAATATATTAAGAATGTGTGTAAAAAAATATTTTCGATACTCCATTCGGTTAAAAGAAACAGCGATATTCTACCTTGTAATGTGAGAGTCAAACTCATGCAAACGCTAGTGCTTCCCGTCCTCGACTACTGTGACGTCATTCTGGTAGACGCAACAAAAGAGCAGACTTTGAAACTTCAGCGAGCGCTTAATTCTTGCCTTAGATTTATATACAGTCTGAGTTATGATACGCATGTCACCCCATACTATCACACTATTTCATGGCTGAAACCTGACAAACGACGAACGTATCACATACTGATACAGATATACAGACTGCTCTCTGAAAACAGACCACTATACGTTTCATCCCAGCTTAAGTATTTGTCCTCCTTTCACTACAGTAATACCCGCTCTGGTTCCTCCCTTTCTATTCCTGTCCACCGATCCTCTGTGTACAACAATTCCTTTGTTGTGGCGGGTTCTAGACTTTGGAATTCCCTGCCAGTCAGTGTCAGAAATTCCACCTCATTACCTAAATTCAAGTCTGCTTGCCGAGACTACCTGCTAAATGCAGCTGACTAACTTGTATGACTGGAAGATCGAATGAATGTGAGTTAGAAAAGTGTAATGTATTTTTGTGTAGGTGTAGGTTATTATTTACTGTATAATATGATGTACTCAGACTGTATTCACTACAGTGGTTAAGTGTAAGAGAGGGCCAAGAGCCCTAACTTCGCCACCTACAAAGGCATAATAAATAAATAAATAAATAAATGTTCAGCTGCGTCACGATTTCCCTCAGTTTAATGCGCCGGTTCTGTCTAATGATCGCATTCACACTGTTGACCTTTGCATGGGTCCTGTACGTTGCGGGCCTGCCTTGGCATGGTTGTCCGTGATATCTGCGCGTCCGGCTTCGAATTGCTGACATCACTTTACGATACCTTGCCGGGAAATGGCCCGCTCCTCATACACAGCACTAATTTCACGATGATGTCCGTGCAATTCTTCCTTTTGGCCCATAGGAAATGGATTGTCGCACGCACCTCATGTTTGGAGTGAACGTCCAGTTGACGCGCCATTGCATTTGGCCGCTATTCACACAATATAGACGAGACACCACAGCGACCTTCCTAACAGACGTGTGGGCTGTGCCTACGTTGGCGACACGTACCTTTTGATCCACCTACGTATAAGGAAAGGTCTTCATTTGGGTAATCACATAAATGGGACTGTAATTAAAGGGTACAGATTTCTTCACATGGTTATGAGGGTATTTAGGGGTTGTAGTAAGGATTTAAAGGAAAGGGCATATAAGTCTCTAGTGAAAACCAAAATAGAGTATGGTTCCAGTGTATGGGACCCTCACCAGGATTACTTGATTCAAGAACAGGAAGAAATCCAAAGAAGAGCAGCTCGAGAGTGAGTAGCGTTACAAAAATGTTGGCAAGTTTTGGCTGGGAAGACTTGGGAGAAAGAAGACGAGCTGCTCGGCTAAGTGGTATGTTCCGAGCTGTCAGTGGAGAGATGGCGTGGAATGACATCAGTAGACGAATAAGTATGAGTGGTGTCTTTAAAAGTAGGAAAGATCACAATATGAAGATAAAGTGTAGGAATTCAAGAGGACAAATTGGGGAAAATATTCGTTTATAGGAAGAGGAGTTAGGGATTGGGATAACTTACCAAAGGAGATGTTCAATACATTTCCAAATTTTTTGCAATCATTTGAGGAAAGGCTAGGAAAACAACAGATAGGGAATCTGCCACCTGGGCGACTGCCCTAAATGCAGATCAGTAGTGATTTATAAGAACTGCGTCTCAGGGCTATGTTACTGAATGAATGTATAAAGTTTTAATTTAACTGCTGTAGTTCTGTCATTTTGCATGATTAAACGTGTCTGCTTTGTTATCGCTTATCACTTTTTGACACGTTTAATGGTCATAAATTTTATCCTTTTTAGGCCATATTTAACTAATTTTTAGGGTATATTTGCCTGCATACTTCTTTAGGTCGTAAACTTCCGAAACCTAATCGTCATCTTCCTTACATGTATTGGGCCATACGTCCACTTACAGTATTGCATTGCTCACCGGGCGAGTTGGCCGTGCGCGTAGAGGCGCGCGGCTGTGAGCTTGCATCCGGGAGATAGTAGGTTCGAATCCCACTATCGGCAGCCCTGAAAATGGTTTTCCGTGGTTTCCCATTTTCACACCAGGCAAATGCTGGGGCTGTACCTCAATTAAGGCCACGGCCGCTTCCTTCCAACTCCTAGGCCTTTCCTATCCCATCGTCGCCATAAGACCTATCTGTGTCGGTGCGACGTAAAGCCCCTAGCAAAAAAAAAAAAAAAAAGGTATTGCATTGTTGCGCTCCTTTTTCATCGGACGTCCTCCAGATCTTTTCCCCGTGGGTTGATATCGGAGAATCTCTTTTGGCAGTCTTCCAGGTTCCTTCCTTTCTATATAATGTTTCCAGTTTTCCTGATGACTGTAGATGTAGTCAGTTATTGGTTATATTTTCAGTTCTTTTAGTCAGTTCTTTTAGCACCTCTTTGTTCCTTTTATAATCCCTGCAGTATGGCGCATGAACGTCATTTCTCGTGCTGCGATTCTCGAAACGTTTTGACTTTTAATGCCCATGCCTCACATCCACAGCAAAGGATTGGCCTAGCAAGTGTATTATAAAGGCGAAAACAAGTGTGTTCCTGTCCAAGTGATGACTTCATGATGGGATTGATAATTCCAGAAGTTTTTATGAACTTATTAACTTTTTGCAGGTGTGAATAAATAAATAAATAAATAAATAAATAAATAAATAAATAAATAAATAAATAAATAAATAAATAAATAAATAAATCGTTCCACTTTTTTCCTGACCTTTCTCTCGGTTACCTAGGGTAAACATTCTTTTTTTCTTCTTTTTCCACCGCTTTTCCCCACACCTGTGGGTTCGCGGGTGTGAACTGTGCCGTACATACGTGGATTTGGGCTGGGCTGAGTGGCTCAGACGGTTGAGACGCTGGCCTTATGACCATAATTTGGCAGGTTTAATCCTGGCTCAGTCCGCTTCTATCTGAAGGTGCTCAAATACGTCAGCGTCGTGTCGGTAGATTTACTGACATGAAAGAGAACTCCTCCGGGACAAAAATTCCGGCAACCCGGCGTAAAAGTAGTTAGTGGGACGTAAATTAAATAACATTATTATTGTTTTTGTGGTGCTGTTGTATTTGGCCAAGTTTTACGGCCGAATGTCCTTCCTGACGCCAATCCTATGTGAAGGTTAAATGTTATTTGCTTTTTTTACTTGCCACAAACTACTTTTACGGCTTTTGGTGACACCGAGTTGCCGGAATTTAGTCCAACAGAGTTCTTTTACGTGCCATTAAATCTGCCGACACGAGGCTGACGTATTTGAGCACCTTCACATACCAGCGGACTGAGCCAAGATCGAGCCTGCCAAGTTGGCGTCAGAAGGCCAGCGCCTCAACCGTCTGAGCTACTCAGCCCGGCATTATGTGGGGGGATATAATTACTATTTCGTGTGTCTGTGGTGGTTGGTAGTGTGGTGTGTTGTCTGAATTTGAAGAGGAGAGTGTTGGGACAAACATAATCACCCAGTCCCTGAGTCAGGAGAATTAATCAGACATGATTAAAATCCCTGACACAGCCGGGATTCGAATCCGGGGCCCTCTGAACCTAAGGCCTCAACTCTGACCATTCTGCCAAGGAGTTGGACTATCTCGGATCGACATTAATGTTTATTAAGCCTAGTTTTACGACCAAATGCCCTTCCCGATGTCATATCTACGTGAAGGGGACGTATTCTCTATTGCAATTTTCTGTAGTGGTTGGTACTGTAATATGTTGTGTGTAAGTTAAGGTATTGTTACGAATAAAACTCCGTCTGTTTTATTACACTAATTTATTTCAGAACGACCTAATAAATGCACACACACACACACACACACACACACACACACACACACACACAGAGTTCTAATCAGCTATGAATGGCCACCCTTACTATTTGCTGTCTATTTACAAGTCTCTCTTCCTTATGACACAGCAGGCGGTCCAGGTCGTAGCTATACCAGGGATAGCTAAACCTTACTTTCAGTTCACCAAGTCCAGTTACCTCATACAGCAGCTGTGTGTAGACCGGTGGGTCTGAATACAGCGCTACGGGCCACTCAACACACGATGACTGTTCGTTGGTTCGACTCCAGAGACAGTCCACTAATTCACAGTCACATGCAGTGAACAATTAAAGAGCTCAACAGTATTGAACAGAAGGACGATACTCACAACAGCGAATATTAACACATGTCCATTTACCCTCACACTCACGATAATTGTTTCCCTTGCTTACTCATGGCGACCCTCAGTCCACAGAAACACACAAATACACAGTACTGTCAGGTAGTACACAGTCTTTGTACCGCACGTCTTCAGTCCAGCCACTGAACCCCAACACACTGAGTCTCACACCGGCTCCACCACGGAGCCCAACATTGACCCTAGGTCCATCACGGAGCCCAACTCTGAATGACTGTCCGCGGCTAGCCTTTCCTTTTATAGCTCGTGTGGTGTGAACCAGAACATTCGCGAGGTGGCTAGAGTTAGACAGTTCCCGTTGAATCCCCAAGAAACTCACAGGTAAGTCAGCCGACGAGAACAATAGAGGGAAAGGCCGACCCCACCCCACAAGCCGAATGGGAGATCTCCAGTTGTCCGAGACACTAGCTCCTTCCTGGAAGTACCGAAAGGGGCTACCACGGGGCTGGTATGTAACAGTATGTTGAGACGATCGCGAACATTTAGACTGCGAGATAGAGGAATTCAGCAAATGTGATTAAAATTCCAGGCCCGGTCGGGAATTGATCACGGAGTGCTTTAAACTGAAGGCCAGTATGCTGACCACTTCGGACAATCAATCAATCAATCAATCAATCAATCAATCAATCAATCAATCAATCAATCAATCAATCAATCAATCAATCAATCAATCAATCAATCAATCAATCAATCAATCAATCAATCAATCAATCAATCAATCAATCAATCAATCAATCAATCAATCAATCAATCAATCAATCAATCAATCAATCAATCAATCAATCAATCAATCAATCAATCAATCAATCAATCAATCAATCTCCATAGCCTTATTTCTGCTCTTTAACCTTTACGTGTGTCCCATTACGTGCTGTTTTGGACTGGTTAATATCTAATATCCGAACGATGTAAATCAATGCCGGAAAGCAAGGTAGTAATATGATTATGAAACTGCTCTTGTAAGAGGATAGCACATTGCGGTGCCCATATCTTGCCCGCTGAGGGACAATTAACTGGCTAATTCTACTGTGTGGTTCTCGGTCTCGGTTCACTGAAAATTACTGTACATAGGTTCATCATAGCTAAGCCGGCTCGGAAAATGTCTTCAGAAAGGAATCTCGTTGCTAATTCTCAGAAAGCGCTTCATCCTGTGTATAAATTTGTTGATTATGCTGTGCTAACTTGTGTTCCTTCCCTTCCAGTGGGGGCGTAGAATTGTACATCTGCCGGACAGAGTGGCTTAGACCAGGGTTTCCCAAACGTTTTATGTCTGAGGCCCCCTTATATCTCATTCATGTCCAAAGACCCCTTAGCCACAGAACATAATACTGAATTCAGCGAACAAAGAACACAATGTTGTAACGTTACCATGTTTGATTGTATTCGTATAATTTATGGCTAATTTTACTTTCTTTTAAGTTTAAATGCAACTTCATTTACATAACGATACTTTACCAGGTGTATGCATAAGTTTTGCCGGTTTTTGTGGTAAAGAAAACTTGTAATTTTCAAGGAGAATTCCTTCTTTGTTTATTTAAAATATTGGCCAACGGCTTCTACACACTTCGGCCATCTTTCAGGTAAGTTATGAATACCATGCCAGAAAAACTGCTTGTCTTTTGTGGCAAACGATTCGTCCAGCCATTTTTGAACTACCGGGCGAGTTGGCCGTGCGCTTAGGAGCGCGTAGCTGTGAGCTTGCATCCGGGAGATAGTGGGTTCGAACTCCACTGTCGGTAGCCCTGAAGATGGTTTTTCGTACTTTCCCATTTTCACACCAGTTAAATGCTGGAGCTGTACCTCAATTAAGGCCACGGCCACTTCCTTCCCATTCCTAGGCATTTCCTGTCCCATCGTCGCCATAAGACCTATCTGTGTCGGTGCGACGTAAAACAAATAGCAAAAAATAGCATTTTCCAACTTCCGTGAAATTTCTGAAGTGCTGCCTGTGCCCCATTGATGCGAGGAGGTGATAGTCAGATGGAGCCAGGTCGGGGTAGTACGGCGGGTGTGGAAGGATGTCCCATCCAAGCGATTTCAAGGTGTCGTTCACTGGTTTTGCTGTTTGAGACGGCGCATTGTCGCGTAACAAAATCACTTTGCCATGTCTTCAGGCCCATTCCGGTCGTCTTTCGATCAATGCATGATTTAAATTACTCATTTTTTGGCGACAGCGTTGTGCATTAACGGTTTCTCCAGGCTTCAAGAGTTCATAATACCCAATACTTCTCTGGTCTTCTTGCCGAAGCTATTTGTCAAAACCATGTCCCACATGTTCTAATTGTTGGAGCGTGTTCACCATATGTTTCTACCAGTAAACGATGACTTTCCTCAGACTTCTTCTTTTGATCAAATAAGAAGAGCAATGCGTGTCGCAAATTTTCTTTTCCAGGTATAAACGTTGTCATGATCACTGAACGATACAACACAGACGCTATTGTTTGGTGGACTCAACCTGTGTGTTGGTAGGTTAATGTCAGACGAACAAACTGACGTATGTGTCATATTCATATGCTGCGTACTGTTCGTTGGCTCCATCTCTTAGTGAATCCGGAAATGACTTACGCATACACCTGGTATTTACATGCATAGAAATTATAAAACGTTGTGACACTTGGCTAATAATTACAACAGTCTGGATCTGAAAACTTACTTGAGAAAATTCACTTGGTACAGTTGTGACATGCCCGCTCTTACACCACGGTTGGGCGACAATATGTGACGTGCCGTGTCACCTTAATTTTAATATAAATAAATACTCGCTCATTTCCGTCTCCATAAACAATATCCCTTGGGCGACAGCCTTCAAACTTATGGCTTGAAGACTATAGTTGATAATTGATAATAACAATAGGTAATGAGATTATAAATACTCCCAGAGGTGGGGTGACAGGAGACTAACCATTAAGTGCACACTAACTAGAAAACTAAGGATCATTAATAAGAATTTATGAAAGCACCAATAAAAATAACTGTTTATTAGGATGTTAAACGTGACGGCGTATTTACGAAAAGTGAACTTACGGAAACAAAAGAAAAACTGAATGAAATAAAATTTAAGAAAATGAACTGTTACGTGGAGATTTGCAGTAATTTGTGCCATTAGCTCACCATTTGTAGATTCTGGTATCTGGACACGTTCGATGATGTAAGAGCTGTTTGATGATCTTCCCGTTCTGCCGTTGTCATCTCTCGTGGTATGCAGCAGTCCTATTTCCGATTCGTGCATTGCCCACTAATTGGACAACGACTTTCCCGACTTTAACACTTCCTACAGTCTCATTATATAATGTGGTAATGAGTCCTAATTTCAATATCAAAACACCTTCGGTTACGTTCATGGAGAGAATACACTTGTAATGAAATGTAGCGTTACCAAATACATAACAAAATTTCTCCTGTGCTAGATAAATTAATACCGGTCTCTCGTTAAATTTATCTCTTTGAGTAGTGCTCTACTCAGATGTGAAATGAACTTGTAAACTACAGGGAGAACGTTCTCTTCTTATCCGCCCTGTCTTCTCTCGTATAATAAGAACGATGAGAAAGACCTTCTTCCTCTATCATCGTGACCATCAGACGCTAAGTCGTACAGACGCTAAGATGTTAAGATGTTAAGAAGCCTAAGAACTTCAGCAGTTAAGACCTTCAGCAGTTCAGCTATTAAGACCTCCTCGAGCTCTTGTCGTTGATATATATATATAGGTTCCAAAATCTCCCTCCATCTACCATATCACATGGTCCAGTAAGACCTGATGTTCTATCCCTTCTCCTATCCATCGCTGTATATCCATCATCTTGTTTCGTAACGTTCATTGACATAGGTTGAAATTTCACGAGCTTTCAAAGCGTCACGTAGCAAAGTTCGAAAAGTAGGAGTTGAGAAGTTATAACTGTCTCTTCTGAATATAAATGGGGCTAAGCAATTCTGCGATCTTGATGATGTCCTTTTCCTGTTAAAGGGATAAAATTAGCATGGCGTGTATGGTCGCCTGACTTCGGGCTACTGAAAATTTACTGCAAGCTGCTGAAACGCTTGATGTTGTAATACCTTACTCAAGACTCAGGTCGTTCAGAATTCGTTATTGCCGTAATACACAGAGATGAGATGATAATGTGAATTAGATGACTAAAAACCCGATATACACTGACTGACAGAGCAAATGCAACACTAAGAAGGAGTGGTCAGAACTTTATGCCAATTGCAGGGTAGACTGACGTCACTGAGGTATGCTCATGATGTGAAATGCGCCGCTGTGCTGCGCACGTAGCGAACGATAAATGGGACACGGCGTTGGCGAATGGCCCACTTCGTACCGTGATTTCTCAGTCGACAGTCGTTGTAGAACGTGTTGTCGTGTGCCACAGGACACGTGTATAGCTAAGAATGCCAGGCCGCCGTCAACGGAGGCATTTCCAGCAGACAGACGACTTTACGAGGGGTATGGTGATCGGGCTGAGAAGGGCAGGTTGGTCGCTTCGTCAAATCGCAGCCGATACCCAGAGGGATGTGTCCACGGTGCAGCGCCTGTGGCGAAGATGGTTGGCGCAGGGACATGTGGCACGTGCGAGGGGTCCAGGCGCAGCCCGAGTGACGTCAGCACGCGAGGATCGGCGCATCCGCCGCCAAGCGGTGGCAGCCCCGCACGTCACGTCAACCGCCATTCTTCAGCATGTGCAAGGCACCCTGGCTGTTCCAATATCGACCAGAACAATTTCCTGTCGATTGGTTGAAGGAGGCCTGCACTCCCGGCGTCCGCTCAGAAGACTACCATTGACTCCACAGCATAGACGTGCACGCCTGGCATGGTGCCGGGCTAGAGCGACTTGGATGAGGGAATGGCGGAACGTCGTGTTCTCCGATGAGTCACGCTTCTGTTCTGTCAGTGATAGTCACCGCAGACGAGTGTGGCGTCGGCGTGGAGAAAGGTCAAATCCGGCAGTAACTGTGGAGCGCCCTACCGCTAGACAACGCGGCATCATGGTTTGGGGCGCTATTGCGTATGATTCCACGTCACCTCTAGTGCGTATTCAAGGCACGTTAAATGCCCACCGCTACGTGCAGCATGTGCTGCGGCCGGTGGCACTCCCGTACCTTCAGGGGCTGCCCAATGCTCTGTTTCAGCAGGATAATGCCCGCCCACACACTGCTCGCATCTCCCAACAGGCTCTACGAGGTGTACAGATGCTTCCGTGGCCAGCGTACTCTCCGGATCTCTCACCAATCGAACACGTCTGGGATCTCACTGGACGCCGTTTGCAAACTCTGCCCCAGCCTCGTACGGACGACCAACTGTGGCAAATGGTTGACAGAGAATGGAGAACCATCCCTCAGGACACCATCCGCACTCTTATTGACTCTGTACCTCGACGTGTTTCTGCATGCATCGCCGCTCGCGGTGGTCCTACATCCTACTGAGTCGATGCCGTGCGCATTGTGTAACCTGCATATCGGTTTGAAATAAACATCAATTATTCGTCCGTGCCGTCTCTGTTTTTCCCCCAACTTTCATCCCTTTCGAACCACTCCTTCTTGGTGTTGCATTTGCTCTGTCAGTCAGTGTATAAGCAAATAATTTAGAATGGCCTACCATAAATAAAATATACACATACTTCCAATTAATTCCACAGTTTGATAATTTTATGTACATGCTGTGATCTTCAAAACATCACACAGTTATTGGATGAATCGGACGTATGGTGTTTTT
The DNA here is from genome assembly GCF_040414725.1 of Anabrus simplex. Taxonomy (NCBI): domain Eukaryota; kingdom Metazoa; phylum Arthropoda; class Insecta; order Orthoptera; family Tettigoniidae; genus Anabrus; species Anabrus simplex. The sequence goes on along the minus strand of NC_090265.1, from coordinate 1,763,105,404 downwards.
TTACAATCGTAGTCACCCGAACCGAAGATCAGTCTGCCCCAACTTTAATTCCGTTTCTGTACTTAGTTTTCATTTGTGTGAGACCAGAAAAGGTACACTCACACAAGTATGTTGTCACGAAAAGCATTAAAAGCAGTATTTCCTTTCTAGAAATTATAGGTTATAAGGGATGTCATAGACCCGAAAATCGATCAGAGACATGGAGTTGTGATAGAAGGTCTCCACAAGATACTGCCAACTTCTACTATTTATCGGCCAGAAATTACATATTCTGTACCGGACGAGTTGTCTGTGTGGTTAGGGGCACGCAGTTGTGAGCTTGCATTCGGGAGATAGTGGGTTCGTACCGCACTGTTGGCAGTCCTGAAGGTGATTTTCCCTGGTTTCCCATTTTCACTCCAGGCAAATGCTGCAGCTGTACCGTAATTAAGGCCAAGGCGGATTCCTCCCGACACCAAGCCCTGTCTTGTCCCATCGTCGCCATAAGACCTATCTGTGTCGATGCGACGTAAACCAAATTGTAAAAATTACATATGCTGTATGTAAGTTATGTAATAACGAATACAGATTATCCTAATTTTAGTGTAATGGTCTATGAATTGTGTGAGTACAATCAAATTTTGCTCTTTAAATACTTACAACTTACATTATTAATGCGGACCCCCTTGGATTATCGTCGCGGCCCCTCATGTGTCCACGGGCCACTGTTTGGGGATGCCTGGCTTAGACTGTTGTGGCGCTGGCCTTCTGACCATAACTTGACAGGTTTGATCCTGGCTCAGTCCGGTGGCATGTTAAAGAACTCGTGTGGAACTAAATTTCGGCACCTCGGCGTCTCCAAAAAAGTAAAAGTAGCTAGTGGGACATAAAACTACCACTCTATTATTATATTATTATTATTATTATTATTATTATTATTATTATTATTATTATTATTATTATTATTATCCGACTCCTTGTCTGACTGTTCAGCGTTGAGGCTTTCGTTTCAGAGGGCACCGGGTTCGAATCCCGGCCGGGTCGGGGTTTTAATGGCGTCTGGTTAAATCTTCTAGCTCGGGGACTGTGTGTTTGTGTTGGTTCCAACACTTTCTTCTTCATATTCACACAACATTCTACACTACCAACCATCACAGAAACACGCAATGGCGATTAGATCCCTCCATATAGGGTTGCATCAAGAAGGGCATCCGACCGTAAAATAAGGCCATATCATCATGTGCGGCACAGTTCGTACCGCGACCACACAAGTGTGGGAAAAGTGGTAGAAGAAGAAGATTTTTAATTTTTATAATTTGCTTTACTTCGCACCGACACAGGTGGGTCTTATGACGACGATGGGATAGGAAAGGGCTAGGAGTAGGAAGGAAGCGGCCGTGGCCTTAATTACGGTAAAGTTCCATCATTTGTGTGGTGTGGAAATGGGAAACCACGAAAACCATCTTCAGGCTTGCCGCAGGGGTGTTCGAACCCACTATCTCCCGAATGCTAGCCCACGGCTGTGCACCTCTAACCAACTCGCCCAGTAGAATTATTATTATTATTATTATTATTATTATTATTATTATTATTATTATTATTTCTTAATCCGTTTATCCTCCAGAGTTGGTTTTTCCCTCGGACTCAGCAAGGGATCCCACCTCCACCACCTCAAGGGCAGTGTCCCGTAGCGTGAGGCTTTGTGTCAGGGTATAGAAGTGGAGAGGAGGATCAACACCTCGTCCAGGCTGCCTCAGCTGCTATGCTGAACAGGGGCCTTGCGGGGGGGATGGGAAGTTTGGAAGGGGTAGACATGGAATAGGGAAGGAAGCGACCATGGCCTTCCAAGGAAAACCACTTCAAGGATAACTAGGGGGAATCGAATCTCCCTCTACTCAGCCGACGTCGCGAGGCTGAGTGGACCTCGTTCCAGCCCTCGTACCACTTTTCACATTTCATAGCAGAGCCGGGAATCGAACCCGGGCCTCCGAGGGTGGCAGCTAATCACACTACACCACAGAGGCGGATGGTATAAATTATTTTTCTCAAATTATTTACCAGTATGACCAACGCCGTAACACTCATATAACCGGTTCACTCTGTTTCCGTACGATTCGTTGGCTGAATGGTCAGCGTACTGGCCTTCGGTTCAGAGGACCCGGGTTCGATTCCCGGCCGGGTCGGGGATTTTAATCTTCATTGGATAATTCCAATGGCTCGGGGGCTGGGTGTTTGTGCTGTCACCAACATCCCTGCAACTCACACACCACACATAACACTATCCTCCATCACAATAACACGCAGTTACCTACAGACGGCAGATGCCGCCCACCCTCATCGGAGGGTCTGCGTTACAAGGGCTGCACTCGGCTAGAAATAGCCACACGAACCCTCCCGCACCTCTGTTTCAGACCATTCTGTATAAAGAAATATAGAAATATACCGTTGTTCAGTGAAACTAATTAAAATACGTTACGGTGTTAGGAGTTCATTTTCGTCGCCATAAGACCTATCTGTGTTGGTGCGACGTAAAGCCCGTAGAAAAAAAAAAAGAAAGAGTTCATTTGATGCATTATGGTAATTGTTTCAATTTGAAAAACGTTCTGGGAACAGAGTTCGAAGTTTCTCTGGACCAGTAAATCTACACTTGTTTAGCCATTAGTAAATTGAATTTGAACTTATACAGCAGTGGTTATGTTAATATATTTAGTAAACCTCTGCGGAGTCGTCTAGCGTCGTCTCTACAGTAGAGCTGTGTGGACAGTTCATGAATAACTTTTAAGGTTCAGTTGATTTGCTGCAGCTCTGCTTTTATGATGTTACGTGTACATCAGCGGGTTCCAAACTGCATAATGTGAATTATTGTCTGCAAGGATTCTTTCCTGATGGCAGAGTAGGAGCACTATAATAATTTCCTTGCCTCCGTTTTACTGATGCCATAGTCGGGCGGAACGGCTCAGATGGTAGAGTCCAAGTTGGCGGGTTCGATACCCAGCCAGTCTGCTAGTATTTAAAGGTGCTTAAATACGCCACCTTCATGTTGATAGGTTCACCGGCATGCAAAGAACTCCCGCGGGACGAAATTTCGGTATTGCTTTGTATCAAAAAATCGGACAAGTAGTTAGTGGATCGTAAAACCATTCTTCTTCTTATTATTGTCCGACTCGTTGGCTAAATTATCAGCATGGAGACCTTTGACTCAGAGGGTCCCGCGCTCGTTTCCAGGCCGGGTTGGGGATTTTAATCACGTCTGATTATTTCTTCTGGCTGGGGAACTGGTTGTTTTTGTTTGTTCCAACGCTCTCCTCTTCACTTTCAGACAACACACCACAACACAAATACGCAATAGTGAGTACATTCCTGCACGTAGTAGAAAGGGCATCCGGCATTAAAACAGAGGTCAATCCACATGTGGAAAACAGTTCACATGCGCGACCGCACAGGTATGATAAAAGTGGCATTATTATTATTATTATTATTATTATTATTATTATTATTATTGTTGTTGTTGTTACGGAGATATCCGTGGAGCAGAAAGAGGTGAAAGAAGGTGCGGGTGTTGAATGGGTCTAACTACGATATCGGAAATTGAGTTATCCCTTAAATAAAGGTTAAATTTCTTTCAGAATTTCAAACTTTACAAATTTTCACTGTAAAATAATGAGGTTACAGGTACAATGACAATTTCAAAAATTGGAAAATTCAAGATTGAGAACTTTAACAATTTTTGGCTTCAAGCTCCTACTGTAGGTTACAAATTTACAATTTCAAAGTGGTATTATTTAGGTAAGGGCAGAAATCCCCCAATTCAAGAGCCCTTTGCTCCAATAAATTTACAGCCTTCCAGAGGCACTCCTCAATATTGCAGTAAACTAGAAAAAAGCTTACGTGCTCTCCAACTCTCATCCAATTTTAACCGCCCGCTTACGGCAACATTACACAAAACTTTATGATCTCTGGACTCTCAAGGCACAATTTACACTCAACAAAGGTAATACACAGGGGTATCTAGTACCCAACCTACTGGGCCTTAGTAGGAAAAGAACTGGTTAAATTAAAGGCCCGAAACACAAACTGAATGGAGGCGTACACTTGCACTCCTAGATAATGAAGTTTTAAAACCCAAACGGGGCTCTCGGCCCCATGATACAGGGGGTAAACCCAAGCTACTGAGGTGACTCGAATGAAAGTTAATTTAATACATTACAGGAAAGAAAAACAGTACTAAATCGTAGTCACCTCAAATCAAGTTGAAGGGGGAACTCGAGAGGGTAACGCACTCTCTATCCCCGATTTACAGTATTAAGAATTTATGAAATTTTACATGAAAAGGAAGAAGTTTACATCAAACGGTTTACATAGTCAGGAATTTGGACCTTCCCCTCGGATACGTTTGCGGAGACAGCTAGAAAGATAGAATTTATGTGGCCATTACCTGGCTGATGTTCTGCCTGCCGAAAAATGAGGCGCTCCGCCTCCTGCCTTAACACACACACTCAGAAAGGCGACGATCAATGAGACAAGGTAGCCAGAAAAGCCTCAGCTTATATACCCGAAGGGGAGGTTCGAGAGGATTCTGGACTAGTCCGGACGCACTCTCTCAATTTTATTGGTAAATTCAAAAGTTACACCCAAAAAACCAAGAAGAAGCATGTGATAGGCTGAAAAATAAGTACCGGTACAGAAAATTAGTGATTGGACACATTCAAAACTGCGGAATGAGAGAGAAGTGTTGCAAACCTTGAAATATATAAAAAATAAATAAATGAAAGTTGGTTTACTTGAGAAAACCTATAAACACAAAATTTCTTTCCATAACAGCTTCTTTTACCTTGCACCAGAGTGCATGACCATGGTTTTTGGTAGTGACATCTATGGAGAAATGTCCAGACTTCTTGAAGTAAACGAACACGAAGCAAATCAATCCAGTCAGTTTAGGCAACTTCACAATAACACAATTAGGCCTTACTTAATACTTTAGGAGTGACATCTTCTGATTAAAGTTCCAACTTCATGTAGTAGCAGTTTCACGTTTGTTAGATAGAGTTCTTTAAGGCGCGTCTTTTGAATGTGCGGAGTTGAGGTGTACCTCCCGGTACAATTACTATTATTATTATTATTATTGTTATTATTATTATTTTACAATCTGATTAACGTCACACCGGCACAGGTAGGTCTTATGGCGACGATAGGATATGAAAGAACTAGGAATGGGAAGGAAGTGGCCGTTTGCCTAGTATAAAAATAGGGAACCATGGAAAACCGTCTTCAGGGCAGTCGACAGTGGGGTTCGAACCACTATCTCCTAAATTCAAGGTGACAGCTGCGCGCCCCTAACCATACGGCCAATTGCTCGGCAATATTCTTATTCTTATTCTTATTCTTATTCTTATTCTTATTCTTATTCTTATTCTTATTCTTATTCTTATTCTTATTCTTATTCTTATTCTTATTCTTATTCTTATTCTTATTCTTATTCTTATTCTTATTCTTATTCTTATTCTTATTCTTATTCTTATTCTTATTATTTCGTATGGCATAAGAATACAAATTAAATTAAATTACATATTATTTACCAACTTACCTGGATTTGGCACTTGGTATGAATTTAGCCCATTTTTATAGTCGGATGCCAACTCTGTGTTAAGGGATATATTTACTATCGAGGGCACTGAGCGAGTTGGCTACGTGGTATGAACACGTAGCTGAGAATTTAAAAGCGGGAGATGGTACGTTCGAGCCCCTCTGTCGGCAGCTCTGAAGAAGGTTTCCCATGGTTTCCCATTTTCAGACCAAGCAAATGTTGGAGATGTACCTTAATTAAGGCCACGGCCTCTTCCTTACCAGACCGGGCGAGTTGGCCGTGTTATTAGGGGCGCGCAGCAGTGAGCTTGCATCCAGAAGATTGTGGGTTCGAGCCCCACTGTCGGCAGCCCTGAAGATGGTTTTCCATGGTTTCTCATTTCCATACCAGCCAAATTCCGGGGCTGTGACTTTATTAAGGCCACGGCCGCTTCCTTCTAACTCCTAGGCCTTTCCTACCCCATCGTCGCCATAAGAGTTATCTGTGAAGGTGCGACGTTAAGCAAATTGTAAAAAACAAACAAAAAACCACAATAATTTCCTTGCCAGTTCCTTTTCTATCCCACCATCACCACAAAGCTTCCCTGTGATGGTGGAACTTAAAACAACTAAGAAAGCCATAGAGTGTCCATGTTGCGGGTTATAGTGTGATATGCCGTATACAAAGGAAGATATGTTTTAAGACGATTTAGAGGAATTAGACAAAGTTAAACTCAACACAAGGATACACGCTGTCTGACTGAAGTGGCGAATGACAACGGGCGTCACCTGCGACCATCGGATGAAGGACCAACTGAAATGGAAAATCTACCGGACTCTTATCCGCCCTGTCGTTCTCGACGGCACCGAGTGTTCGCCAGCTACAAAGGAGGTCGAACGTCGACTAAGGGTCATGGAGACGAAGATGCTTAGGTGGACAGCTCGCATCACTAGACTGGATCATATTTCAAACGATGATATTAGGAAACGTTTTGGCGTTGCACCGAACCAGAAGAAAATGCAGGAAAACCGTCTGCACTGGTTTGGACATGTGTTGCGTGCGGAAGACAATACATTGGCAAAGTTAGCGTATACATTGGATTTCGCTGGAAAGAGGTCCAAGGGACGAGCAAGACAGCGATGGACCGATACAGTGCACAACGACCTGAAAACTGTAAGACTACATCCAGACATGGCCCGAGACTGAATTAAATGGAGACAACGAATCCACACAGCGGACCCTGCCACCAGTCGCGACAAACGCTAAAGAAGAAGAAGAGACAAAGTGAACTCTCCCATCAGGCCAGGAATCGAACCCGAGGACCTCTAAACCGAAGGCCACCATAATGACCACTCAGTCAAGGAACCGGACTTACGTTATTTACCAACATATGAAAAACAAATAAAAAAGACAGATTATATCCCTGATAAGTATCTTTTTTTCAAACTGTTTTACGTCGCACTGACACAGATAGGTCTTATGGCGATGAAGGGATAGAAAAGGACTAGGAGTGGGGAGGAAGCGGCCGTGGCCTTAATTAAGGCCTGATGTGAAAATTGGAAAGCACTGAAAACCATATTCAGTGCTGCCGACAGTTGGGCTTGAACTCACTTACTAACTTACTTACTTACTTACTTACTTACTTACTTACTTACTTACTTACTTACTTACTTACTTACTTACTTACTCACTCACTTCCTGTTCATGGATTAGGCTAATAGCCTGTTCCGACCTCAGATTTCATTCTATTTCTTCGTAGAACGACGAATATCTCTTCTTCCCGTAGGATGGTATTCCAGGCCCAGTTTTGAGATTTTGTTGTTATCCATCCTCAGAACGTGGTTTTTCCTATTTATCCTATTTAGGAATATTCTTTCATTCACTGAGAATATATTTAATTGTTGTCTTATCTCTTATTTTATCTTTATTTATCTTATCTATTTATCTTATTTATTTTATCTTTAAGAGAGTATCCTTTCACCGATCTCAAGAATCTCATTTCAGATGATTGTATGTTATTCCTATAGCTTGTTTTATCCACCCATACATATAACCCAGTTGGTACAGCCATACTCTTATAGAATTTAAGTTGAGTATCTTCTCTTACTTTTCCTTTCAGTGTTCGGCGAATTGTCCTACACATATATTGAAATCGATGAAGCTTCTTCTTCACCTCGTCATCATCACTAAAATATATTTCACAACCAAGGTACTTAAAATTTGAGACTTGTTCTACTGGTTGATTGTCAATTAGTATCTTCGCTCTGATAGGATACTTTCCTTGCCATGACATAAGTTTGGTTATCGTTCTGGATAGCCGAAGATTATAACTTTTACAAATGGTGTTTAACTGGTGTATTGATTTCTGGAGTTTATCTTCATCATCCTGCAGTTTCCCCCGAATTCAAGCTGACAGCTACATGACCCAAACCGCACAACCACGTCCTCGGTTCTGATCAGTAATAACTGCAAGCTGTCACAGATTAACGTCCAGTATTTTAAACACTCTCCGTCTCTGTGGTGTTGTGGTTAGTGTGATTACCTGCCACCTCTGCAGGCCTGGGTTCCATTCCCGGCTCTGCCGAGAAATTTCAAATGTGGTACGAGGACTGGAACGAGGACCACTCAGCCTCGGAGGTCAACAGAGTAGAAGGGAGGTGTGTGCATGTGTCGATTTCCTCCTCACCCATCCTCGAAGTGGTTTCCTGAGGATTCCGATCTCTCCTCCAGGCAAAGGCTGGGATGGTACCTAACTTGAGTCCACGGTCGTTTCCTTCCCGTTTACTTGTCTATCCCTTCCAATCTTCCCAACTCCCACAAGGCCCCTGTTCAACCAGCACGCTAACCATTTAGCCATGGATCCGGACTGTGGTCATGGAAAGTTTTGGGTAAAGCACACTATTCGCGGAGAGGGGAGGAGAAGCATGGGAGGAGCCGTATGGAGCGTTGTAAACAATCCTATTGGATGTTAAAATCTAGTATACTGTACCGTGTAGAGGGAAGGGGGAAGTAGGGCGGAGCGAGTGGAGGGTATTCTTAATCTAATATGTATAGCATAAATCAAGATAACTATTATTCTAAGAGAACAGTGTTTGGAGTGTAAATATGAAAATTTAAAATTGTCTACACATATGTAAATATTTAGTGGAGTTTATGTAAACAAACGTGTGGGCATGGAGGCACTTCCGTGTATGTGGAGCTTTGCCCTTTCTCCATCTACCACCTCTAGATGTACATGTACAGTTTAAGGAAAATTAATAATAATAATAATAATAATAATAATAATAATAATAATAATAATAATAATAATAATAATAATAATAATAATAATAAAGTCCGCCTCTGTGGTATAGTGGTTAGTGTGATTAGCTTTCACCCCCGGAGACCCAGATTCGATTACCGGCTCTGCCACCACGAAATTTGAAAAGTGGTACGAGGGCTGGAACGGGGTTCACTCAGCCTCGTGGGGTCAACTGAGTAGAGGGGGTTTCGATTCCCACCTCAGCCATCCTCAAAGTGGTTTTCTGTGTTTTCCCACTTCTCTTTCAGGCAAGTGCCAGGATGGTACCTAACTTAAGGCCACGGCCGCTTTCTTTCCTCTTCCTTGTATATCCCTTCCAATAACCCCCCTCCCGCAAGGTCCCTGTTCATCATAGCTGGTGAGGCCACCTGGACGATGTACTGGTCCTTATTCCCAGTTGTATACCCCTGACCCAATGTCTCATGCTCAAGAACACTGCCCTTGAGGCGGTAGAGGTGGGATCCCTCACTGAGTCCGAGGGAAAAACCAACCTTGGTGGGTAAACGGATTAAGAAAGGAAGAAAGAAAGAAAGAAAGAAAGAAAGAAAGAAAATAAATATACAAATGAATAATGGAATTAAAAAACAATCTAACTCCATTTTTTCCTCATTTTCCGTGTTATGATGGAAAAGTATTGCAAGAGTTGCCTATTATCCACGTATAGCATAAAACATATAAATTCGAAGGTAACTAGTTAGCTACAAGCTGTATTATTTTGTAGATATCAAAAACCTATTTTTTTTTTGCGTGGAATAAGCACTTTTCTCATTTCCATAAATATTCTACCGCTATTTGGCAGTACTATCGCATGCCAACAGAAGACGAGAATGAAACAAAAACCATAACTTTCGACTTCCAGCGAAATCTTCCTGTTCCCATCACAAAAGTTTATGATGAATTCTACCTCAAGCAGATGTAAGTCGATTACTTTGGTGTACGTTGAGTATCATATATTAAACAAGTAACGTATATGTACAGTGATGTAGACGGCCAAAAAGGGTGTTCTGATGCTAGCAACTTGTTAGGACACTGTGGAGATCAAGAACCACCTAATTACAGGTACACATTTAAGATATTACTAGAAACAGCTTTGACACATCCGTTCTACTGGACCGATTTGATTCATTTCTTGTTCATTCTCTCCAGAATTACCTGCCGGTGACTCGTGAGACATTGATAAGTATCTAAGTTCAGCCAACTTCGAGTAATTATAAAATCACATCATTAAATGATCATTCCAATAATTGTAGGCGAAGGCTTACCCTAACTCGCAATACAATCAGTTGTTAGTAGTTTGCTAAGTGACAAACACTTTCGTTAATTTTCTGACATGGTTTTCCGTGGTTTCTCATTTTAACACGAGGCAAATGCTGGGGTTGTACCGTAATTAAGGCCACGGCCGCTTCCTTCCAACTCCTAGGTCTTTCCTATCCCATCGTCACCATAAGACCTATCTGTGTCGGTGGGACGTAAAGCTACTAGCAAAACAAATTCTGATAAGTATATTTGATGTGGATCATTAGTAATGTCATTGCATCATTGCATGTAGCCAAGTTTCATTACTACCAGTCAAACCAGAGAGTAGCCTATACACTTCCTCAGATCATGGAAGAATATAATTCTGTGCTAGATACCATTTTATTCTCTGATCTTTCTCAGCTTCTAAATACACTCAACAGGTGTCAAAACTTTCCTAATAACTTACATAAAGAAATAATTTACAACATTCTGAGCAACTGCAACGTGACCTCGATAATGTTGTGAGGTGGGCAGTAGGCAATGGTATGTTGATAAACGGGGTTAAAAGTCAGGTTGTGAGTTTCACAAATAGGAAAAGTCCTCTCAGTTTTAATTACTGCGTTGATGGGGTGAAAGTTATTTTTGGGGATCATTGTAAGTATCTAGGTGTAAATATAAGGAAAGATCTTTTCTTTTTTTGCTAGGGGCTTTACGTCGCACCGACACAGATAGGTCTTACGGCGACGATGGGATAGGAAAGGCCTAGGAGTTGGAAGGAAGCGGCCGTGGCCTTGATTTAGGTACAGCCCCAGCATTTGCCTGGTGTGAAAATGGGAAACCACGGAAAACCATCTTCAGGGCTGCCGATAGTGGGATTCGAACCTACTATCTCCCGGATGCAAGCTCACAACGGCGCGTCTCTACGCGCACGGCCATCTCGCCCGGAAAGATCTTCATTGGGGTAATCACATGAATGGGATTGTAAATAAAGGGTACAGATCTCTGCACATGGTTATGAGGGTGTTTAGGGGTTGTAGTAAGGATGTAAAGGAGAGTGCATATAAGTCTCTGGTAAGACCTCAACTAGAGTATGGTTCCAGTGTATGGGACCCTCACCAGGATTACCTGATTCATGAACTGGAAAAAATCCAAAGAAAAGCAGCTCGATTTGTTCTGAGTGATTTCCGACAAAAGAGTAGCGTTACAAAAATGTTTCAAAGTTTGGGTTGGGAAGAATTGAGAGAAAGAAGAAGAGCTGCTCGACTAAGTGGTATGTTCCGAGCTGTCAGCGGAGAGATGGCGTGGAATGACATCAGTAGACGAATACGTTTGAATGGCGTTTATAAAAGTAGGAAAGATCACAATATGAAGATAAAGTTGGAATTCAAGAGGACAAACTGGAGCAAATATTCATTTATAGGAAGGGGAGTTAGGGATTGGAGTAACTTACCAAGGGAGACGTTCAATAAATTTCCAATTTCTTTGAAATCATTTAGGAAAATGCTAGGAAAACAACAGATAGGGAATCTGCCACCTGGGCGACTGCCCTAAATGCAGATCAGTATTGATTGATTGATACATGCTGCTAATAGAAATCATCGACGTACGCACAGGCGGGAAGGTACCAAGCCAACTAGCCTTCTGTATGACCATTATAAAGCGCAGGGACAAATCCTAATTGTTTGTTGCGCTATCTCGGGCAATCGTCTGAAAATATTACGATCCAGGTACGCCCGAATGGTCGAAGCATAGTGAATATTGTATGGAAAGAAGTATTATAAACTACATAACGAATGCATCAGTTATTGAAAATCCACAGCCTGTTTCCAATCATTCGACCGGGTCAGGAATGGAATGAACGAAGCCCCCATCTAGTGGCGAGGGTAGAGAATCTGCCGGCTGCCGAAGCTTGTCTCACTCCTCTGGGGCAATGATAAATGACTGATTGATGAAATGAAATGTTAATGGAAAGTGTTGCTGGAATGAAGTATGACAAGGAAAACCGGAGTACCCGGAGAAAAACCTGTCCCGCCTCCGCTTCGTCCAGCACAAATCTCACATGGAGTGACCGGGATTTGAACCACGGCCTCCAGCGGTGAGAGGCCGACGCGCTGCCACCTGAGCTACGGAGGCTCATCAGTTATTATGTACCGTTATTAAAATTTCATGAACTATTGGAAATGGCAGGAAAACAAGATGACTATGACAGGCATATAAAGACGAACTATCTCACCTATTTATAACGAATGCTGCGAAGCTGCATGGGTCTACTAGTAATATTTTTAAAAATAAAATCCTATCCAACTTTCGTTATTTTGGTATTCATATCTTCTTTATATTAAGATAGTTCTGCAATTTTCAAAATATCAAGATGATTTGATGGGAAGCATGGCCATAAAATAGTTTTTGTCTCTTCTGTAAAATATGGTTTATTGGAGTTAGCGGGTTTTTTTATTTCAATGATTCAAATATAGATACTGTATACACATCTTGAATGTCAGTTACTTTCTTTATAACACATTTCCATAGAGGGTTAAATGTAGGCCGTGTCGTTTCATTACACCTTGTACGTGAACATCAACATGCTGGAATTACAAATAACATTAAGAAAACTATTTCTTTAAGGATGGTACTTGTCCTATATTCCCTTGGGGTGTAACATATTTATAAATGAATAGCGTGTCTTTCTTTGAGGAAATATTAAGGTCTGAAAGGTTTAAGGCGAAAATAAGACAAAAATGAAGAGGAAACACTATAGGAAAAACGAAAATAGTGGATAAATTCCATTGTCCATCTGCGATCTCCCGGATTTAAAAAACACACCACTCGTACGATATCATCATACTGAAAGTTACGATGACACTTTGGTCGTGAGTGAAGAGACCTCAATACGTTCTCTAGATTACAAAGGAAGTGATTACTTCTCCCACCAGGGAATAAGGAACCTCATTAATGTCTCGTTACTGAGCTCAGCCGATAGGTGTCACATTAGCGAGGGGATGTGGATTCTCCCATTACGGAACATAATCCATGATATGACGCAGAGCTTGCACTAATGGATCAAAGCAGGAGAAGCCTTTTTCCTTTAATATAATCCTAGAAGTTCATTACAGAGTGAACAAACAATGTAAATAATTACATTTGTTCCAAATCGATATTTTTTATCATGAGACGTTTTCCAGTTGTCATCATGTGTCAGTCGAGTGAAATAATATCGGTAGATATTGCAATAACTTGTAAGAAAGACCTGGAGAAAACTCCAGGAAATAAAAAATATATTAGCCGGCCCTGCGTTCTAGGGGATAGCGTGCTGGCCCCTTATCTGGAGGCCTCGAGTGCGATTTCCGAGTAGGACTGGTTTTATAAAAACCTGGATGTGAGGGCTGTTTTGAAGTCTACAATTTGAGATGTCCTGAAATTCGTCAAAATGTAATAATCGCGAATATTTCCGTTATTATTCCTCGTGCGGCAAAAACACACGAAACATAAAAAACATGAAATTATATTTTGCACAGTTTTGACAGCCTGAGACACGGAGACTTACTAACCCCCTCACGCATCATTCACAGAAATATTCACGTTAACGTACCAGGCATTGTTGTTTTTGGCTCTGAGTCAATATTGTTAAAAATACATTTTGTCCATTGAGAGTCGTCTATCCGTCGTAGGTGACCATAGAAGTGAGCCCTGCGTCTGCACGCTGTGTCCACGATTTCTCTATCTTAAAGCAGATTTCTTGTTTGAATTTTCTTATATAGATCCCCTCTTCCGCGATGTATGTTGTGGAGAATATTTCTATGTTTTTGCTCTAATTTAGCGAGCACACGTTTCTGAGAGAGGATAAGGCATTCTGACCCACAGAGAGATGCGGCTTGACGACAGTATTGCAATGATTAATTTGAGTATTTATAGAAAGCACCTTTTGTTATATACGTTACGGGTGGCTTGGAAAGCTACCTCCATTTTTTTTTTTTGCTCTGGCTGCCAAGATCTTCGTATTTAGTCCATTCGATTGGATCCGCTCACCAAGGTATTTAAACTTGTGCACGCGGTTTCTATTTGGTGTTTCGTTGGGTCGTGTTGTTTTAGATGTTTGACATTACTTCCATCTTTTGGTCGGTGGACGCAGAGTGGGTCTCGGCCCATAAGTGGCCACGGCTGGTCCGTGGTCCAACAGCTCTGCACTCTGACAAGCCAATCGAGCAGAGGAGGGGTGGCCACAGTTCTACCGTGGCCCTACGTCTCTGCATTCGGGAGATGGGACAGGGCTGGACCTTACACACCCTTCTTGTTCTCTTGGGTTTCTCTGCGAACAGATCCGTCACCTCCGAAATTTTCCTTCTGAACACTGTTCTGTTTTTAATATCTCCCTCACCGGGAGAGTTGGCCGTGCGCGTAGAGGCGCGCGGCTGTGAGCTTACATCCGGGAGATAGTAGGTTCGAATCTCACTATCGGCAGCCCTGAAAATGGTTTTCCATGGTTTCCCATTTTCACACCAGGCAAATGCTGGGGCTGTACCTTAATTAAGGCCACGGCCGCTTCCTTCCAACTCCTAGGCCTTTCCCATCCCATCGTCGCCATAAGACCTATCTGTGTCGGTGCGACGTAAAGCCCCTAGCAAAAAAAAAATATCTCCCTCCTCAATGCCACACTTTTTAAGATCCTGATGAACTTATTTCAGCGATGGCACTTGGGTTTTTCTTCTTTCTTGGAAGATGAGGATATCATTTGCTAGGCGTTCCGGTCCCATTCTTCTCAGGTGTCCATAGAAAGCCAGTCGCCTTTTTCTTATCGAGGTTGATATGTTCTCGCATTTTTCATACTTCTTTTGATTTGATCTCAAACGGAAGGTAAACTCATTTCCTGTTGGTTTCTTCGGTCCTGGAATCTTCCTCAGAAATTTACGCTCTTTCTTTTCTATTTCGGTAATCTCCTTTCTGGAAATTGCCTCTGCTGCAAAAAGGCATTCAGGTTTCACCACGGTATTATAGTGTCTGAGTTTGTCTTGATAGGAGAGGGATTTGGACTTATAAGTTTCCTGGCATAGCCTGAATGCAGTGTCCACACTCATTGTTCTTTCTTCGATTGCTGTCTTCATGTTGCTGTTAGGAGTCAGAATCTCCCCTAGATATTTGAATGCGTGGACTCTGTTTATCTCACCATACTTGTTCTTCATTGTCCATGTTGGTTCTTTGGGATCTATGTTCATGTACTTAGTTTCCTCAAAGGATATTTGGTGTCCTGCCTTTTCTTCTGTTTCTTGCAAAACCTCTGTCTGTGTAGTGGTAGCCTTTAGATTTTCAGCGAAGAGCATCAAGTCGTCTGCAAATGCAAGACATTAAAATTTAAGTCCAGCCTTTTTGTGTCCTATCTTGATTCCATTCTGGATATTTTGCTGGCTCATTTCTTTTCGCCATTCCCTTATCACCTTCTCCAAGACGCAGTTGAAAAGGACTGGGGAGAGGCCACCTTCTTGCCTCACACCTGTCTTGATTTCAAACGGTTCCGATAGCTCTCCAAGGAATTATTATTATTATTATTATTATTATTATTATTATTATTATTATCATTAGTAGTAGTAGTAGTAGTAGTAGTAGTAGTTTTACAGTAGAACCCCGATTAACCGAACTTCGCTGAACCGAAACCCGGCTTAACCGAAATGCTCTGGCAAAATTTATTTTAATATTTTGTTTTTACCCCCTTTCTTAGCCGTCGATATTAGTAATTCTCCTGCTATATGTGCTGAGAGCTACTAGTCAGACCCTATTTTGATAATAGCAGTTATGATTGTGAGAGTAGAGTTACAGCAGATGATGGATTTAATGCATTGGAGGTACTGTAAGACTGATTTCGATTTTTTATTGAAGTGTAGTACTACTCACTTTAATTACAGTACTGTAATAAAATTACTGTATACGGTATTCAGTTCAGTAGTATCAAAATAAATTGTTTCATTATTTCAGATTGCTTTGCGCTTTGTTGAACAAAGCAATGAATCTACACCAGCTGATGTACTGCTGATTAAACGGTGGTGCGACATAGCTGCACGACAGCGCTGCACCAAGAATATTCAGAAGAAAATCACTGATTTTGTACAATGAGTGACTTTATGTAGACATTTTAATGTTAATATACAGTATGCATCTTTGCTTAACAGAGTTTATGCAATTTTAGTTCGACATTTAACTTCCGATAATATTTACCATGTGTCATCCGAAATGGCTCCGCCCCCTTTATTTCGGATAAACGGGGTTCTACTGTATTATTATTATTATTATTATTATTATTATTATTATTATTATTATTCTTTAGAAATAAAATTATAACAATAACTTAGAGGAATGGCGTGGGCTTATTGTTGAAATCCATAATACAGAGAGTAAATGCGAGGGATTTGTTGTAGATCCTCAAGAAACTCGAACATATGTTACCAGCAGTTAGAGACACAGTGTGTGCCATTGGCATATCATTATCACCCAGGTTTCGAATGGGGACGCTTACAGCCTGTTTCCTGTTATATCGCCATTAGCTGCTAGTTAATGGCTTGTTCCAGAAGTGCACTTGACTCCCTTAATGAGATCTGCTAACTTCACATCTGCTTCCCGGCGTTAAGTAATAGGATTATAGGTAAAACCTTGCTTTACAAATC
Source organism: Anabrus simplex (assembly GCF_040414725.1). Classification (NCBI taxonomy): domain Eukaryota; kingdom Metazoa; phylum Arthropoda; class Insecta; order Orthoptera; family Tettigoniidae; genus Anabrus; species Anabrus simplex. The sequence goes on along the minus strand of NC_090265.1, from coordinate 1,763,088,672 downwards.
TGGGAGCTTTGCAACTAGTTCTTTTGTTCCCTCTGCTCAGGTTTGGAAGAAATGAAATGGCGTATGGCTTTTAGTGCCGGGAGTGTCCGAAGACAAGTTCGGCTCGCCAGGTGCAGGTCTTTCTATTCGACACCCGTAGGTGACCTGCGCGTCGTGATGAGGATGAAATGATGATGAAGACAGCACATACACCCAGCCCCCGTGCCATTGGAATTAACCAATTAAGGTTAAAATCCCCGACCCGGCCGGGAATCGAACCCGGGACCCTCTGAACCGAAGGCCAGTACGCTGACCGTTCAGCCAACGAGTCGGACAGGTTTGGAAGAAAATGTTAGATTGAGAGGATTATTGAGCAAAGACGGATCATCTGATTAGTAGTGATTAAATAAATCGGAATTGAAAACTTGACATCTGTTTTGCTCAGTTGGTTGAGTTGATGAAGTCACCATTTCCATTAAACCTTAGTAACGAGACAAGGATAAGAGCTACCTGGCATTTTTTCAACGTGAGGGATTATTTCGATGATTTATTTCTTTAACACTTTCGAAAGTTAACGATAACAATCATTGATTTATATGTTACCGGGCTGAGTGGCTCAGACGAATTGTAGACGAATAAGTTTGAATGGCGTTTATAAAAGTAGGAGAGATCACAATATGAAGATAAAGTTGGAATTCAAGAGGACAAACTGGGGTAAATATTCATTTATAGGAAGGGGAGTTAGGGATTGGAATAACTTACCAAGGGAGATGTTCAATAAATTTCCAATTTCTTTGAAATCATTTAGGAAAACGCTAGGAAAGCAACAGATAGGGAATCTGCCACCTGGGCGACTGCCCTAAATGCAGATCAGTATTGATTGATTGATTGATTGACGATTGAGACGCTGGCCTTCTGTCCCCAACTCAGCAGGTTCGATCCTGGCTCAGTCCGATGGTCTTTGAAGGTGCTTAAATACTTCAGCTTCGTGTCGGTATATTTACTGGAATGTAAAGGAATTCCTACGGGACTAAAACTAATAATGTTTGTACTTGAAAGTGATCTATTTGTCTGCGAGAGAGAAATTTGCTTTTTCCCCTCTTATTTCCCGTCGTTCGAGAGTGTTCTGTGAATGTAATAAACACCGAGCTCGATAGCTGAAGTCGCTTAAGTGAGGCCAGTATCCAGCAATCGGGAGATAGTGGGTTCGAGCCCCACTGTCGGCAGCCCTGAAGATGGTTTTTCGTGGTTTCGCATTTTCACACCAGGCAAATAGCGGGGCTGTACTTTAATTAAGGCCACGGCCGCTTCCTTCCAATTCTTAGGCCACTCCTATCCCATCGTCTCCATAAGACATATCTGTGTCGGTGCAACGTAAAGCAACTAGCAAAAAAAAAAAAAAAAATAAAAGAAAAAAATGTAATAAACTAAGTAATACCCTTTGCAACGGCAGCTAAGCTCTTTAAAATGCAAGGATGAAGTAAACAAATAAATCAGTAATAATGTTACTTGTAGTAACGAAACTACAGCAACTGCGGCAATACTCCACATTTAGACTAAACTAGCGAATGTACCCGTGCTTCGCTACGGTATTCTACATTGTATACGAATATCGAAGTAAATAGTGTACATGCAGTAAATAAGATTGTTTTAAAATTGCATGTCTCTTAGCGTTATCCGAGAAAGAGCATTGGGAGGTCCCCGTACGTTGTTTCCAATGTAAAGTGTTTGTTACGGATTTGTGATATAACGGCAGGCTCACTTGCCTACTGTCATACACAATCGAGTTGGGAAGTTTACATTATAATTGCAGGCCCCATTGCCTACTACGCGGACAGAATCGATTTGGGGAGTTTTCGTTAAAATGGCAGCCCCCTTTTCCTACATCCAGACAGATTACAGTTGAGGAGTTTTTATTATAATGGCAGGCAATTACCGTACTATCACTCGAAATTGAGTTGTGCAGTTATCATTATAATGCCAGGCCCATTTTCCTACTGCCAGCCAGCTTACTGCCAGTCACACCAAGTTGGTGAGTTTCCATCAAAATAGCAGGCCACTATGCCTAATGCCAGTCACATTTTAGATGAGGACATTTCTTTATAATGGCGGGCACCCTTGCCTACTGCCAAACACAATCGGGTAGGGGAGTTTTACACAAAACTGCATGCTCACTTGCCTGCTGCAAGTTAAATCGAGAAGTGAACTATTCATTACAATTTTAGGCCTTCCTTATTAATGACAGTTACATAGGAGTTGGAGAAGGAACCCTTTCCTACTGCCAGTCAAAGTCGGTGTGGGGAGTACTGAAACAATAGCAGACCCACCCTTTCTCGATCGCTACAAATCGACATCAGTGAATATATATAGATCGACATACGAAAGTATATGCGTGTTTACAATATTGAAGACATTCATTTACAGATTAACTGCTACTAAACGTACGTCATATCGACAAAGGATTAAACCATAAGACACGCCGGATTTAGTGGCCTAAATAGCTGGTCCTATGATATGTCGTCTATTCTTGGGTCAGATTGAGTTAGAAACGTGGAACAGGGTAAAGTTTCTGTAAGATTATCTCACATTACATTACCTTTCGGATAAGTATGTGACAGCTACGTACATAGTATTTGACTCATATATGGCTCGTAGAGGCACGCGGCTGTGAGCTTGCATCCGGGAGATAGTAGGTTCGAATCCCACTATCGGCAGCCCTGAAGATGGTTTTCCGTGGTTTCCCATTTTCACACCAGGCAAATGCTGGGGCTGTACCTTAATTAAGGCCACGGCCGCTTCCTTCCAACTCCTAGGCCTTTCCTATCCCATCGTCGCCATAAGACCTACTGTGTCGGTGCGACGTAAAGCCCCTAGCATATATGGCTACTGGGTGGGCCAATTTTCGTGAAGAGTTTGATGATTCTGTATTTCATATAAGTAATTGAAAGTATGAATTATGCATGTGAAAATTCCAAATTGACTTAACATCAATTAATAGAGAAAAATAAAACGTAAAAGGGATACAGATACGGCAAAAAGTCATAAGACCAAGGTTGTATCATTCCAAATTGAACGGAGATTGTGCAATCCGTTATGTGATAGGAATTTCCGAAGGTGTGCACCATCATTAAAATTGCCTGCATATTTCGATATTCTTCGGGGATAAAAAGTGAAAAATTTAATGATCTTGGATGTTTTCCGTTCATTATAGGCTAAAACGTATAATTTTGTCAAATTTCAATTATCTTCTTTTTCTTCTGGCAGATTATGCCGCAATCTGGATTTTGGGCGAGGCGGGTAAAAATTAGGACTTTCAGGAAACTAAACCAAAAAATTATGCAGATGGTCATTATTACCCCTTAAACGGAAAGCTGTACGAAAATTTCGCCAAAATAGTCAGTGTAGAGACACACAGTCGTTACGATTTGATTTATATAGATAAGAAATCTGCTCCATGTAAAACACCTTTTGGGCTATGTCCGCTGGACTTAACCTGCAAAAGTGACCATTCATGATATCTCCCTTATTAATCCTCCTGACGAAAAAATGCACATGAAAAAAAGGTTTAGAGGTGGAATTCCATCATGTTTGTTCGATTTCGAGTCAGGTTGGACTTGTTCTGTATATATTGTGGAAAAGTAAAACCATCATTTCGGTTCCCTATAAACCGCCAGTCCATTCCGGAACATGAAATGTTATTTACGTTTAAAACCTACCTTTGGACGTGTGGATGCTAATTATAAATTTTGGTTCGAATGTCTTCAGTAGTTTTCAAGTTGTAAGGAATACGCTTTACACGCACCCGCTCGTGAGTTAAGTCCTATGGGACTTGTACAAAAAAAACGGTCCGTTAATGATATCTCCCTTATTAATCCTCGTATCTAAATGATGCACATGAGAAAAAAGGTTTAGAAATTAATTTCTACCAAGGTAGGTAGATTTCCATAAGTTTGGTTGTGTACATTTTGCGGAAGTGCAAAATCACTGTTTCGGTTTCGTATAAACCCCCAGTCAGTTCAGGGATTTAGAAACAATATTTGAACTAAAACCTATCAAAGACAGGTGTATTCTAAATATGAATCTTGGTGGAAATACATCCAGTAGTTTGTAGCACTCGCGTACATACGGCGTAATTAAGGAAGAAAACAATGCAGTTAAGACAGTTGAAACTAATAGAAAATGGATTATAACTGAGGACAGCCGGATAACGACAAATATGTAAATGCCAAGTGAATGTATTGGAAAATCAAATGCCCCTCAATAAATTATGCTAGTGTGAGTTATGGATGTAATAAAGCGGTAACAGAGGAGAAATTTAGGTCCAGTGATTCTTAGGTAAACAAATAAGAAGAAGATGACTAATGGTGTTATTACTTAATCTATTCGAGGGCGGTTATAACCTTCAACGATATTCCGCCAATATCCCGCAGATGGGCCGATTGACGCCTCTCTTGCCATCTACCCAATGAACAACCACGAATTTAAAAGCATGATGAGGAAAATGGCAATACGTTACTTCCCTACTGGCATGCAGTCAGAGACGTTGCCATGGTAACCTGTAGGTTCGTTGTCGGTCTGTCGGTCACTAAATGCAGAGCATGATACCAGCAGAAAATTGTAAATTTCTCCGTCATGTGAAGAGTAAGGTAAATTATGAACATAACGAAAGTTGTTTATAATGAAGAGACGTTTCACGTACGGTAAACGAAGTTTACAGAAAATCAATAGTATAAGAGAAAATGGAGGAAAACCAGAATGGTTTTCCTATAAACACCCCGTCTATTCAAAGATTTTAAAATGATATGCATATCGAAACCTTCCCCGGGATGAGTATACTCTAAATATGAAGTTTGGCTGAGATCTATCCAGCCGTTTCGACGTGATGGTGGAAAAACCATTCTGGTTTTCCTATAAACCCCCCGTCTATTCAAAGATTTTAAAATGATATGCATATCGAAACCTTCCCCGGGATGAGTATACTCTAAATATGAAGTTTGGTTGAGATCTATCCAGCCGTTTCGACGTGATGGTGGAAAAACCATTCTGGTTTTCCTATAAACACCCCGTGTATTCAAAGATTTTAAAATGATATACATATCGAAACCTTCCCCGGGATGAGTATACTCTAAATATGAAATTTGGTTGAGATCTATCCAGCCGTTTCGAAGTGATGGTGGAAAAACCATTCTGGTTTTCCTATAAACCCCCCGTCTATTCAAAGATTTTAAAATTATATGCATATCGAAACCTTCCCCGGGATGATTATACCCTAAATATGAAGTTTGGTTGAGATCTATCCAGCCGTTTCGACGTGATGGTGGAACAGACAAACAGACAAACAGACAGACAGACAAACAGACAAACAGACAAACAAACAGACACGAAACGTAAAAACCACCGATTCGGTCTTGAGTTGACCTAAAACGGATAAATATATGAAAAATTGGCAAAACAAAAGAAATTACAGACAGCGGACCCCCTACAATTTTATTTATATAGATTTAGTCCGGCTCCGTGGTGTAGTGATTACTGTGGTTACCTGCCACCGTACCTCATCCAGAACTGGCGAAACTACTGGTTCTGGTACAGTAGAAATGAACAAGTTACCATCCTCCTCTGTGAACCACGTGACCTTGCCGTGGTGGGGAGGCTTGCGTGTCCCAATGATGCAGATAGCCGAGCCGCAGGTGCAACCATATCGGATGGGTATCTATTGAGAGACCAGAGTAACGAATGGTTCATCGAAAGGGTTTTAGCAGCCTTTCGGTAGCTGCAAGGGCGGCAGTCTAGATGATTGACTGATACGGCCTTGTAATAATACTAAGCATGGCTTAGCTGTGTTGATACTGCTACACGGCTGAAAGCAACGGGAAACTACAGCCGTAACTAACTCCCGAGGACATGCAGCTCTCTCTGTATGAATGATGTACTGATGATGGCTTCCTCCCGGGTAAAATTCCGGAGGTAAATTAGTCCCACATTCGGATCTCCGGGTGAGGACTACACGAGAGGGGGCGATCACCAGGAAGATGGATACTGACATTCTGCGAGTCGGAGCGTGGAATGTTAGAAGTTTGAATCGTTGTGGTAGGTTAGAGAATCTGAAAAGGGAGATGGATAGACTAAAGTTAGATGTAGTTGGTATAAGTGAAGTACGTTGGCAGGAAGAACAAGATTTTTGGTCAGACGACTACCGAATTATCAACACAAAATCAAACAGGGGAAATGCAGGAGTTGGTTTAATAATGAATAAGAAAATAGGGCAGCGGGTAAGCTACTACGACCAGCATAGTGAAAGAATTATTGTCGTCAAGATAGACACCAAACCAATGCCCACCACAATAGTGCAGGTCTATATTGTGCCCTTTTAAAGGCAACAACTGCGGTGATCTCTTCTATCTTCTGTGCGCCGGCTGCTCCTGTAATAAATGACATATAAATCATACTCACCGCTGCATGTAGACTCTTGTTCCTCAGTCGTGCCCGTCCGTTATCCCCGGAGAGGCCACCCGCTGATCAAGGAGTGAGGGAATGAAAAGAAGGGCGTAAACTAACTAAAAATGACGGTACCCAAGACTGAATTAAAATTTAAAATAAAAGACTAATTTATTAAAATAAAATGCAAAAAAAATGCTAAAAAAATGAACGTAAACTGAACTAGTGAGAAATGTAAACAAATGAAATAAATGTGACTAATAAAATACATAAAAGATTGAAGATCTGCTTTACAAAACAATCATAATCTGCCTAATAAACTGACCGAAGGTCAAAACACCTTAATTAAAATATACCAGACTCTCTTGACATTGGCCTCAAGTTAATAAAATGACTCAGTTTAAGACTCTGGTCAGAAAGACCACCTTCTTGGAATACAGAATATATATTACGGAGAAACTATCTCTCAAAATAAATTTAAAACAGTTGACTCACAATAAAGTAAATTAAATTCTGTTACGTCAATCAATCCACTGACTTATAAGAGTTATTAAATGTTTAAGCACATGTAGTTCATTTGGTAAAGTACCCAAATTTAAATAATCATGAACTGTACGAAGCAAGTGTATCACTTAAGGAGTAATTCGAAGAAAAACAGAACAACCATGAACATCACACTTCATTCCTACATAACTGTTGTCTTATTCAAATACCTCCTGATTAAACAAAATAAATTATTGAAACATCACTCTGAGTGTATCCAACCACTCATCTAAATGTTAAACTTCATTTGCATGTCTGTGATAGACTGGACTTCTTAAGAATAAACCAAAATTTAGGCCAAGTGCCTGATGTTAACATTATCGAATGATAGCGATCCTTGTACATTAAAATTTCTATTGACTTTGCCGCTAACTGCATTTCATTACCAATTCATAGATTTTTGTGGTACTACCACTAGATGGAGGCAGATGCCATCTTATTTACCATTCATTGCGGCAGTTTTATACAATTGGTTTATTTAAAGATCGCTTCATTTCAAAATAAAATGTAGTGGATTTTAAAAGAAAGTTTGGTAATTACTTAAATGCCTGGTATGAGCATACCACTACTATTTCGACTGTGACATAATCGACGATCCATAAACCTAACATCTGAAATCCTATTTACATCATTACATTAATTAACGGAGAAACACTGCTCCGACAAAAAGAATACAGAAATCAAAAGAACTAGCCTATCTGCCTATCTATTTACAACAACAACAAAATATAAATAATTCACATACGCTTACGTCCTACAAGTTACACGGTAAAAGGTACAAACAGAAAGAAGGACAAATAAGCAAAACTGGATCCCACCATCGCGGCCTACTGGAAATTAATAAGGATAGAATGCGCAAAACAAACTCGGAGTCTCCAGAAAGTATATACCCCGCTGCGAGTAGCAAAATATTGCGAATTTGACGGCAATCTCAAATTTCAGACGGTAAATGTCTGGACATGATATAATTTAACCTTGATGGACAAATTACTGTTACTTCACGTCATCCGTGACTCTACATAATTATTCAAAACACATTGACTCGTCGCTCTGTTCACATTGTACACTGGCTAGCATTATCTTTCGAGCATCTACTCTCCCTGGAATTATTTAAACAAACACAGGCTCCTGCCTGTAGTATCATAACCCATGTCGTAACACATTTAACCCTCGTGGCTAAATTCTTCATTTCACAACTCTATTTACTCATTAATTCTCGACGTCATTATTATTCATTATTCTCACAATACAGCCTCGCTCGTATCCGGCGGGCAAAAATATCTGTCGTGCACTTTACGGCTTCTTACGACAATACCATGACATGGTCCAAATCATATTTCCATCATCAACGTAGATCATCAGGGATATTAATCATCTAGCTCAATCTCTCGATCCTTCACTGCTATTAACACATCACAAAAATCACAGAGCTGACTCATCAATGGCGCTCACTGTTTCAAAAAAATAAAAATGACGAGATTGCCTCTCAAAACACAGATGTTGAAACATGCGTAACCGCAACTACGCAGAAATAAATATACGCGTCTACCAAAAATCGTCGCAAAATACGCGGGATCAGTACAATCAAAACCGGTCATCTGAAGGATGATTCCGCAACATAAAACAAGCTGAAATGCGCAAAATAGTGAAATGAACATTGAAATCATCGCGGTGGCGTCTACAACATCATAACTCCAACAAAAATATGACTCAAAAACCATCGATCTAAAGAACATGATGAAAAATAATAATAAAACGGCATTACACTCGTAGATCAAAAATCAAAGCTGCCTAACTGTCAAAATGACATGCTACAGAAAATCAACCATAAAACAACACGCAAACAAACATCTATCTAACAAAATGCACAAATGATCCTAGCTGAAAGTGCAACATAAACATTATTATTATATTATTATTATTATAATAATAATAATAATAATTATTATTATTATTATAATCAGTATAATAAAACTGTGAATTATTTACCACCCTACCTAGTACTCTAAACTACATTGATCATCGATTTTGCCACGGTCCTACATATTTATTTACATATTTTAATGATGCTCATACCTGTGGTGATGGAGGCAGGTCAGTTCACCCACCGGCCCCGGTCATGGTGGAAATTAGAATGCCATCTTCAAGCTGATGTGGTATTCCAGATTTTTACACACGCAAATTTGACACATTCTTGCCATGCCGTGACACACGTTTACTTTAGCATAAAACACTCGCATTTTTCTTTCACTCCACTGAAAGTTAGAAGATGCCACTGCAGACTCCTGCCTGTTGTGTAGATGGACGGTCGCCTCGCTATTTACCTGGAAACACCTGCTGGCCTGCTCGCCGATCCCTCAGCTTTGTTTACACTACAGCTTACAGTACATTAACCCTACTGGGACATAACTGTTTCCTCAAGGTTTGCTACTGCGGCCTTCATTGAAGAAAGTCAATCTCCTTCCTGTCTGTCTTTACTAGTTTCTGCCCATACACATCTCGCTTGCCAAAACAGTTTATAGAATGGTAGAAACAAGCTAAAATACAGTTTATGTTGTGGAGAAAATTTTATACTGATCTCACATGTAACACTCCCCGCTGGTTAGAAATGTTTGTATGTAAATATGCTGAAAACATGGACTTGTTTCCCTCGACTAGCAATGTGAGTTCATTTAAGTTGAAAGTGTAGCTCTTGCCTACTCTCCCTGAATTTACAGTAAAAGTCTGTGAAAGTGTTCATTTTCTGAAATGCTATTCTCCCAAGTAAATAATACAAGGCTTTCTAAAATGCCTACAAGTGTCTAATCGCTTTCTTACCAGCCAAAATAAAGCTGACTAAATGCATTTGCTGACACACTCTGTCACTCTGTCAAACGTAGTTACACACAAGACTCAACAAGACAACTGAGAACTCTGAAGACACTGAGAATTCAGATCGACTGAGACTTGACTGAGAGACTTGGAGTGACTGACTTGACTGACAATTCACAACGACTGAGACTTGACTGACAATTCACAACGACTGAGACTTCGGCCCTCTGGTCGCTGGGTTTTGTAAAGATTCCTCCCACCACCTGGAAAATAGTTCCGTGGAAGGGATGTGGCGTAATGATCTGGTCCTCGGGAGCGCTTTCTCGTACATCCGTAGGTTATAGTTTTCAAAATTTATGTGCAAAACTTCCTAAATTTTGTCTGACTCACATGTGATATTGCGCCGCGGGAAATGATCACAGGATAATCCACACGACGTCGCGCGTCACTGGTGTTATTTTCTTCCGGTGGATGGCCTCATTCCGCCATGATAGCTCCATCTTCTGAGTCCTATTACCCCTCCGTGTGAAGTTAAATTTTATCAATTAGGCACTAATTAACCACAGATTGGCACAGATAATTCACCAAATATTATAAAGAAGTCAGGACACTGTTTTTCACTACCACACCGGGCTTCAGATCGCGAGATACTGACTGTAGATTTCCGGCATGACAGCTCATTCAAATTTAGAATTTTCTGATTGGCTGAGACTTTCGCGCCCTTCCAAACGTGGGTGCATCCGCTTCCTCCCAAGAATTGGCGGTTATGGTCGTTGTCCTCTATTGTCCGAGCCAAGTAGGTCAGGCTTCAACGCGTGCTTTTCTCGTGAGAACGGACAGCAAGTCGCCGCTCCTATGCGGTGTCATAAAATTTATTGGAAGGATGGTTTACAAGTTGGTCGTGCTTAGAGAAGAGTTTCATGGATTTTACTTGCCGTCAGGCTGGCGCCAGAAAGTTCCTTTGTGACTGCTAGATTCACAGCCTCACTGTGGTATCTCATATGCGAAATATTCAATTTAATTGTGAATTAAATTAGGCAAATTCGCTTATGGGTGCAATATGCCTACTAGTTCAGCGGATGATGAAGAAATCGAAAGAATATATGAGGAGATAGGAAGATTTAATACAATATGTAAAAGGTTACGAGAATCTAATTGTGATGGGAGACTGGAATGCAGTGGTAGGCCAAGGAAGAGAAGGTAGTACAGTAGGAGAATTTGGATTGGGAGAAAGGAACGAAAGAGGAAGTCGGCTGGTTGAATTCTGCACTGATCATAATTTAGTCCTTGCCAATACTTGGTTCAAACACCGCAAACGACGGCTGTACACGTGGACGAGACCTGGAGACACTGGAAGGTATCAAATAGACTTTATTGTGATTAGGCAGAGATTCAGAAACCAGGTGTTGGATTGCAAAACTTTCCCAGGAGCAGACGTGGACTCTGACCACAACTTGTTGGTCACGAAATGCCATCTGAAGTCGAAGAAATTGAAGAAAGGAAAGAATGCAAAAAGACAAATTGAAAGAAAAGAGTGTGAGGGATTGTTTCAAGGAACATGTTGCACAAGGACTAAATGAAAAGGCTGAAGGAAACACTATAGAGGAAGAGTGGAGAGTCATGAAAAATGAAGTCAGTAGGGCTGCTGAAGAAATATTAGGAAGGAAGAAAAGATCAACTAAGAATCAGTGGATAACTCAGGAGATACTAGATCTGATTGATGAACGACGAAAATACAAGAATGCTAGAAATGAAGAGGACAGAAAAGAATACAGGCGATTAAAGAATGAAGTGGATAGAAAGTGCAAGGTAGCTAAGGAAGGATGGCTGAAGGAGAAGTGGAAGGATGTCGAAGGCTGTATGGTCCTGGGAAAGGTAGATGCTGCATACAGGAAAATCAAGGAATCCTTTGGAGAAAGGAAATCTAGGCGTATGAATATTAAGAGCTCAGATGGAAAGCCACTTCTAGGGAAAGAAGACAAAGCAGAAAGATGGCAGGAGCATATCCAACAATTGTATCAAGGTAAGATGTAGATAATTTGGTTCTGGAACATGAAGAGGCTGTTGATGCTGATGAAATGGGAGACCCAATTTTGAGGTCAGAGTTTGACAGAGCTGTGAGTGACCTCAATAGGAACAAGGCACCTGGAATTGATGACATTCCCTCTGAATTACTGACTGCCTTAGGAGAAACCAGCATGGCAAGGTTATTTCATTTAGTGTGCAAGATGTATAAGACAGGAGAGTCCCATCCGATTTTCGGAAGAATGATGTTATACCTATTCCCAAGAAAGCCGGTGCTGACAGGTGTGAAAACTACTGCACCATTAGTTTAGTATCTCATGCCTGCAAAATTTTAACACGTATTATATACAGAAGAATGGTAAAACAAGTTGATGCTGAGTTGGGAGAAGATCAATTTGGCTTCAGAAGAAATGTAGGAACACGTGAAGCAATCTTGACTTTACGTCTGATCTTAGAGGATCGAATAAAGAAGGACAAGCCCACGTACATGGCATTTGTAGATCTAGAAAAGGCATTCGATAATGTTGATTGGACCAAGCTATTTATGATTCTGAAGATGATAGGGATCAGATACCGAGAACGAAGAATTATCTACAATCTGTATAAAAATCAGTCTGCAGTGATAAGAATCGAGGGCTTTGAAAAAGAAGCAGCAATACAGAAAGGAGTGAGGCAGGGCTACAGTTTGTCACCTCTCCTATTCAATGTTTACATAGAACAGGCAGTAAAGGAAAGCAAAGATGAATTTGGAAAGGGAATCACAGTCCAAGGAGAGGAAATCAAAACCTTGAGATTTGCCGATGTTATTGTTATTTTATCTGAGACTGCAGAAGATCTCGAGAAGTTGCTGAATGGTATGGATGAAGTCTTGGGTAAGGAGTACAAGATGAAAATAAATAAGTCCAAAACAAAAGTAATGGAGTGCAGTCGAACGAAGGCAGGTGATGTAGGAAATATTAGATTAGGAAATGAAGTCTTAAAGGAAGTGGATGAATATTGTTACTTGGGTAGTAAAATAACTAACGATGGCAGAAGTAAGGAGGACATAAAATGCAGATTAGCACAAGCAAGGAAGAGCTTTCTTAAGAAAAGACATTTGCTCACTTCAAACATTGATATCGGAATTAGAAAGATGTTTTTGAAGACTTTCGTGTACCGGGCGAGTTGGCCGTGCGCGTAGAGGCGCGTGGCTGTGAGCTTGCATCCGGGAGATAGTAGGTTCGAATCCCACTATCGGCAGCTCTGAAGATGGTTTTCCGTGGTTTCCCATTTTCACACCAGGCAAATGCTGGGGCTGTACCTTAATTAAGGCCACGGCCGCTTCCTTCCAACTCCTAAGCCTTTCCTATCCCATCGTCGCCATAAACCTATCTGTGTCGGTGCGACGTAAAGCCCCTAGCAGAAAAAAAAAGACTTTCGTGTGGAGCGTGGCATTGTATGGAAATGAAACATGGACGATAACTAGCTCAGAAAGAAAGAGAATATAAGCTTTCGAAATGTGGTGTTTACAGAAGAATGCTGAAGGTGAGATGGATAGATCGAATCACGAATGAAGAGATACTGAATCGAATTGGTGAGAGGAGATCGATCTGGCTAAATCTGACTAGAAGAAGAGATAGAATGATAGGACACATCTTAAGATACCCAGGACTTGTTCAGTTGGTTTTTGAAGGAAGTGTAGGTGGTAAGAACGGTAGGGGTAGACCAAGGTATGAACATGACAAGCAGATTAGAGCTGATGTAGGATGCAGTAGTTACGTAGAAATGAAAAGGTTAGCACAGGATAGGGTGGCATGGAGGGCTGCATCAAACCAGTCTATGGACTGATGACTCAAACAACAACACCCTCGTGACAAGAAAATGTAATAATATTGTGTTTGCATATATATTCTTCCAGTGACAGAGATTTTTATAGTACTTCATAATCTTCTGACCTGCTCGACCCATATTTTAACTGGCTTAAAATATAATACGCATATTTTATTGTATAGTGCAGCAGTTAACCTTCAATACCAATGTGTTGTTGTAGGTGTGATCTGTGGGTTTTGAAATGTCTCAGAAGTGACTTGGATGAGGTGTACAAAAAAGAAGGGACGTTACGCTTATATAAGAATTATAAGATCTGTTCAGATCATTTCCAGGCCAGCGACTTTAAAAATCCTCGACTATACAGCCAAGGGTATGTTACATTTTTACTCTAATTGTACGTAAATATTCCTCAAAGCACCACTATCGTCAACATTTTCATACTTTTCTTTCTTTTATCCCTCTTCTCAGATTAAAGCCGGGATGTTGTAGATTATCTTTCTGTTAGTAGGCTTCATGTTAAGAGGAAAATTGTCCAGCTATTAAGTGTTAATTCGCCGGGCTGAGTGGCTCAGACTGTTAAGGCGCTGACCTTCTGACCCCAACTTGGCAGGTTCGATCCTGGCTCAGTCCGGTGGTATTTGAGGGTGCGCAAATACGTCAGCCTCGTGTCGGTAGATTTATTGGCACGTAAAAGAACTCCTGCGGGACAAAATTCCGGTACCTCGGCGTCTTCGAAAACCGTAAAAGAGTAGTTAGTGGGACGTAAAACAAATAATATTATTATTAAATGTTAATTCATTGCATCATATGTGTAAGAAATGTGCCGATATTTTTATTGACAAGTGCCTTAATATGATGATACAATGTTTTTAAATGAGAAAAAAAATACAAATCCAACCGTAAGAGTTCAAGCAGGAATGCTAAAGCTAAAAAAGTAATGCATAAATGAAAGATCAAGCCATTTCACAGCAGTCCATTTCACTTCCTGTTTATATGTCTAATTTCAGTCTTTGAATAATAACCTCTTAAATAATTCTTCATTCATTTATCCAGAATTGATTTAGCAACTTCGAAGTTAATATCTCAATAACACTTTCTTTCTAGACGTAATTTATTTTTCCATTTCTGTATATACATTTCCATTGATATTTGAATTTAGCGCGATATTTTCAGGTCAAATCACTAGAAGCGCCACCGTCGAATTGTCTCCCATTTTAGCAAGGCTAAATCCGTAAGTGTCGCGTATTGTCTCTACTGTATTTGCTAAAAATCAGAGATTATTGACATACTGCTTCCATGGTTCGTTTGTTTATTTCTTGCACGGTATTTCGTTTTCTTCCTCACTTCTGTGGTAGATGTTATTCTTTCGTGATCGTGATAGAACTGATTGCAGTGATCGAAAAATGGAAAAAAGTTCAAAAGAGAATTAGGGCCACGAATTTTTTCTGCTTTAGAATAAAACATTACCGGCACTTATTGAATTATCCACCAAGTACCAAAGTATTGTAATGGTTGTAGAGTCCACCATGCTAACTCGCTACGTGCCGGGGGCGTCACCCATCGCCCCACACCCCTTACGCTCGAGCGCGCTTATCCGCGAGCAACACTCAAGCGCTGGGCCGGCCCTTCTCACTTCTATCCGTGGCCGCGCCGCAGAGGACTACGGAAACGACTGGAAGATTAATCTGGAGTCTTCTATTTCGCGAGGTTCCTCGATCCATCGAACATCCGGACTATTCCAGAAGGGCTGGCGCAGGTATATAAGAGCAGTTACTTGCCTGCAGGGGAGTCAGTTGAGAATTAGTCAGTGAGAATTGGAGAGTGAGAGTTAGTTAGTGAGTGAGTGGGAGCGAAATTGAGTTCGCTGGAGCGCAGTCAGTGATGGCCTGGGAGTGTGCAGCCTGATGAAGTATCTGCCTGTGGAGCCGAGGACTCGTTCCTGTTTTCCTGATGTCGTGTGTGTGTGTGTGTGTGTCCCTTGAGGCTGGTTGCTGGAGGAGAACCTGGAGTGTTCTGGAGCGGCGAAGAAGGGAACACTAGGAGACGACGTGTGAAGACTGCGGAGTTCAACAGACTTAAGTGAACAGCGGATACTGTCCCGACCTGCGAGACTGACGTGTAGGCTGTGGACCGTGACAGCGCTAACGAGTGTGACTGAGAGGCTGAGAGAGTGTACTGTAAATAATCGATGACTCTGTGTGTGTCATTGTAGATGGAACATAAGAGAAACTAAGAGAGAGAAAGAGAGCGCGAACCGTCTGTAAGTGTGTGACCGTGTACGTGTGTAACTTGTGGCTCGGCTATCGTCTGTATGTGTGTAAATCTGTAGTTGTAGTGCTTAGTTAATAAACCTCAGAAATAGGACGCTACCAGGTGCTGTGCTCATTTATTCATTTATTTACTCCGACAACACGTTACAGTATTATAGAATGCAAGAAGACTGACGGTATAAAATTAAAACAAAAGGACACACGGAAAAAAATAACAGGGTAATTTAATAGCATTCCCCACGTTACAGGCCAATTTGCAACTATATACGGTAACGTATTTTGAGGTTAGAATAATTGATTACTTGACAATTGACAAAAAAAACATTGTTGTCTCCGACCGTTACATGAAACGACCCTGTGGTATAAAACTTTAATGCAATTAATACCTTTAGTACAGGAGAGAGAGAGAGAGAGAGAGAGAGAGAGAGAGAGAGAGAGAGAGAGAGAGAGAGAGAGAGGCCCGTTTCGGTCAGTTGTGTATTCTAATTTCTCGCGAATTTCATCGACGACTTTACTGACGACAGTTTTTCACAGTCTATACCTCTTCAGAAATTGTTCCTTAGATAGATTTTGAAAGTGGTTCCATCTTACTATAGGCTTATTTCTGTTAGGAACACCATTTAACAAATATAAATGAAGCTACTCTGCATCAGACACACGATATACGGTGGCCATTATGCTTTTAACCTCGAGTTAACAGTTTAACCCAGGTGAAAGGAGGGGTTAACTTAACTCCGTCCTTAACATAGAGTTAAAATTAACCCTCCTTGATGAAACAGAGTGAATAGTCAAATTCAGTGTTAAAACTGTATAACTCGGGGTTAAGGTTTAACCCAAGTTAATGAAACCGGCCCAAAGAGAGCTTGATGATCAATAGAGAGACAGTGCAGCAAGTGACAAAATTCAAGTATTTAGGAACAAATGTGAACTACAACATTGGCTGTACTGAGGAAATAAAGTCCAAGATCGGCCAAACCAGAAATGCATTAATAAAATACGGAGAGTCTTCTGTAGTAGAAACATTAGTTTACATCTAAAAATTAGACTTTTGTTACGTCTTCTCCACCTTAACTATGGAGTTGAGACCTGGACCGTAAAGAAAAGAGAAATGGGGACATTAGAAGCCTTTGAGCTACGGACGTACAGAAGGATACTGCGGTTGAGATGGACAGATAAGGCCACAAACGTTGAGGTAATGAGGCGAATGGAAAAGAGAAAGGAAATGTTAAATACTGTCAAAATTAGGAAGCTGCAGTATCAAGGTCATGTGACGCGAGCAGAGAAATATCTTTTTTTTGCTAGGGGCTTTACGTCGCACCGACACAGATAGGTCTTATGGCGACGATGGGATAGGAAAGGCCTAGGAGTTGGAAGGAAGCGGCCGTGGCCTTAATTAAGGTACAGCCCCAGCATTTGCCTGGTGTGAAAATGGGAAACCACGGAAAACCATTTTCAGGGCTGCCGATAGTGGGATTCGAACCTACTATCTCCCGGATGCAAGCTCACAGCCGCGCGCCTCTACGCGCACGGCCAACTCGCCCGGTCAGAGAAATATCATCTACTGCAGCTGGTCATTCAAGGGTAGATACAAGGCGAAAGAAGACCAGGTCTCGGATCGATAACCCGAAAACTTGGTTCAACTGTTTTTCTTTTGAATTGGTTTTCAGTCCGATTGACCATTTAGCCAGCTACCATTTTGTATGTTTCTTATTAACTATGGATTGACTCGTTGAATTTTGTATGTTTCTTATTAATTATGAATTGACTTGATGTAATGAACGTATATATTGAAGACGAATACAAAAACCCAGCCCCCGAGCCGGAGAAAATAACCAGACGAGGTTAAAATACGTGACTGGGCTGGAATTCGAACTCGGGGCACCTTAAATCAAGGGCCAGCACGCTAACCATTCAGCCTTGGAGCCGGACTGGTACAACTGCGCCACTATTGAGCTACATCATACACTTAAGAAAATGGAAATTGCAACACCATGAAGGCATTGGTCGTTTGTGTTGATCTTTAAGGTATGGAACGATGCCATATTGGTATGTAAACGATCAAAGTTTCAGACCCATTGGATTGTTGCTACAGGTCTCCCCCCGTGATTGGTCGCGGAGGAATCAACTCCAGTATACGGACTCTGGTGTAGCGTAGTTGATTTGCAGTCTGTGCAGTGAAGTGTTCCCCGTCAAACATGCCACGACGACAGAGAAGAGCACGCTATCAACAACTGTCCTTGTTTGAGAGGGCTCGGATAATTGGGCTGTGTGAGGCTGGATTATCACTAAGGACTGTCGCTGTACGTGTTGGCCGACAGGCATCTACGGTACAACGTGTATGCCAGCAATGGTCAAACGAAGGTACCCACACTCGTAGACCTGGCACAGGCCCAGTGCGACAGACAACTGTGAGAGAGGATCGCCGCATCATTCGGATGGCCCAGATGGAACCCCATGCAACAGCAGCGCAAATTCGAGCAGCTGTGGCACCCCACGTTACACAACAAACAGTTGGTAATCACCTGCGTGCAGCTGGCTTACGAGCCCGTGTCCCTGCAGAAGATGTTCCATTGACTCCACAACAGCGACGTGTAAGGCTGGCCTGGTGTCGAGAAAAATCGACGTAGGTCGACGAATGGCATAGGGTCGTCTTTAGTGATGAATGGCGCTTCTGTGTTGCCCGCAGTGATCGCCGAAATCGTGTGCGCCGACGTACCGGAAGAGGGGCCGCCCAGATCTTATTGTCGAGAGGCACACAGCGCCAACACCAAGCATTATGGTCTGGGGAGCTATTGGCTTTGATGTGAAATTACAATTAGTGCTTGTTGAGGGCACTATGACTGCTCGACAGTACGTTGATAGGGTATTCAATCCAGTGGTTGTCCCTATGATGGCGAACATTGCTAATGGGATGTTTCAACAGGACAATGCCCGGGTTCACACTGCACGCATCTCCAGAGAAGCTCTCAACGACATCACAATCTTAGAATGGCCCGCCAGATCCCAGGACCTCAATCCTATTGAGTATGCATGGGACATGATGGGTCGACAACTGGCCAACCGTCCTCAGCCACCCACAACTCTGGAACAACTGACCCGTGCAGTGCAGCAAGCATGGGCCACAATTCCTAAGGAAGCGATCCAGGGCCTTATTGACTCAATGCCTAGACGAATTCATCAATGCATTGCAGCTCGTGGTGGGCACATCCTGTATTGATTGTTGTCCAAACTTGCGGTCAGAGGGGCCTAAAAGTGTAATCATCGAAGCACAACCGAACACTCGTCCTGCATGTTCAATTGCAGCAATGTAGCACCACTCCTTCTGGGTGTTCCAATATCTATTTTCTTCAGTGTATAAAGCAAGAATCTCTATGATGGTAGCCAACTTTCTGAGAGGATATTGCACTTGAAGTAGAAGAGAAAGAAGAATGATTATAAGTAAATTTACTAAAAATGTAATCGTTACAAGTAATTCGAGCACTTTTACTTAATTAGTTCTCAACTCTGCGGATAAAATAAGTGAATTTCGATTAAAATTCTACGGAAGCCGATACAGAAGGCATAGCAACAGGCTAAAAAAGAAACTTCTGAACCTAACCCTATCCCAGAAACACCGCAACAATTAGTTAATGAAAATAAACGAAGGTCTAGAAGAAAATAGCATTACCAAAGAAACCATTCAAGGTACAACAAATATTTAGAAGCTCAGAAAGATATAATGTATTTGCAGAGAAATTTAAAAGGAAATATACAGAATGAACTGACGAAGACAGAAAAGAACTCGGAGAAAGAATGAAGACATACTGGGATGAAACATTATACTAAATCAGTTCAGACGCGCTTCTTAGTTGGGCATAACGAAATAACAATGTTATGGGCTTTACGTCCTGCTATCTACATTTCTTCTTCTTCTTAATCTGTTTACCCTCCAGGGTAGGTTTTTCCCTCGGACTCAGCGAGGGATCCCACCTCTACCGCCTCAAGGGCAGTGTCCTGGAGCTTCAGACTCTGGGTCGGGGGTACAACTGGGGAAGATGACCAGTACCTCACCAAGGCGGCCTCACCTGCTATGCTGAACAGGGGCCTTGCGGGGGATGGGAAGATTGGAAGGGATAGACAAGGAAGAGGGAAGGAAGCGGCCGTGGCCTTAAGTTAGGTACGATCCCGGCATTTGCCTGGAGGAGAAGTAGGAAACCACGGAAAACCACTTCCAGGATGGCTGAGGTGTGAATCAAACCCACCTCTACTCAGTTGACCTTCCGAGGCTGAGTGGACCCCGATCCAGCCTTTGTACCACTTTTCAAATTTCGTGGCAGAGCCGGAAATCGAACCCGGACCTCCGGGGGGTGGCAGTTAATCACACTAACCACTACACCACAGAGGCGAACCTAACTACTTTTCACCGAGCTAGCTGGCCGTGCGGTTAGGGGCGCACAGCTTTGAGCTTGCATCTGGGAGATAGTGGGTTCGAACCCAACTGTCGGCAGCCCTGAAGATGGTGTTCCGCCGTTCCCCATTTTCACACCAGCCAAATGCTGGGTCTGTACCTTAATTAAGGCCATGGCTGCTTCCTTCCCATTCCTAGCCCTTTCCTATCCCATTGTCGCCATAAAACCTACTGTATCTGTGTCGGTGCGACCTAAAGCAACTAGCAAAAAACAAAAACAAAAAAACCTACTTTTCCGGTTTCGGAGGCGCCGAGGTGCCGGAATTTAATCCTGCAGGAGTTTCTTTACGTGCCAGTAAATCTACCGACACCAGGCTGACGTATTTGAACACCTTCAAATACCATCGGAATGAGCCAGAATGGAATCTGTCAAGTTGGGTTCAGAAGGCCAGCGTCTCAACCGTCTGAGCCACTCATTTGGTTGAAATAAAGGAAGATCTACAAGAAAGTAGCACCGAAGTAACCATTCAAGATAGAACAAAATTTAGAAATTCAGAAAGCAATAATAAATTTGCAAAATCTAACAGAAAATATTCAGAATGAACTGACAAACGCAGAAAAGGAGTCAGAGAAAGAATGAAGAGAGATATTAGGAAGGAAAGAAGAAACATTCTTCTTCTGCTGCTTTTCCCACACTTGTGGGGTTGCGGGTGCGAACTGCATAGCACATGCGGATATGACCCTGTTTTACATCTGGATGCCCTTCCTGACGCCAACCTTATATGGAGGGATATAATGCATGTTTCTGTGGTGGTTAGTAGTGTGGTTTCTTGTGTGAATATGGAGAGGGGAGTGTTAGGACAGACACAAGCCGCCAGTCCCCGAGAAGCCAGAAGAATTAATCACTCGAGATTAAAATCTCCGACCCGGCCAGTAATCGAACCAGGGTCGCCATTCAGCCAAGGAATCAGGCCAAGAAGAGGAGAAACATAATAAATAAATTCAAACGCGCTCCTCAGCTGGGCCTAACATATCAAGGATGATAAATGAAAATCCACAGCCTGTTTCCAGTCATTCGACCGGGTCAGGGATAGAATGAATGAAGCCCCATGTAGCGGCGAGAATAGGAAATGTGCCGGCTGCCGAAGCCTGTCGGACTTCTCTGGGGCAATGATAAATGACTGACAGATGAAAGGTTAATGGAGAGTGTTGCTGGAATGAAATATGTCAGGGAAAACCGGAGTACCCGGAAAAAACCTGTCCTGCCTCCTCTTTGTCCAGCACAAATCTCACATGGAGTAACCGGGGTTTGAACCACGGTATCCAGCGGTGAGAGGCCGGCGCGCTGCCACGTGAGTCACGGAGGCTTCATCAAAGATGATTGCAATAACAAAAACAATCCGTAGATCCCTTGTGTTGCTTACTAACTTGAAGTGAATGTGTCAACATTTAGCTAGTTTAATTAATTTCAGTACGGTATTCCAATTTCTCTGACATCTGGTTAGGAAACTAACAAGTCTGGATTGACGTTCCGCCGAGATTAATTTTCCTTTGGTTGTCGCGATACAAACCACAAATAGTGTTTAATATTCCCAATTATATGACGCGAACAGGTGTATTTCCTATGGAACTTCAAAGGTATCGACTAACTCAACTATGGTCGACTTTATAATATTATGAAAATTAGGTCGAATTCTGCAGTTAAATAATCACTATAAATATAAACTAGCCCGGTCAAGGACGGCTTAAGAAAAAATATATTTACGTGTTCCAGAAAAAATGGCGTACGGCTTTTAGTGCCGGGAGTGTCCGAGGACAAGTTCGGCTCGCCAGATGCAGGTCTTTTGATTTGACACCCGTAGGCAACCTGTGCGTCGTGATGAAGGTGAAATGATGATGAAGACGACATATACACCCAGCCCCCGTGCCAGCGAAATTAACCAATTAAGATTAAAATTCCTGACCCTTCCGGGAATGGAACCCGGGACCCCTGTGACCAAAGGCCAGCACGCTAACTATTTAGTCATGGAGCCGGACACGTGTTCTAGAGAAGTTCATCTACAGCATGGCATCAATCAATCAATCAATCAATCAATCAATCAATCAATCAATCAATCAATCAATCAATCAATCAATCAATCAATCAATCAATCAATCAATCAATCAATCAATCAATCAATCAATCAATCAATCAATCAATGATTTGCATTTAGGGCTCTCGCTGAGGTGGCGTTTCAATATTTTCAAATAACTTGAAAATTTATCGAACATTTCCCTTGATCATTTATTCCCGTCCCTTTTTCCTCGTCCTATAAATGAATATTTGCCCCAATTTGTCTTCTTGAATTCCAACTTTATCTTCATACTACGAAACAATTGAAATGTGGATCTCGAGGAAAATGCAGAGGACAAGTTGGACTGAAATGAAGAACACTACGGAAGTCCTCGGAGCGATCGGTACCGAGCGAGTTGGCCGTGCGGTTAGGGGCGCGCAGCTGTGAGCTTGCGTCCGGGAGATAGTGGGTTCGAATCCCACTGTCGGCAACCCTGAAGATGGTTTTCCGTTGTTTCCCATTCTCACACCACGCAAATGCGGGGACTGTACTGTACCCTTATTAAGGCCACGACCGCTTCCTTCCCCATCCTAGACCATTCCTATTCCATCGTCGCCACAGGACCTGTCTCTGTCGGTGCGACGTAAAGCCACTAGCTAGAGAGATCGGAGAAAAATGGAGTCTGGTAACTGAAATTGGAAAACGAAAAGTAAAATTTATTTGTCTCATTCTGCGGCATGAGGAGTTCCTGTGTAACAACAATGAAGGAAGAATTGTCGGGAAAAGAGAAAGAGGACGACCCAGAGTGTCTTATTTCAAGAACCTGCTTCTCAGCAGGAACTGCAAGACCTACGTTCAATTGAAAATACTGGCTCAAGATAGACATCTATGGCTGCGGTGATAAGGCTTAGACTTTAGAGTATGATGATGATGACCTCCTTTGCGGAAAAGCTGGGTGGATATGATGAGGATGTAAATCGCAGGATTATTGTAGGCTGGCTCAATTGGAAACAAAATTAACCCTTTATAAGGCAGTACTCAATAAAACACTTTCCTATCTAACCAACTTTATTTACAGGCTCTATAAGTGCTAAATAATACAATTTAACAGAAAAAAACAATCCAGTGCTCAGGTCAGTAATAAGATGGGAACATACTTCCCACCGCCTGCTGTCTGCCATTCAGAAGTGAGAACATATTTCCCACCTACGGACACAATTTCAGTTCAGTTAGTTCACTTTTAATTTAGCAAAAATATTTCGGACACCTATGTGGGCTAGGGGAAGCATATTCCCACATACAGTGTGAAAGAAATTTATATCTCAGAACTCTTCAGTTGGTAAAAGGAAGTAAATAATCTCAGACCAAATGAGAAAAATGCACAATAAACAAAGAAAATTCATGTAAATAGTATATACTTATAAAATGTCGATTTTTACCCTATTTTCACTTCATAAATCTCGTTCACGTCAGGCGTTGCGCTGGCACAATATCGCTTTTCAGATGTTTTCCAAAGAAACTAAAGATTCCAAGGAGATCAGAATAGTTCCGCAGATATTCCCAAGAGTGCAGCACACATCAATACATGGGAAATAAACTCCCAGCGCCCAGAAATGGCAAAAAACCGAGGTGTGAAAATAATTCCCACCTCCTTATAAAGGGTTAATATTCGATGGTACCAAGAGCATCAGGTCTCTGTCGACGAGGAGTGGGGTCGCGTGCTCTTCTCAGATGGGAGCAGATTCAGTCTGAGTAGTGCTTCTAGACGTATCCTCCTCTGGCCAGGGGTGGGAACACGTAATGCTCCCAGGAACATTGTCGAACATGTTCATTTTGGTGATTCATGTGTTATGGTGTAGGGAGGCATAATGTTGCATGGGCGTACCGACCTCCATATCTTTGAATGGGGGTACAATTACCTGTCAACATTATTCTAACAGTGTTCTTCTTCCCCACGTGCGTCTTTTCGGGGGTGCATTCGGCCCTGACTTCATTTTTATGGATGACAATGCCCGACCGTATCGAATAGCGCAGGTAGTGGAGCTCTTGGGACGAGAGGATATTCGTCGAATGGACTGGCCTGCTTGTTTCCCCGACTTAAATCCCATCGAGCACGTGTGGGATATGTTGAACAGACGTATCGAAGCACGTCCACATGCAACAACGACCATCCAGCAGTTGTCAGCCGCGCTTGTGGAGGAATGGAACGCTCTACCACAAGAACTCCCCACCAATCTTGTTGTCAGCATGGGAACACGTGGTGATCACTCGCCCTTTCAAGAACCATGTCCCTTCTTTTGTGACGTTCAGGGTACCGTCATGAGTCGCAGTGACTTAACGTGTTATTTGGGCCGATGACCTCGATGTTAGGCCCCTTTAAACAACAAACATCATCATCAGCATCTCTGTATAAAAGTGTCATTTCTGTTCGTTTCATCGTATATTCCTTTCAGTTGCCCACCGTACCATACTGTAGCAGTTCTTCCTCTGTATGGTTCAAGCCTCGTCGAACAATGTTACACTACATGCGAAAGTTACTTTCGTCCTTTAGTTTTGCATAGCAGTGTATTTCAGCGCAGGACTTAAGCGAAAGTTTCATATTTGTATGTATTCGCTATCTGAAACATATAAAATGCGGATGTTAACGGGAAATTAGCTTTCGCTGTAGATCATTGATTGAGGTTTAGCCTCCGAATCCCGTGATCCCTGGTTCAAAATCAACAAATGTAATTGCAAACTCAGGAATAAGTCGTCCAACAGAGTTCCAGTTTCTCTGTCTCAAGTGGAATAAAACGTAACTTACAAGCAGGTAGGTAAAATGACGTCAAATTAAAATGCCTGGAACACGGTAGCTCAGGTCCACACATTAAATTACTCTACATACTGGTACAGTATTTAGAAATCAAAATAATATGATGGTGAAATCAGCGTATGACACGCATTTAAGTCTCATAAGCATGACACCTAATTATAAAATAAAATCTTTCACTATTGTTATGTCAAGTATATTGATGAAGGCTTTACTGAGACCAACTGTTTACAAATGCCAATAAATAAATAAATAAATAAATAAATAAATAAATAAATAAATAAATAAATAAATAAATAAATAAATAAATAAATAAATAAATAAATAAATAAATAAATAAATAAATATGGGGTGACCTCTCTGGCTCTTACCATTAAGCCAATAATAATATAATAATAATAATAATAATAATAATAATAATAATAATAATAATAATAATAATAATAATAATAATAATAATAATAATAATAATTACTTTGAATAATAATTTCCCTCTAATCGTTTTGCTCATGACTGAGCGTCATGTGCATGTGTCAGTTTTTCTCAACATGACCTGCTACTTCCATTGTTGTCAAATTTCTGTCTCTCGTATTACATCCTTATAAGGCATCTGGGTGACCTCCTCCACCTGATCAATCCATCTGCTTGGCGGTCTACCTCTTGGTCCTTTACCACTGACTGTTCGCTGTACGATAACCTTCTCTAAGTTGTCCCCCTGTCATTTTCTGAGGTGGACGAACTGCAGTATCTTCCGGTTGCATAGTTAAGAAGGAGGTCTTCTCCTGCCCAGTTCATTCCTGGTTGACATATATATCAATCAATCAATCAATCAATCAATCAATCAATCAATCAATCAATCAATCAATCAATCAATCAATCAATCAATCAATCAATCAATCAATCAATCAATCAATCAATCAATCAATCAATCAATCAATCAATCAATCAATCAATCAATCAATCAATCAATCAATCAATCAATCAATCAATCAATACTGATCTGCATTTAGGGCAGTCGCCCAGGTGGCAGATTCCCTATCTGTTGGTTTTTCCTAGCCTTTTCTTAAATGATTTCAAAGAAATTGGAAATTTATTGAACATCTCCCTTGGTGAGTTATTTCCAACACCTAACTCCCTTTCCTACAAATGAATATTTGCCTCAATTTATCCTCTTGAATTCCAACTTTATCTTCATATTGTGACCTTTCCTTCTTTTAAAGACGCCACTCAAACTTATTAGTCTACTAATGTCATTCCACGCCATCTCTCCGCTGACAGCTCGGAACATACCACTAATATCAATATAAATGGTCCGTTATTGGACATTATAAATTTTCCAGCTAACTCATTCTTGGTTGCCAGCATTTCGTCCCCCGTGTGCTAAGTTGGGCTCATCAGTTGGTACTTAGCAAACCCACAAAGACGCATGGCTAGTGCATACAGTGCAGGCCGCTGCGTATTTGTTGTTCTCTGTGCCCATTGTATTCTTAGCATTCTTGGCCAGTACTACATTTCTGACGAATAATAATAATAATAATAATAATAATAATAATAATAATAATAATAATAATAATAATAATAATAATAATAATAATAATAATAATAATAATAATAATAATAATAATAATAATAAAGTTCGACTCCATGGCTAAATGGCTAGCGTGTTGGCCTTCGGTCCAAGGGATCCCGGGTGCGATTCCCTGCCGCGTCTGAGATTTTAACCTGCATTGGTTAATTCTAATGGCTCGGGGGATGGGTGTATGTACCGTCTTCAGCATTAGAATTAGTCATAGGTAGAGTCCCATCCTCACAGATAAGGAGGTCGCCTATAAGATATCAACTCGAAAGACCTGTAACAGCCTCTTCGGAGGCCATTATTATTATTATTATTATTATTATTATTATTATTATTATTATTATTATTACTATTATTATTATTATCATCATCATTATTATTAGTATTAGTATTATTAATCAAGGCCTTCGAAATGTGGTTCTGGCGAATAATAATAATAATAATAATAATAATAATAATAATAATAATAATAATAATAGTAATAATAATAATAATAATAGCAACGGAGGAGAGTATGATGAACATAGTAACTTATCTACAATCGTTTTATCCGGACAGCCGAGGTTCAAATGCTGGCGGATGTCACGTTGGAATTTTCACGTGGCATTAGGACAGGAATCCCGATTTAAACCTCCGATTTATACTGAGAATGAAGCGGATTATCTCCTAGGAACCAATAAATAACAGTGATAAATTGAAGACTTTTTAAATACATATTTGTGTTGTTTTGGGATAGAGTTGCAAATTGTAAATTACAAATTTCTCTGGTTTATTGTTTTGTAATGATTACTTTTATTTGGAAAGTTACTGGTTGGGTAGCGACATTTATTTGAGAACTTATTGACTAAAAGTTAACTGTCAAAGTTTAATATTTCTGTAGATAGTTATTAATTAAAGCTAAGTGGAATATTTGTTACATACCTGGAACCTTACTGATGAATATTTGAAGTTACAGAGATTTCTCGACTACCCTGAACTTCACTTACCTATCTAAGGCTCTCATTCCCCTCTTGACTCGAGCGCTCTCTCGTCTTGAGGCTTCTTGAATCTCTCCCGCGAGAAGGTCTTGGAGAGTGCTTTGGTAATTGCATTACCTTTAGATAGCCAGACCATCCCATTAGTTCAGAGAGAACTTCAAAGTAATATCCTGTTGACCAGCATAATATTTCGTCAAAATTCGTTTAAATTATAGTGATGTTGCTGTTTACAGAGTATCGAATTGTTTATAACTGAACAAAACGTTATTTTAGCAGAAAAGGAGGAATGTTTCACAATTTCCTAAAGAAATATCTGATGATAGCCGCACCGAAGTAAATAAATAAATAAATAAATAAATAAATAAATAAATAAATAAATAAATAAATAAATAAATAAATAAATAAATAAATAGGCCCGCCTCTGTGGTGTAGTTCTTAGTGTGATTAGCTGCCATCCCCGGAGGCCAGGGTTCGATTCCCAGCTCTGCCACGATGTTTGAAAAGTGGTACGAAAGCTGGAATGGGATCCACTCAGAGGAGGGTTTGATTCCTACCTCAGCCATCCTCGAAGTGGTTTCCCGTGGTTTCCCAACTTCCCTTCCAGGGAAATGCCGGGACGGTACCTAACTTAAGGCCACGGCCGCTTACTTCCTCTTCCTTATCTATCCCTTACAATCTTCCTATCCACCTACAAGGCCCCTGTTCAGCATGGCAGATGAGGACACCTGGGCGAGGTGCTGGTACTCCTCTCCAGTTGTATCCCTGACCCAAAGTCCTACGCTCAAGGACACTGCCCTTGAGGCGGTAGAGGTGAGAAACCTGGCTGAGTCCGAGGGAAAAGTCAACCGTGAACGGTAAACGGATTAAGAAAGAAAGAAAAGAAAGAAAGAAAAATAAATAAATAAATAAATAAATAAATAAATAAATAAATAAATAAATAAATAAATAAATAAATAAATAAATAAATAAATAAATAAACTTAAATAGTAGAAGGGAGTGTGATTAGTGCAGTAGTCAATGTGAACTCAGATTTAGAAGGATGCAATTGTACTACTGTTCATTTGTGATCGGTTTCTTTTGAACGCAAGAAAACAGTGAACGATATGGTAACTTAATGAGGTTTTATCTTGCACTGAGAAAGAACGTTAGGCTGAGTCAAGAGAATCATAATTTCCTCTTGGTCTTGTAGAGTGCTCCAAACTCAGTCGTATCGTTGGAAAAACGAAGGTATTGCTGAGGTTATTGTGACGATACGACATCGGGTTTGCCTACAGAAATGCAAAGAAACGGGTTTGATTGTTTTAAAGTAGACTGACGTTTCTCGACAACATGTAAAGAAAAATGTTAATACGCTTTTAGTGTTTGGGTTGAACGCGTATATCTTCGAGAGTATTAAGCTTTCAATTATGTTTAATGTCTCATTTGACAGTATGTATTACTGTTGCAAAAAAGGAAAAATTGAAAATATGAGACGTATTTTTCATGAAATACCGCTTCAAAGTAAGACAAACGTTTGCTAAATATGTGACGTCACGCGCATACTCTGTTATAAGATGGCGCTGTACTGATTCGCGCTCTCAGCTGCAGGTTAGCGGTCGTTGTGAATACATCGTGGTCAGTTGTACAGAATAAGAAATATAATAATAGAAGAGAATCGAATTTTTCCATTTTCTCCTCTCATCCACTTTATCTAATACATTCTGTGTGATCCATTCTTTTTCATTCTTCCTTTATCTTTCACTTTTCCAACTTCTTTCTCTACAGTTTCCAGCATTGAATCTCTGATGGCAACTCATTCTTCTGATACATCCAAACTCGGTTTTATTTTGCCCAATTTTTCTTCTATACTATTTGCAAAAAGGCTCGGCATCTTCATTCTTCAATTTTGCAAGATTCCACGTTTTTACAAGTTGTTTCCTTTTAATATGTTTCAGTCGAGTTCTTATGTCTGCCACAAGCAAGTTGTTATCCGTAATGGCATTTGCTCCGGGGAAAGTTTTAGATACCTTGATGCTGTTTTTGAATCTTTGATTGGTTAAAATGTAGTTTATCTGGTATTTAGCTTTATTACCAGGGCTTTTCCATGTATGCAGTCTTCGTTTATGGTTCCTGAACCAGATGTTGACAATCCAAAGGTCAAGACTATCACAAAAACCTATCGGTTTATCTCCTCCTTCATTCCGTTGTGTTAGTCCATAATCTCCAACAACATGTCCATGCCTACACCTCCCCACCACGCTGATCCAATCTCCCCACCACGCTGATCCAATCTCCCCACCACGCTGATCCAATCTCCCCACCACGCTGTTCCAATCTCCCCACCACGCTGTTCCAATCTCCCCACCACGCTGATCCAATCTCCCCACCACGCTGATCCAATCTCCCCACCACGGTGTTCCAATCTCCCAATCGTCACCGTTCTTATTTTACCTTTCCCATTTTCCTCAAACACCTCTTTAATCTGTTCATATATCTTGTCTACTTCTTCCTCATCTGCTTCCGATGTAGGCATGTCTGTCTGTCTGTTAGGTCATCAGCCTAGAGGCTGGTTGGATCCTCAAATAGCACCACCAAAGGTTATGCGGTTATAAGGAAACCGCAAAAACCAATGACAGCACCAACATGAGGCGTACTAGGCAAGATGAGGAGTGAGGTAGTTTGCCATTGCTTTCCTCACTGGGTCAGAAAGTACTATTGCAGCACAGCTGACCCTATGAGCAGCACCTTTCATAACACTCAGATGCACTAGTCATGCTCCGAATGTCATTACTCAGCACTACCCATACCCCGCTGCCTGCTGTCATTTCTTGATGGATACAGCACTTTTGCATCCATCTCTTGGCACACGCCAGAGTAAAGTGTAGCTTCCACCGAAGTTCCAGTCAACATCCATGGCTGTGACAATATGAAAGTAATGACATTCAGAGCACGATTAGTGCATCTGAGTGTTATGAAAGGTGCTGCTCATAGGGTCAGTTGTGCTGCAATAGTACTTTCTGACCCAGTGAGGAAAGCAATGGCAAACTACCTCACTCTTCATCTTGCCTAGTACGCCTCATTTTGGTGCTGCCATTGGTTTTTGAGGTTTCCTTATAACCGCATAACCTTTGGTGGTGCTATTTGAGGATCCAACCTGCCTCTGGGCTGATGACCTAACAGACAGACACCCATACCCCAGCAACTTCCATATTGTCACAGCCACGGATGTTGACTGGGACTTTGGTGGAAGCTACACTTTACTCTGGCCTGTGCCAAGAGATGGATGCAAAAGTACTGTATCCATCAAGAAATGACAGCAGGCAGTGTAGGCATGTACGCTTGAATAAATAAGGTACCCATAGGGTCATTGCCATCACCCTGTTTCTTAGAGGTGTTATCTTGATCATGTTGTTATCCAGAGTCTTCCGGTACAGTAGGCCTATTTCTGCTTCTTTGCGGTCTCCTCCCTTACAGATGATTTTATACTCACCAGAAACCAATTCTCCTTCTCCTTCCCATCGTACTTCACATAGTCCTAAAATGCTGATATTATATCTCTCCATTTCCATCTTTACATTTTCTAATTTATCTTTCTCGTTCATTGTTCTCACATTCCAAGTTCCTATCCTCAATCCAGAAATTTCAATCTTCATCTTATTTAATCTCTCAGCACACTTCTTTCCGGCTTTAGTGCTTACCCGGAGATCCGAACGTGAGCATATTACTCTATTATTATCAACCTCAAAATAAACTTCCTCTTCTGTAATGAAGTGAAACATCAAATTCTTTAAGTCTACTAGCTGTGTAGGGGCTAGTGCAATAGTCCTCACTTTCCCTTCTCCCAAAAACACATGAACATGAAATCTAATCCTACTGCTGTCATTGATGGATAGGGCTTTATAGATGTCCTTCTAAGGTCAGACGAAAGCATATATTGTAAGAAGACTGGGAAGAATAATCCTTAAGTGTGAAATATCAGATGTTCCTAAGACTTCAGAACAATTTTATTGGGATGTAAACTTCATGGTCTTTTTTTTCAGTCTGTAGAAGTCCAAAACATAACATTTGGAACCCAATAAAGTACTTGTAAAAATACCTTAATGAGTCCAGGCTCGGATGCTGGAGATAACAGACGTAGAACCAGAGCTGGTCTTTAAGTCCAGAAAAATTTCTGAAATATACTAAAATGTCAAAAAAGGACTTCAAAATTCATATAATTTGTAACACATGGCTGTTTTCAGTCATTCGACCGGATCAGGAATCGAATGAATGAAGCCCCATCTAGCGGCGAGGATACGAATTGTGCCGGCTGCCGAAGCCTGTCCCACTTCTCTGGCGCAATGATTAATGACTGACATATGAAATGATACTGGAGAGTGTTGCTGGAATGAAAGATAACAGGGAAAATCGCAGTACCCGGAGAAAAACCTGTTCCGCCTCCGCTTTGTCCAGCAAAAATCTCTCATAGAGTGACCGGGATTTCAACCACGGAACGCAGCGGTGAGAGGTCGGCGCCCTGCCGTCTGAGCCATGGAGGCTCTATACTTGTTCATAATAATACCCATTAACAATCACTGACAAGTTTACGCAATGTAAACAATATTGTGGTACATATGTATATAGGCGTGGTTGAACGTGATTTGTTATAATCTTACGATTTTCTTGTAGAACGAAACACTTCATTCTGTTATTAATGTTCACTGAGTGGCCGAAAGTCACGGGAAGGGGTGTCCCGTTAGAAAATATGCCGTGTGTGACCCCTGAGCGTTGCAGCTAGCTGCGGCGTAGCTGAGTAATCTGTCACAGATACCAGTGTCGTGAAGATGGCAACATGTCGTGAGTTAATCGATGTTGAACGTTGGATGATCATTGCGCACGGCGCATTGGACATATCATTGCGGAGATTACATGCGAATTCGGGTTTCACAGGTCAACAATGTCGAGGGTGGATCTTAAATATCGCAGAGGGAATGCTACCACCCGCGTAAACCATCGCACGGGAAGACCACAGGTGTTTAACGAACGGACATCACGTCACCACTGGGTGCTTGACGGGGCTACTCTGAGTCAGATCACCCCCCAGTTGAATGTTGGGAGTCAGGAACCCATTTCTACCAGGACTGTAAGGAGGCAACTGCACCGCATAGGCTTCACCAGCCGACGACCAAGTCGTGTTCCTTTGCTGACACATCGACACAGACCTCATGGGCCCGCGAACATCGGAATTGGAGCATGGAACAGTGACGGCGTATAGTATGGTCCGATGAATCCCTGTTTCAGTTGTATCGAGCTGATGGGTGCGGAGAGTGTGGCGTATGCCCCATGAAGCCATGGATCCTGCGTGTCAACAAGGTTGTCTCCAGGCGGGAGGTGGCTTAGTTCTGGTCTGGGCGGCGTTATCGTGGTCGCCATTAGGCCCCATTGTCTGGCTTCAGGGGCATTGACAGGTGCACGTTATGTGGTAATTCTATCAGACCATCTGCATCCATTTCGGGCCCTAGAGTACCCTGATGGGGATGCCATGTTTCAATAGGACAATGCACCATGTCAGCATTGTGTGGTGGCACACAGGTTGATGGAGGTGCATTCCAACGAAGTTATGACCATGGATTGGACTTCCAAATCCCCCGATCTTATTCCAGTCCAGCATTTATGGGATGCTGTCGGATGCTCCATGAACCCCGCACAATACAAAAGACCAATTGTTGGCAGCAGTGCAAGATGTGTAGGTCCAGATCCCTCCAGAACGATTCCAACAACTTTTAGGGTCTATGCCTCGCCGTGTGTTGTTGTTTGAGTCATCACTCCATAGACTGGTGTGATACAGCTCTCCATGCCACCCTACCCTGTGCTAACCTTTCCGATTCTATATAACTACGACATCCTATTTCTGCTCTAATATTCGTATCTTGATCTACCCCTACCGTTCTTACCGCCTACACTTCCCTAAAAAACCAGCTGTACTAGTCCTGGGCCTCTTCTTCTGGTCATATTTAGCCATATCGATCTTCTCTCATCATTCGTGAATATATCTACACATCTCACCTTCAGTATTATTCTGTAACACCACATTTCAAAATCTTCTATTATCTTTATTTCTGAGCAAACTATCGTCCAAGTTTTACTTCCATACAATGCCGCTCTCCAGGAATAAGTCTTCAAAACATCTTTCTGATTCCTATATCAATGTTCGAGGTGAACAAATTTCTTTTCTTAAGGAAGGCCTTCCTTGCTTGTGCTAACCTGTATTTTATGTCCTCCTTACTTCTACCAAAATTAGTTATTTTACTACCTAAGTAAGGATGTTCATCTACTTCCTTTAAGACTTCATTTCCTAATCTAATATTTCCTGAATCACCTGACTTTGTTCGCCCGCACTCCATTACTTTTGTTTCAGACTTATTTACTTTCATCTTGTACTCCCTCCCTAAGACTCTGTCCATACCATTCAGCAGTTTCTCCAGATCTTTTGCAGAGTCGGATAAACTAACCATATCATCGGCAAATCTCAGGGTTTTGATTTCCTCTCCTTGGACCTTGATTCCATCTCCAAATCTCTCCTTGATTTCCTTTATCGCCTTTTCTATGTACAAATAGAAAATGAGAGGGGACAAACTGCAGCTCTACCTCATTTCTTTCTAGATTGCTGTCTCTGCTTTCAAAGCCCTCGATTCTTATCACTGCAGATTGATTTTTTGTATAGATTTGTAGATAATTCTCCTTTCTCTGTATCTGATCCCGATCACCTTCAGAATTTATCGAATGCATTTTCTATATGTACGAACGCCATGTACGTTGGCTTGTCTTTCTTAATTCAATCCTCTAGGATCAGACGTAAGGTCAGGATTGTTTCACGTGTACCTACATTTCTTCTGAAGCCAAATTAATCTTCTCCCAACTCATTTTCAACTTGTATTTCCATTCTTCTGTAAATGATACGTGCTAAAAAAAAATTCAGGCGTGAGATTCTAAACTAATATTGCGGTAGTTTTCACACTTGTCAACACCGGCTTTCTTGGGAATAGGTACAACAACATTCTGCCGAAAATCGGATGGCACTTCTCCTGTATCATACATCTTACACACTAAACGGAATAACCTCTCCATGCTGGCTTCACGTAAGGCAGTCTGTAATTCTGAGGGTATGTCATCAATTCCCGGTGTCTTGTTCCTACTTAGGTCTCTCAAAGCTCTGTCGAATTCTGACCTCAAAATTGGGTCTCCAATGTCATCGGCATCAACAGCCTCTTCTTGTTCCAGAACCCTATCATCTAATTTTTTACCTTGATACAACTGATGGATATGTTCCTGCCATCTTTCTGACTTGTCTTCTTTCCCTAGAAGTGGCTTTCCATCTGAGATTTTAATATTCATACCTCTAGTTTTCTTTCCTCCAAAGGTTTCCTTGATTTTCCTGTAAGCAGCATCCACCTTTCCTAGGACCACATAACTTTCAACATCCTTGTACTTCTCTTTCAGCCATTCCTCCTTAGCTGTCCTGTACTTTCCGTCTACTTCATTCTTTATTCGCCTGTATTCTTTTTTGTCCTCCTCATTATTTGCATTCTTGTACTTTCGTCGTTCGTCAATCAGCTCTAGTATCCCTTGAGTTATCATTCTTAGTTGATCTTTCCTTTCTTCCTATTAGTCCTTGTGTTACATGTTCCTTGAAACAATCCGTCGCACTCTTTTCTTTCAACTTGTCTAGATCCAATCTCCTTGCATTCCTTCCTTTTTTCAATTTCAATTTATTTCAGGTGGCATTTCATGACCAACAGTTTGTGGTCAGAGTCCACATCTGCTCCTGGGAATTATTTGTAACCCAACACATGGTTTCTGAATCTCTGGCTAATCATAATGAAGTCTATTTTATACCTTCCAGTGTTTTCAGGTCACGTCCATGAATACAGCCGTCGTTTGTGGTGTTTGAACCAAGTGTTAGCAAGGACTAAATTATAATCGGTGCAGAATTCAACCAGCCGGCTTCCTCTTTTATTCCTTTGTCCCAATTCGAATTCTCCTACTATGTTACCTTCTCTTCTTTGGCTTACCACTGCATTCCAGTCTCCCATCACAAGTAGATTCCCGTCACCTTTTACATATTGTATTAAATCTTCTATCTCTTCATATATTCTTTCGCTTTCTTCATCACTTTCCACCACAACGATTCAAAATTCTAACATTCTACGCTCCGACTCGCAGAATGTCAGTATCCATCTTCCTGACGATTGCACCCTCTTGTGTAATCCCCACCCGGAGATCCGAATGGGGGACTATTTTACCTCCGGAATATTTTACCCGGAAGGATGCCATAATCAGTACATCATTCATACATAGAGAGATGAATATCCTAGGGCGTTACTTACGGCTGTAGATTCCCGTTGCTTTCAGCCGTGTGGCAGTATAAACATAGCAAAGCCATGTTAAGTAGTATTACATATATGCCTCGCCGTATTGTTGTCGATTTGAAGGCTAGCGGAGGAGCAACTCGTTATTAATATCACGTTCAGTGTCTTTCCATGACTTTTGGCCACTCAGGGTATGTTCTTACAGGTATGTTATAGTGTTCTAAGTGTTGTGTTTCGTACTTCAACAGACTGAAAAACATTAATTACCTCAACAATGAAATAGAATGTCTTCCCTCTTAATATACCTTTCAGGAGGTCATGGATCGGATATAAGGACACTTCATAAAATATATTCAGCAAAGGGTAAATAAAAGGTAGCAAAAAGCGTTCATTAAGAACAACTTAACCTGAGAACCCTATGTTTGTACCATTCTGTAAGGTTTAAACTCCTCTTCTGTGAGCTGAGTTGTTTAGTTTATTCGTCATATTTCAGTCCTCAACTTGTGTTTTGGGTAGTTCTAATATCACGTTAAATTTTCTCACCGATCGTTGAAATCTGCTAACTCTTGGGTTATTTTATCTGATGATCGAGAACCAAAGATTAAGTATTAAAACATTTGCATCGAATTGTTCCTTCGGAAGGACGACTATTGTATCGTTTCGACATAAAATTATAATCGATAAGATTAGGATATGATACCATCTAAACCAAGATTACAAACTGAACCTCTAGTACCACCATCACCACCACCTCCACTGCCACCATTGTGACTAGCTGTAACATCTGAACTCTTACCAGTTGAACTGTGGATGTAGGGATCCTTTTCTTAATAAATTTAGTGAATTTCATTCACATACTATACGGAAGTTGGATGTTTCGAGCTGTATATTTATTTCACAGAATTTGTTTCTAACATAAATTCATTTTGTTTTCTGTTGAGGAGGATGCTACAGCTTCTTGGGATCGGGAGCAAGGGAAAGAAAACCAACAATTAAATAAATTTTATTTTCACCTTACAAGAATATATGAAATTAACATGTTTAATCATAATTGACGTAATTTCGGGAACTACCAAAGCTCTTTAAAGGTTTCGTAGTTAACACAGTAAAAATATGGCTCGAAAATCATGTTCAGGATTTTTAACTCAACATTTTGAGGAAGTAGCTGCAATCCTTTATAATGAACGAATCATAGTGGAGATTTCAACAGACCCTGAAATAAAAACACAAAATATATTTATGAGAAATTAATGCCCATTTATTTGGGGATTAGTGCAACAACAACGAAAAATATATCAAGAGTTCAATGATTCTCAAAGAGTAAGTTTTTTTTACATGTTTATTATACCATTTGATCCAGCATTTTCAAAAGAGGCTGATACAAAACGAAGCTTCAAATTTTGTAAGATAAACTTTAAAGGAGAATATTCGCTCTTTTACGGCATAATTGTGTAAAACCTCTTCTATGTAGAATAAATGTACTATGTAACAGCCAAAGTTTGTATTTGTCCGTTTTGCAAAATTCGTCTTTCGCAAATTGGCTTTTGTTGCTGGCCTAGAAACTGAGCAGAATGAGAAAGGTTACTGCATATTATTATTAAGGAACAAAATAATGATTTACTGATTAGTATCCCAGCCGTACTGAATAGGCCTACAAGCGCAGGGATATACTGCATGAGACCCTAACCTACCCCGCCAGTGATCAATCATTTTAAATTTTTATGAAAATACTAGCAAGGTACCCGTGCTTCGCTACGGTATTATACTGAAATTTATAATTGAATGCTTATTGTTTTATATATATATATAATCCGCCGAAATTCGCGATCTGACTCGTTTTCTAATAGATTACGGCAAGTCTCCCTCCATTTTTCAATCTTTCCTTCCAGCAACCGATTACGTACTTCCCGGGCTAGGTCCAGGTATTCCACCCGCGACCCGGCGTGGTGTCGTCTTGGGTGCCTTGGCGGTTCTGAACCCGCAGCCGGACTGCATTCTTAGTCACTACCCGTCCAGGACCCGTTTCAAGCGCGGTCCGCACATTTGACGACGGTCCAGAACATTATTATTATTATTATTATTATTATTATTATTATTATTATTATTATTATTATTGATGTTCTGGACCCAACAGCAAGATGCAAGACCGCTACTTGGCGGTAAATTACAACTGCTGCCATTGTCATTGTTGAGAATGTGACCAGCACCATTGTCGCGCGTAGGCAAGTGTGGGGGATTTCTGGCCATACGAATGCCATACATCCGTGCATTATTGACCTTATTATGGAGGTGAAAAACTGGACGGTCAATCTCATTTCTATCGTTTATTCCAAATGTGTTTAATTTTTTATTTATATGCCAGGAGAAGGTAGTGTAATCTAAGAACGTTCTCCGAATGGAAAGATGGCTCTTGAAAACGAACCCAGGAAAGATTAAAAATGATCGGTTTATGATCAGAATAAGTACATCGAAAATCTACAGCCTGTTTCCAGTCATTCGACAGGGTCACGAATGGAATGAATAAAGCCCCCATCTAGCGGCGACAATAGGAATTGTGCCGGCAGCCGAAACCTGTCGCACTCCTCTGGGGCAATGATTAATGGATGACAAATGAAATGAAATTATATTGGACAGTGTTGCTGGAATGAATGATGACAGGGAAAACCTGAGTATACGGAGAAAAACCTGTCCTACCTCCGTTTTGTCCAGCACGAATGTCACATGGAGAGACCGGGATTTGAACCACGGAACCCAGCTGTGAGAGGCCACCGCGCTGCCGCCTGAGCAACGGAGGCTCCTTATAAATACATTATGAACAGTAAAATCAATTGGTCTCAACTCCATTTACACCCCACCGCCGTTAATTTTATTTACACCCCCCCAAAAACTAAAAGAAGGCGTGTTTCTTTATGTTTAAAGGAGATTCTAAACACCGTTGTTTACGTCTATTACCTTCAGTTTTCAGATTAAAATAATTCACTTTTTTTCACTTTCATACTCCTCCCCCACCCCCCGCACCCTCAAGTGAATTTTCCGGCAAAAATACTTGTTTCTTTAATAGTAAAGGATATTCTAAATACCAATTATCATGACTGTAACTTCTTCAGTTTTCGATTTATGTGTCCTCATGAAAGGAATTCAACTCATTTTCACTCACGCCTCCCAAGATGATCCCCTCCCCCCCACAAAACGGGCTTTTCATTGTCTTTAAATGAGTTCCAAATACCAATTTTCATATCTGTAGGCCCTAACAACTTTAGTTTTTATTAGATGTAAGTACTGTATTCTCATACAATTAAGTCAATTAATTTTTCAATCCTTTCACCTCCCCCCCTCCCCATTCATTGGATTTTCCGAGAATTCGTGCTTCTTTACTTTTAAAGCAGATTCCAAATATCAAATTTCACGTCTGTAACATCTTCATTTTTGAGATAACAGTAGCCTAATTAAAATAATTCAACACCATTTTCAGTCACTTTTACCCCCCCCCCCTCCACCCAAGTACTATATCCGAAAACTAAAAATACACGTTTCCTTATTTTTATAGAGTTAAAAATACCATTTTTCACTTCTGTCACATGTTAAGTTTCTTGAGATATGCTGTATAAATTCTCATTTTAAAATTTAACCCCCTTTTTAGTTCCCCTTAAGAGGAGTTTCCAAAAACAAATCGCCTACGTTTCTTTACATTTACAGGAGATTCCAAATGACACTTTTTACGTCTGTAACATTCTACGTTTCTCAGATATTCTGTAGATACTGTCTTTCAAAAAATTCACCCAAATATGTCACTCCTGTTTAACCGCCATTAATTGGATTTTTCCAAAAAACCAAAAGTACGTGTTTCTTTTTTTTTAAAGGAGATCCCATATACAAATTTTCAGTTCTGTAATATCTTCAGTTTCTGAGATATAATTAGCCTCATTAAAGGCATTCAACACATTTTCACACTTTTCCACCCTTCTTATTGGGATTTTCCGAAAACAAAAGTATACGTGTTTCTTTATTTTTAAAGGAGATTCTAAATACTGATTTTTTACATCTATAAACTTTAAAAGTTTTGTGATATAGATACACTCATTTTAAAAATTCACCCCCTCTCACCCCCCCATTAATTGGATTTTCCAAAAACAAAAAATACGTATTTCTTTATTTTTAAAGGAGATCCAAAACACCGATTTTCAGGTCTGTAATGTATTCATTTTCTGAGATATCAGTATCCTCATTAAATGCAGTCAACCCATTTTTCACCCCTTTCCATCTTTCCTATTGGGATTTTCCGAAAACAAAAAAATACGTGTTTCTTTATTTTTAATGAAGATTTTAAGTACCAATTTTTACATCTGTAAACTTTCAAAGTTCTGAGATATAGATACACTGATTTTAAAAATTCACCCCCCTTTTCACACTCCCATTAATTGGATTTTCCAAAAATAAAAAAATACGTGTTTCTTTATTTTTAAAATAGATCAAAAGTACCAATTTTCAGGTCTGTAATACCTTCAGTTTCTGAGATATAAGTACCGGTATCCTGATTAAAGTCATTCAACCCCTTTTTCACCCTTTTTCACCCCTCCTATTGGGATTTTCTGAAAACAAAAAAATACGTGTTTCCTTATTTTTAAAGAAGATTCTAAATACCAACTTTTACATTTGTAAACTTTTAAAGTTTTGAGATATAGATTCACTCATTTTAAAATTTCACCCCCCTTTTCACCCCCTTAGCGACGGAATATCCAAAAATCCTCTCTTAGCGAGCACCTACATCTTAATATGAATGTATCCCCAAAATTTCATTTCATTATGCCCAGTAGTTTTGGCTCGGCGATGATGAATCAGTCAGTCAGTCAGGACAAGCTACTTTATATATATAGATAATTATTTTTGTCAGTCATACATCATTAATTCACGCACTGCACTTGCATTCTAAGCTACTGACCAG
This sequence comes from Anabrus simplex, assembly GCF_040414725.1. Taxonomy (NCBI): domain Eukaryota; kingdom Metazoa; phylum Arthropoda; class Insecta; order Orthoptera; family Tettigoniidae; genus Anabrus; species Anabrus simplex. The sequence goes on along the minus strand of NC_090265.1, from coordinate 1,763,047,728 downwards.
GTGATTATGAGCGTATTGTACGAGGGTACAGACCAGTTCTAACTGTTTTCTCACCGCGATGTCTCAAATATTTTCCAAGTGACAACCACCGCATTACTTCAGGGGCGCAGTAATGTTCGTGATTAATTTTAAACTTTATCCGCTCTCGCGGACGGCAGGTTGGCCGCATTTTTTTATTGTCGCACTTTTCCCGGGGCAGAGTTCAGAGAGGCCTGGGAGAAGTAGGTATTCCTTACTTAGTAATTTCGTCGCAAGTTAGCGTTCGATTTCAGCCGATCTATACCTCCTCACCATCTCCGTACAACTGACGGTGGCGTGTCCAAGCTGCCGCCTTGCGAGCACAAGCGACAAATATATTCCCATCTTTTAACCAAAGATGTTGTCCAACGCGTTGGCTGAATGGTCAGCGTACTGACCTTAGGTTCAGAGGGTCCTGGGTTCGATTCCCGGCCAGGTCGGGGATTGTAACCTTCATTGGTTAATTCCAATATCTCGGGGGCTGGGTGTTTGTGCTGTCCCTAACATCCGTGCAACTCACACACCACACATAACACTATCCTCCATCACAAAATACGCAGTTAGCTACGCATGGCAGATGCCACCCACCCTCATCGGAGGGTCTGCCTCGGCTAGAAATAGTCACACGAAATTATTACTAACAGAAGATGTAAGTAGTTAGGGCTATTTACTTGTTTTTGTTAGTACTTCGGAATTACATTTATCTTTAGATACGCTGGCGTGGCATAAAGATTTTCCGTGCTATTTTTTCTTTGAAATATGGATTTTTATCTTTTGCTAGAAAATACTAACGGTCAGTTACCTGCTCTTTCGTTCACGGCTTAACGATACAGCGATCCTCAATACATTTTTCTAATTTTAGAGGAAGTGGGGAAGGAAAAAGAGTAAATAGCAGCTCCCGAGCGGTGTTGTTATTTTGTAGGCCTGTCATACATATTAGTAATATTTTCCTTGAAAGAAAGAGGCAAATACATTGATGTTAACCTCTTTTTACTTTTCTGTCAATATTTATTTCTCTTTTGGGCAAAATAAAACTGAAGGTCTGAAAATGTGTATCCATTTTTGTTACCATAAGATAAGGAGAAACGAATTAATTTTTGAAGAATTCTGTCATTTACGTAAAACATATTTCTGTAAAGTACTTAATCAAGATTTTTGGTTTAAAGATGTGCTTGTGAAGTTTTGTCAGATTTTGTCAGTCCTAACTATTTTGAAACGATGCGGGTGAATTGGAGAAACGTTCATGTAAACGATCAAAAATAATGGGCGGCCAAATTGCCGTCTGCGCGAGCGCAAACGTGACATCACCATGAAGGCTAAAACCAAAGACGATGAAATCCTTAACCAATTGATTCTACATGACTAAAAATGTTTAGAGAAATTATAAATTATATTTGATTAAGTGAGCCCATACATTGTTACGGGTTCTCTAGTTATCCTTACTAACCATTTATATGGCTAGTGTAGAATTCAAGAGCATTGTATTCTACGAATAAAATTATAAGATATTTATTGTAATTTTAACATCATTTCGGTACTACCTAGTTTAGTCTCAATATTTCAAGCCTGTTATATTTAATTGTAAATGCACTATTATTTTTTGTGCTTTTAAATCATAATTTTATTACTTGCCTTAGTTTTATTGTAAGATTTGTCAACCTTGCCTACCTGCAATAATGAAAAAAGCAAAATGAAGTTTATTCAAAAGAACATACTTATTTTCATTACGAACAATTTAGTCTTAAACATAATGAGGATATCGTAACGAATATGCACAATTCTATTTCACATTGTAACTTTCCTCATTCACTCCTTCAAGTAACAATTCATGCTATGACAGTCTAACTTGAGCAAGCAGAGAGTGGGGATGTGCTGCGTAGTGCGTGCTGTGAGGTATGGTGGGAGTCGAGTAGTATCGGACCGCGATTGGGAGGTGGCAGTAGAGGTTGGGGAAGAATGCAAAGAACTGTTTAGAGAAGAAGGAAGCTTTGGGAAAGATGGGAGGGGGTGGTTTTGGTAGCGGCGGTTTTAGCTGTGCTTCTGGTCATTGCGGGGTGGTGGGGGTGGGGGTGTGAAATTGAACCCCGACCCAAGTACTGGTGGAAAATTCAGATGGGAAAACTTGGAGGTGATTAATAATATGGCGAAAGAGGTGATAAAAGAAACCTGCCCATGGGACCAAATCAAGGAAATGACGAGAGAACAATCGAAGGAGATTGGGAATATGAGAAAATGGCTTCAAGAAAAGGCTGATGAAACTATGACCAAAACGTGTAGCAACGAGAAAGAATTAGGGCAGCTAAGAGTGAAAGTAAAAAATCTAGAAGAGGAGTTGAAATGAAATGGCATATGGCTTTTAGTGCCGGTAGATCACAGGACGGGTTCAGCTCGCCAGGTCCACATCTTTTGATTTGACTTCCGTAGGCGACCTGCGCGTCGTGATGAGGATGAAATGAGGATGAAGACAACACATACACCCAGCCCCATGCCAGGGAAATTAACCAATGATGGTTAAATTTCCCGACCCTGCCGGGAATCGAACCCGGGACCCCTGTGACCAAAGGCCAGCACGCTAACCATTTAGCCATGGAGCCGGACAGAGGAGCTGCTAAAGTTGAAGAAAGAAGTGGAAGTTAGCAATCAGGAGAGGATGAAGAAATGCATATTTTTGTACGGTGTTCAGGAAGATAAGAAAGAAAACAAAGTGGGGTGTAATATGCAAAGTGATTGAGGTCGTACAGAACAAGATGAAAATTAATTTTAGTGAAGTGGGCATAGGTGATGTAGAAATAGTGGGTAAAGGGAAAGGTCGTAGACAAATCAGAGTGAAGCTACTATCTTCCTTAATGGCAGAAATTGTGTTAAGGTATGCTAGCAATTTACAAGGTCACCAAATTTGGGTAAGGAGAGATATGGGTAGAGAAGGAAAAATGAGAATCTGAAAACTTTGAAGAGGCATTTAACGAGGGCCAGACAACAGGGGCTGAAAGCTCACATAAGCGGGAGACAGCTAGTGGTTTCAAATGGAAGATGGGCTCGAGTGTGGCCTGTGTCAAAACTGCAAGCTATGGACGAGAATTCCAAGAAGGAGGAGGACGTTATGACAAGACAAGATGGAAGGAAGGAGGCAGAGTGGGTGGTGGAAACAGTGGAGGTAATAAAAGAGAGCAACATAGGGGGAAAGTGGAGATAGTAGTGCAGAAACAGAAATGAGGATCCAGGAAGTGTTGAGTAAGGGGGTATCTCAAGAAAATTGAAGTGTCGAATACAGTGGACAAGTTAATATTGCAGGTGGTGGTTCGAGAGACGAACATAAAGGAAGAGAAACTATGAGTAAAGGGAGAAGTATAAGTTTAAAGGACCTGTGGGATAAAAGGAATAAAGGTTCTGAGGATAAAGGGAGAAGAGAGGGCCAAAAAAGGATGGAACGGAGTTAGAAAGTGAGAGGGCAATGCTAAGAGAAACAAGATTAAGGGAGGAAATGTGGAAGGGGGAGAGTAACTTATAGCAAAATTGGAAGATAGGGTTTGTCAATATGGTTAGGTAAATTATGTAATAAAATGTTTAAAAAAGTACCGTAGTGGAAAGATTCGATATTGTGGCACTCTTAGAGACGTGGCTCGAAATAAGGAAGGAGATAATATGGGAAGGGTTTGTGGTTAAGCATAAATACAAAGAATGGTACAAGGACAGGATGAGATGGAGGAGGCTCATATACCACACCCGGGAAACTGGAGATGGTTTAGGATGATGATGATGACAAAAGGAAGGTGTGAAATAAGGGGAGAACGCCGGCAGGCATAGTGGTTCTAATTAGGGAAGAGATTAGGGAACAAATAGAAGATATCGATACCGAGGTGGAGGAAGTGATCTGGATTAGGTTTAATATGGGGGGGGGGAGGAAGGGAGGGTTAAGAAAGTATGTTTAGCCTTTGTATACTGCCACTCCAGGAGCTCATTATACGCAAATAATAAATTCTTTGGGAATTATTGTTGGAAGTTAGTATTTTAAGAGGGAAGTTTGAAGAAGACGGTATGTTGCTATTTGGGGATTGGAACGCGAGGATAGGGGTGCAGAGTCCAGTGTATAGTAAAGAAGACGGGAGAGTAATGAGGAAAAGTAGAATAAGTGAAGATACGGTGATAAATAATTATGAAGGCGTTTAGAAATTTGTGCAACGGGAAACTTATATATTCTGAACGGGTGGTACGAGGGCGATAGGAATGAGAAGCTGACGGTTGTTACAGAGCAGGGAGGAAGTGTAATTGATACAGTAATAAGCTGAGAAGAAATGTTAGAGGAAATCATAAGGATGGAGGTAGGAGACCGGGTTGAATCACATTACTTTCCGGTAGGGATGTTGATAGAAAGCAGGGCAGGGGTAGTTAAGGAGAGAGAGATAAAGACGGGTGAAGAGATGGAGAGAGGGTACGTTCAATATAAATGGCGAGAGAAAGGAAAGCGGGAATTGGATTCCATAATAAAAGAGTTAAATTTAGTAATGCGTGGTTGGGAGGTTGCATTGGAGGAAAACAACAAAGAGCATTGTAATTTACACACCCAATCCAAAGGATAGGTCAGATAGACAGAGGCAAGAGAAAAAGGAAGAGGAGGAGGAGGATGGGTGGTACAGTAAGGATTGTAAGGAATTACGAAGAAGGGATTATGGGTGCGTTAAAAGAGTATAGACAAAAATGGTGGGAATGCAGAAAGAGAAGCTTTCTGTATTTTAAGGAAAGATTACAAAAGGGAAATTATTGAGAGGAACAAATTATGGACGAAAGAACAAATGGAAACTATAAATAAGGAGTGTGGGATGAACCAAATTGAGGAAGTGTGGAAGAGAATAAACAAAATCAACAAGGGTGGAAGGAGATTTGAGAAACTAAGTACCGAGCATGAGCAGTGGGTAAACTATTTTCGAGAACTACTTGGAGGAGAGGAGAAATGGTTTAGAGGGGTGGGGGAAAACTTTATATGGAGAGATATAGGGGTATCGATATTTGAATTGGACAAAGGAATTTCAAAAGAAGAAGTACTGGGAAGTGATATGCAAAATTAAATGTAGCTCAGCCGGAGGTTGTAATTGTATTAACAATAGGTTTTGGAAAGAATTAAGTGAAGTTGGTCAGATGATAGAAGGCATAGTGAAGTTATTTAACAAGATCTTGGACAGTGGAAAATACACAGAAGAATGGCAATCAGGGTTCAAATGTCCAATATACAAGAAGAAAGGTAACAACAATTCACGCTATGAAGTTATCAGACAGACAGACAGACAGACAGACAGACAGACAGACAGACAGACAGACAGACAGACAGACAGACAGACAGACAGACAGACAGACAGACAGACAGACAGACAGACAGACAGACAGACAGACAGACAGACAGACAGACAGACAGACAGACAGACAGACAGACAGACAGACAGACAGACAGACAAAGACTTACTGGAGAAGAACACAATGAACTTACTCAATCCATTTTAGGAAGACAAATTTAGTCTTGCCATAAATTTTCTTGACCTCATTAAGTAACTGAACGAGGTTAATTACACTGCTGTTACACGTCATGGAACACAGTGGCTTGTTTTCGTCATCTGCTTCCGCCATGGATACCCGAATGGTCGAGCTGCTGGTTTCCTCGAACAATAAATCTGACCTCTGAAATCAGAGAAACAAACAACTAAAAAATTGTGATGTTTTCATTTCTAAGCTAATTTAATTATTTTTATGTGTATGTTTAGTCCTCAGCCCGAAGGCTGGTTGGATCCTCAACAGCTCTGCCATCAGCTGTCATAGATGGCCTAGGCATCACTGAAGAGGCATGCTAGGGAAATGAGGAGTGAGGTAGTTTCCCGTTGCTTTCCTCACCGAGCCAGAAGCTGCTATTACATATCAGTCTGCCAAGCCCACTGAAATGCATGCACCAACCGACCCTATGAGCAATATCTTCACACCATTCATAGCAGGGACTGGCTGCAGAAGTAATGGCATTACTAGCATCACTCATACCTCAGTCACTTTCATTTTGTCAAAGCCAAGGATAAAGCTGAGACAGATCAATGAAAGTAACAAAATTGCTCTAGCCCATACCAGAAGACATAGTGCACTGTAACCACTAGGTCCCGCCAGCAAAGGCATTATTTTTATATACTTAAAAATAAGTTTGTTAGGTGTGAGTTAGGAAAATAAGCCGAAATCCTCCTGTGGATGGGGGTGGTAGAATAACACCCCCGGTATCTATCTATGTATCTAATTGAAACTAGTAGATTATATAGGGACTACTAAATTCTGTTAAAATAAATAAATCATGATTCTAAGGTACTTGGGCGAAACTATAGTCAGTTTTTGCAATATTACTACTACTACTACTAATAATAATAATAATTGCTTTACGCCCCACTAACCACTTTTACAGTTTTCGTAGACGCCAAGGTGTCGGAATTTAGTCCTGCAGGAGTTCTTTTACGTTCCAATAAATCTACCGACACGAGGCTGACGTACTTCAGCACATTCAAATGTCACCGGACTGAGTCAGGATCGAACCTACCAAGATGGGGGCAGAAGGCCAGCACCTAAACAGTCTGAGCCACTCAGCCCGGCAGTCAGTCTTTGTTATTGGTTTTACGTCCAGCTATTTTCTACGGTTTTCGAAGACGCCAAGGTGTCGGAATTTTGTCTCACAGGAGTTCTTTTACGTATCAATAAATCTGCGGACACGAGGTTGACATATTTTAGCTCCTTCGAACACTTCCAGACAGAGCCACATTTAAACCTGCCTGATCCTGAGTCAGAAGACCAGCTACTCAGTCCGGCCTCGAATTTGCCATTGAAACTTTTCGGTTTGTTACTTTCCGATGGGTCTCTGTACGACGACCACGTCTGTGGGGACGTTCCCTAACAGACACGGCAGTACATTGATTTGTAAATTTAATTTAATGTAGCGAGGGTAACTCTGTAAGTTCGTAAAAACAGTGCTTCAGAACACAGTTCGTCGTAACTACACGATTCCGTCATATCAATACTCTAGCATGCAACCGCTTGAAATTGAATGGTATTAAGTGGAAGATCTTGGAACTGCTTGAATAAGTTTAGAAAGAGGTGAAAATGATATAAGAAAATAGGCAATTTCAAAAAATGACCACATTTCCGAGGACTCTAAGACTGTACATTTTAAAGTGAGGGGTGACTCATTAAAATCTGTGAACGTCCAATCAAATTATATGAGTATATTTTCATCTGCACATTTCCTAAGTTGTATTCCATACTTCGTTTTTAATTTTAAATCTCGAATTCGATGCCCGAAAGTTGAAAATATGTCGAGTTACATTTCGTCTCTTTGTCAAGACATCACGGGAAAACGCTTGGACATAGTGCCTATAAATTCAGTACTTAATTTGGAGACAGCCTGGCTGTGCACAAGGATATTTATTATTCATTGCTAATTTTGGAAGGAAGGTCATCTTATAGAGTGTCCGTCTCCATGACTAAATGGTCAAATGGTCCCGGGTTCGATTCCCGGCAGGGTCGGGAATTTTAACCGTAATTGTTTAATTCCCCTGGCTCTTGGACTGGGTATATGTGCCGTCTTCATCATCATTTCATCCTCATCACGACGCGCAGGTTGCCTACGGGTGTCAAATCAAAAGACCTGCACCAGACCTCTCCGGAGGCCACACGCCATTACTAGAGTGTGGCAGAGGATAATTCAAATTTGATATTATTGACTCATTAACTACCACAGCTCCCTCTTGGGTCAGTTTCGGCCTCCGGATCCCAAGATAGCGGGTTCAAAACAGGCAGATGTAGTAGGATTTTTGAAGGGCGAAGAAAAGTCCATTCGACACTCCAGGTCGTACGATGTCGGCATGTAAAAGATCTCTGGTAACATATTTGGTGTTTCCCCGACAGAATTAGTTAAAACTCAGCCACAGACGCCGTGTAGCACGCCTAGAGTAAAACGAAACCTGGAAATTGACCAGCAGACATGAACGTGGCGTCAAATGAAAATGTCTGCATACGATAGCTGAGGCCATGAGATTATTACTAACTACCATAAAAAAAATACTGCAATTTGAACTCTTTTCTAGCTCTCTTAAAGTATCTAGTAAAGGGGAACTACAGACTGCATGTGTAATAATATGACTTCAGATTTTCAAGCGTAGGGATGAGGAAACTATTGGAAACCTATGTTCTTCCTACACTCAGTAAAGAAATATGGTTAGAAAAATATTCAGTAATCACTTCATGAGCATGATGGATCAGGTTGTGGACAATAATGAAAAAAAAAAAAAGAAAGCAAACAATTCGGAGCAGTTAACCTAAGAATGACTTCAAAATTTGGGCTGTGAACGAATCTCAAAATGAGAATAATGTCTATTATCGGACTGAGCTATGGAGAGAGTGTTCTCCCATCAATAAATTACGATCATTCTAAGTCTTTCTGGGTTATTTAGCTCATATTAATCTCTCAGCGGGGCTGAGTTGCTCAGACGTTTCAGGCGATGGCCTCTTGACCTCAATTTGGCAGGTTCGATCCTAGCTCAGTCCGGTGCTCAAATACGTCAGCCTCATGTCGGCGCATATGCTGGCATGTAAAAATAACTCCTTCGGAACTAAATTCCAGCACCTCGGCCTCTCCGAATACAGTAAATGTAGTTAGTGGGGCGTGATGCCAATAACATTAAATTATATTATTTTCTAGGTAATGCTCCTGCCACTTATCCAAGCATTGTTGCAGAGTCGTAACGCGGGTGGCAGGCGGGCCCACAGAATGTTTTCGAGAAAAACAGATGCGATCCCTTTTTATAAAACAGAAGAATGTATTACTCTAAGAAACATATGCCCTCCCATTTATGAGAGGAGGTTAAGTGATGTTCTTCCTAGCACTAGGTTGTTAATTTCTTACCTGGACATGTTCGAAGCTGCTCATATCTGGCTAAGATTTCATAAGGTTCGATATTTGGAAGGAATTCCATTTGATTCCGTTAAATTAATACGTCTTGATTTGAAAGGGGTTAGCGCTTCACGATTCTGCAGCCATTTCATTATCTGAAGTCCTCACAATCCGGATCATCACTTCATGACGATATCTGAAAAATAATATAGAAGTTATCAACAACAACAGAATCACCAACAACAACATAAAAAACCACGTTTACCGGGCGAGTTGGCCGTGCGCGTAGAGGCGCGCGGCTGTGAGCCTGCATCCGGGAGATAGTAGGTTCGAATCCCACTATCGGCAGCCCTGAAGATGGTTTTCCGTGGTTTCCCATTTTCACACCAGGCAAATGCTGGGGCTGTATCTTAATTAAGGCCACGGCCGCTTCCTTCCAACTCCTAGGCCTTTCCTATCCCATCGTCGCCATAAGACCTATCTGTGTCGGTGCGACGTAAAGCCCCTAGCAAAAAAACAAACAAACATGTTTTCCTTATGGCAAACCCGCTGAGGGTCAGTTTCCAAATTAAAGGATTATACGGTATACACTGGTCGACAAAAGTTTGGAATATCATGGATACGAGTACAGAGTGTCTCATATAAACTCAGACCGAGCGCACGATGTTTGTACTCTGGGCTACGGCAGCTGCCTCAGCTGAACTTACGTCACACGCTGCCGCCCTGCTTTAAGCGTGTATACAATCTTATATGAAATCTTACCTTATGAAAATGCTGGAAGTGTCGCTCTTCCTGGGTTGTACAGGCACTGGATTTGGTAGCCACATTCTGGTTGACGCGAGTGTGTTTTGCCGTGATGTTTCTGATTTCATTCGTAATATTTTCTTTTAGTTCCTCCATGGTGTGAGGATTTGTTCAATGCACTTTCTCTTTCAGCTTACCCCACAAGTAAAAATCACACACTGTCAGATCTGGAGAATGAGGAGCAAATAGACCAGCACTGATTACTCTGTACGCAAACACTTCCAAGATTGTAAGAAATACATCTCCTGTTGTACCAGCAGAGGCTGAATCTTGTTGAAACCACTCACGCGATTTTTCTTCTTCCTTTAACTGATGTCATCTTGGTACCTCTCTGCATTTACCGTCGTCTCTTAAAATAGGCCCATTTACTCGTCTTGCACTAACAGCACACCAAATACCAATATTTCTATCATAATGAGGGACTTCATAAACACCATTTGGATTTTCTGCACACCAATAACGACAGTTATGACTGTTCATATGACCATTAGGATGAAACCAGAACTTTTATATACGAACGAACGGTGTTGCATTGTTAACTGTCTCACCATGTTAACAGGTGAGATTCAGACTGGCGACCGATGCTTGCGGGGTCGAACACGTACAGGCTGCTTGCAAGATCAAGAATTATGCGCGTGCCTCTCACACTGAAGGTTAGGTATCGGAGAGTAAAACCGCCGCTACGACAGTCTTAATTTATATGAGAGACTCTGTATGTTGGATTCTTACACTCAACCATTTGGTAGTTTTAAAATTAATATTTAATTTCCTCTGAATCAAACATTTTCAGCAATATACACCGAACAAGCAAAACAAAAGGCATTTTCTAAAATTAAGTCCGGACAAAACACTTTAAAACTCTCTTCATCGCACGGTGCTAGCAGTCTTTAATGATGTGTATGGCCACCTCGCGAACGGATGAGTTCTTCCAATCTGTACTGCAAGCTTCAAATGATGTCATCAAATTTGTCTTGGGGCAAACATTTCCACTCCTCTACTGCGGCTTCTTTAAGATCCTCAAGATAGTGCGGTAGGTTTGGACGCCCTAAATTGGCCACATTCACCATGCCCCATGCGTGCTCAACTGCATTCATGTCTGGGGACTGTGCAGGTCAATCCATTCTAGAGATGTTGAGTTTTTTGATGTACCACAACACTTTCTCATGATGGGGAGTTTTCCATTGTCATTGTTCCTTGAGCAGCTTCATGATGACTTCAATGTTCATGAGAGATTCGACGTTTTGCATTAGAAGTGTCCGTAAATGTAGTGCAGGTAACACGCACGATTTACCAGCAGGTTTCGTATTAGCACGCTGTGTATGGAAGACCACCAGCAGCATACGCAGGATCACGAATTATTCAAACTGAATCAGATCACAGATCCGTTCTGCAGTTCCAAACAGTACGCCAGGCCGTCAGACAGAGTAATAAATAAGTTACAAGATTGCGAGCGACTGCAAAATGACCTCGATAATGTAGTGAGATAGAGAGTACGCAATGGTATGATGATAAACGGGGTTAAAATACAAATAGGAAAAGTCCTCTCAGTTTTAATTGCTGCGTTGATGAAGTGAATGTTCCTTATGGCGATCACTGTAAGTACTTAGGTGTTAATATAAGGAAAGATCTTCATTGGGGTAATCACATAAATGGGATTGTAAATAAAGGGTACAGATATCTGTACATGGTTATTAGGGTATTTAAGGGTTGTAGTAAGGATGTAAAGAAGAGGGCATATACGTCTCTGGTAAGAACCCAATTAGAGTATGGTTCCAGTGTATGGGACTCTCACCAGGATTACCTGATTCAAGAACTGGAAAAATCCAAAGAAAAATAGCTCGATTTGTTCTGGATGATTTTCTACAAAAGTGTAGCGTTACAAAAGTGTTGACAAGTTTGGGCTGGGAAGAATCGGGGGAAAGGAGCCGAGCTGCTCCACTAAGTGGTATGTCCCGAGCTGTCAATGGAGAGATGGCTTAGAATGACATTAGTAGACGAATAAGTTTGAGTGGTGTCTTTAAAGGCAGGGAATATCACACTATGAAGATAAAGTTGGAATTCAAGGGGGCAAATCGGGGTGCATATTCTTTTATAGGAAGGGGAGTTAGGGATTGGAATAAATTACCAAGGGAGATGTTCAATAGGTTTCCAATTTCTTTGCAATCATTTAAGTAAAGGCTAGGAAAACAACAAATAGGAAATCTGCCAACTGGGTGACTGCCTCAAATGCAGATCAGTAGGCTAGTGATTGATTGATTGATTGATTGATTGATTGATTGATTGATTACAGTACGTGCATACACAACACAACACAACACAACACAACACAACACAACACAACACAACACAACACAACACAACACAACACAACACAACACAACACAACACAACACAACACAACACAACACAACACAACACAACACAACACAACACAACACAACACAACACAACACAACACAACACAACACAACACAACATAGCATAACATTCAAGAGTGCTGCATCACAGCACATCGAGGTGACTCGATAGACTTCTTCGTGTTATGTGAAGAAGCAGATGAACGGATCGGGAATCGACTTTTTAATATTTAACTTCTTTCGTATTTATGACGGTAATTATTTATGGTGACAATGCGATAAATAAATTGATAAAAAATGCAAGTAGGAATGATTGACTGACTGACTGACTGACTGACTGACTGACTGACTGACTGATTGACTGACTGACTGACTGACTGCCTGACTGACTGACTGACTGACTGACTGACTGAATGAATGAATGAATGAATGAATGAATGAATTGGTGAAATTCTACCACCATGCAGTATTTAGAGATATCACCTGCAACACATTGTTGCATAGTACTTCTATTACTGGTTTTCACTATAGATGTGGTACTAGATTTGTGAAAGTGACTGTGTTTTTGAAAATTGTAAGGTTTAGAATCAAACATTTTTAAGCCCTTATACTGTCCTATATAAAGTAGTATAAAGATATTAAATTGTGTGAAGTCAGTAGCAGTGAAATGTGGGCAAGTAATAATTAACATATTTAAAATAACGAGGAAGTAGTCCTACCTTATTAATAGCACTTCCGGCATTTGAAGAAATTGCTTCCCACTCCAGTGGATTTCTTTTCACGAATGTACTGTATTTCCTTGTCACGGATGAATCTCATTAACACAGTTTATTTGCGATTGGCTAGATATTCACAGTGATAATGTACTTGGCCTTCCTACGATTAGCATTTACGTCGCCAGCATTTTCCAGACCGGAGATCCAATCGACTGAAGACATGAAATAGAAGATAAGAAACAAAAACTATATTATTCATATAATAAAATCAAACTATTGTATAATAATGAATGCATTATCATTGCTAATAGGTAGAATTATATATTAAACAAGTACAAGTTGTACATAAATGCATCTTCATTATAGAATGTTACGCCTTTTAACGCTCAATCTGCAGGCCTCTATGAACGAACTGAGAGCCCTCAGAATCGTGTGTTTGCATCTAGTAGTCTCCTCACTAAGTTCGACACCGACCCCTTATCGGGAAACTGAGACTAACTAGTAGACATACATACAATTAAAACTCTATTTTACAACCTGATTCATCAGAATTTTCAAGAAAGCAGAATTGAAAAATTCTCATGCTACTATCTAGGATATTTTAAAGCTTAAATATGAATGCATAACGATTCTGAAGGTGATTTGGATCAGATACGGAGAACGAAGAATTATCTACAATCTGTATACAAATAAGTCTGTTGTGATAAGGCTTGACGGCTTTGAAAAAGAAGCAGCAATCCAGAAAGGAGAGAGGCTAGGCTGCAGTTTGGTCCCCTTTTTTTCAATGTTTATATAGAGTAGGCGGTAAAGAAAATCAAAGGGGAATCAGGAAAGGGAAACACAGTCCAACGAGAGGAAATCAAAACCCTGAGATTTTCAGATGATATTGTTAGCAGCAATCCAGAAAGGAGTGAGGCAAGACTTCAGTTTGGTCCCCTTAGAGTAGGCGGTAAAGAAAATCAAAGAGGAATCTGGAAAGGAAATCACAGTCCAAGGGGAGGAAATCAAAACCCTGAGATTTTCCGATGATATTGTTATTTTATTTCAGACTGCAGAAGATCTGGAGAAACTGTTGCTATGGACAGAGTCTTGGGGAAGGTGTACAGGATGAAAATAAGGAAGTTCAAAACAAAAATAATAGAGTGCAGTCGAGCGATGTCAGGTGCTGCAGGAAATATTAGATTAGGAAATGAAGTCCTAAAGGAAGTAGATGCATATTTTTACTTGGGTAGTAAAATAACTAACGATGGCAGAAGTAAGGAGGACATAAAGTGCAGACTAGCAGAAGCAAGGAAGAGCTTTCTTAAGAAAAGAAATTTGCTCACTTCAAACAATAATATATGAATTAAAATAAGTTTTTGAAGATTTTCGTCTGGAGCATGACGTTGTATGGAAGTGAAACATGGGCAATAACTAGCTGAGAAAGAAAGAGAATAGAAGCTTTTGACATGTGGTGTTACAGAAGAATGCTGAAGGTTAGATAAACAAATCACGAATGAAGGGATACTGAATCGAATTGGTGAGAGAAAATTTATTTGGATATATTTGACGAGAAGTGATGAAATGAAATGAAATGGCGTATGGCTTTTAGTGCCGGGAGTGTCCGAGGACACGTTCGGCTCGCCAGATGCAGGTCTTTTGATTTGACTCCCGTTGGCGATCTGCGCGTCGTGATGAGCATAAAATGATGATGAAAACGACACATACACCCAGCCCCCGTGCCAGCGAAATTAACCAACTGTGGTTAAAATTCCCGACCCGACCAAAGGCCAGCACGCTAACGATTTAGCTATTGAGTCGGACAGAAGAAGAGATAGAACGATAAGACACATCTTAAGACATCCAGGACTCATTCAGTTGGTTTTTGAGCGAAGTGTAGGCGGTAAGAACGGTACGGGTAGACCAAGGTATGAATATGACAAGCAGATCAGATCAGATGTAGGAAGCAGTAATTACGTAGAAATGAACGTTTTAGCGCATGCTAGGGTGGTGTGAAGAGCTGTATCAAACCAGTCTATGGACTGATGACTCAACCAACAACAGACATTTCCAATTCGAAATAAGAAAAAAAGTGGATTCATAATGTTTTATGACAAATCTAAAGGCAGAAACAGTAACAGACACAGCACATCATGCAAGGTGGTATACCTCATTTAAAGGAAGATCCCATCTAGAAAATCTGAAATATTAAGAATTAATATATGAATATTTCCGTCCGCCTCTGTGGTGTAGTGGTTAGCGTGATTAGCTGCCACCCCCGGAGGCCCGGGTTCGATTCCAGGCTCTGCCACGAAATTTGAAAAGTGGTACGAGGGCTGGAACGGGGTCCACTCAGCCTCGGGAGGTCAACTGAGTAGAGGTGGGTTCGATTCCCACCTCAGCCATCCTGGAAGTGGTTTTCCGTGGTTTCTCACTTCTCCTCCAGGCGAATGCCGGGATGGTACCTAACTTAAGGCCACGGCAGCTTCCTTCCCTGTTCCTTGCCTATCCCTTCCAATCTTCCCATTCCTCCACAAGGCCCTTGTTCAGCATAGCAGGTGAGGCCGCCTGGGCGAGGTACTGGTCATACTCCCCAGTTGTATCCCCCAACCGGGAGTCTGAAGCTCCAGGACACTGCCCTTGAGGCGGTAGAGGTGGGATCCCTCGCTAAGTCCGAGGAAAAAAACCGAACCTGGTGGGTAAACAGATGATGATGATGATATAAATATTTCCAGTCTGGAGTAACTACAAGAACAGTTCTGCATGTTTTGTGCCAGGTGTATGTGATCATTAAGGCAAAAAAGAAAGGTGTCTCTTTAGCTAGTAGGTGAATCGGCAATACTGTTCAGAACAAGGTTCTATACTTGCAACCATAAAGTAGCGTGTCTTATTGTTATACTGGTGGTATGTTCCGAGCTGTCGGTTGAGAGATGACATTTGTAGACGAATAACTTTGAGTTGTGTTTTCAAAAGTAGGAAATATCACAATATGAAGAATTTGGAATTCAAGAGGACAAATTGGGGCAAATATTCGTTTATAGGAAGGGGGTTAGGGATTGGAATAACTTACCAACGGAGATGTGCAATACATTTCCAAATATTTGCAATTATTTAATAAATGGCTAGGTAAACAACAGATAGCTAATCTGCCACCTGTGCATTACTTTCATCGCCTCGTCCACGCTCTGTTTTTATTGCCCTTCATGGTCGAGTCTGTTAGTTTCCTAGATAACTAATAATAAATAGTAATACAGTAAATTATTTCATCATCATCATTATCATCATCGAACATTCAGTCTACGTACTGATCTGATGAAGCCAAGTTGTTCGGTTGTTTGCAGTCCCTTTCATTGCTACGTTGTTCTCTTTCCGATGTCTTCCTGGATATGCTTGAGATATGTATACGGGGTGTCTGAAAATACGTTACGGAAATTGTAAGAGGACATAGCGTTCCCAAACCAAAATAGATATCTAGCGTTTTTTATTTCCTCCTAGTGAAAGCTTACCAAAAAGACGACAAAGGAATGTAAGTTCAACCGTGAGCAACTTCTGTGTCGGCCTGTACAGTGTGTGACTGGCCAGCTCTTGATAAGGTTGGGCGGTGCGCTACCGTAGCACACTGACATGTCGCTCGCTCACATGCAACCTTCGCAGTAATGGCGGCATACCACAGAGCAGCATCTGATAATCATGAACGGATAATGTAGCGCTAAGGCATCCTGAACCGACGAGCGTACACAAGTTAAATCCTAGTATTAATACCCCTTCCGGTTTCGGGTGAGCACAACGCATTTGTTTTAAGCATGTCGGTGAAGGCAGTACATTTCGTGCACGTCTAAGTTCAACACCCTAAAAAATAATTACTGACATGACATACTTTTCTTACATAAGTTATGTAATGAAAGTAAACGTTGTGAGTACGTCATGTGGAATTGAAAGGTATTAATTGCTAACGTGGACTTTGAGAAAGCTTATGACCGTGTGTGTAGAACCAAGGTTTGGGAAGCCTTACAGGGAAAAGGTGTCGAGGAACAGACCGTAGAAAGTGTGAAGGAGATGTACAATTGGAGTGTCAGTTGTGTGAAAGTAGGAGGAAAGGGAACAGGCTGGTTTGAGCACAAATCTATATATATATAAAATAACTTGTCCTGACTGACTGACTGATTCATCATCGCAGAGCCAAAACTACTGGACGTAAAGAAATGAAATTTTGGGGATAGATTCATACTAAGATGTAGGTGCTCGCTAAGAGAGGGTTTTTGGATATTCCTTCGCTAAGGGGGTGAAAAGAGGGGTGAAATTTTAAAATGAGTGTGTCTATATCTCGAAAGTTTAAAAGTTTACAGATATAAAAATTGGTATTTAGAATCTTCTTTAAAAATAAGGAAACACGTATTTTTTTGTTTTCAGAAATTCCCAATAGGAGGGGTGAAAAGGGGTGAAAATGGGGAAAATAGGTTGAATGCCCTTAATCAGGATACCAGTACTTATATCTCAGAAAATGAAGATATTACAGACCTGAAAATTGGTACTTTTGATCTCTTTTAAAAACAAAGAAACACGTATTTTTTTGTTTTTGGAAAATCCAATTAATGGGAGGGTGAAAAGGGGGTGAATTTTTAAAATGAGTGAATCTATATCTCCAAACTTTTAAAGTTTGCAGATGTAAAAATTGGTATTTAGAATCTTCATTAAACATAAAGAAACACGTATTTTTTGTTTTCGGAAAATCGCAATAGGAGGGGTGAAAATGGGTGAAAAAGGGGTTGAATGCCTTTGATGAGGCTACTTATATTTCAGAAACTGAAGATATTACAGACCTGAAAATTGGTGTTTGGGATCTCCTTTAAAAATAAAGAAACACGTATTTTTTTGTTTTTGGAAAATCCAATTAATGGGGGGGGGGGTTAAAAGGGGGTGATTTTTTAAAATGTGTGTATCTATATCTCAAAACTGTTACAGTTTATAGATGTAAAAATTGGTATTTAGAATCTCCTTTAAAAATAAAGAAACACGTATTCTTTTGTTTTCGGAAAATCCCAATAGGAAGGGTGTAAAAGGGTGAATAATGGGTTGAATGCCTTTAATGAGGCTACTTATATTTCAGAACCTGAAGATATTACAGACCTGAAAATTGGTATTTGGGATCTACTTTAAATGTAAAGAAACACGTATTTTTTCGTTTTTGGAAAATCCAAATATTGAGTTGTGAAAAGGGGGGAGAATTTTTTAAAATGAATGTGTCTACATCTTAAAACTTTAAAATTTACAGATGTAAAAATTTGATAGTTAGAATCTCCTCTAAAAATAAAGGGACACGTATTTTTTTGTTTCCTGTAAATCCCAATAGGAGGGGTGTAAAAGGGTGAAAAATGGGTTGAATGCCTTTAATGAGGATACATATATCTCAGAAACGGAAGATATTACAGAACTGAAAATTTATATATGGGATCTCCTTTAAAAATAAAGAAACACGTATTTTTTTAGTTTTTGGAAAATCCTATTAATGGCGGTTAAACAGAAGTGACAAATTGGGGTGAATTTTTTGAAAGATTATCTTGGAAACGTAAAATGTTACAGACGTAAAAAGTGGGTGTTTGGAATCTCCTGTAAATGTAAAGAAACATAGGTGATTTGTTTTTGGAAACTCCACTTAAGGGGAACCCAAAAGAGGTGAAATTTTAAAATGAGAATTTTTACAGTATATCTAAAAAACTTAACATGTTACAGAAGTGAAAAATGGAATTTTTATCTCTATTAAACATAAAGAAACGTGTATTTTTAATTTTCTGAAATACCACTCGGGTGGAGGGGGGGGGTGAAAGTGACTGAAAATGGTGTTGAATTCTTTTATTTAGGCTACTGATATCTTAAAAATGAAGATGTTACAGACGTGAAATTTGATATTTGCAATCTGCTTTAAAAGTAAAGAAACACGTATTCTCGGAAAATCCAATGAAGCGGGGGGGGGGGGGGAGGGGGTGAAAGAATTGAAAAATTAATTGACTTTAATTGTATGAGAATATATACATCTAATAAAAACTAAAGTTGTTACAGACGTGAAAATTCGTATTTGGATCTCCCTTAAAAACAAAGAAAAACGCGTTTTGGGGGGGAAACCATCTTGGGGGGCGGGTGTGTAAAGGAGTTGAATTCCTTTCATGAGGACACATAAATCAAAAAGTGAAGAAGTTAGAGTCGTGATCATTGGTATTTAAGAAGATCCTTTACTATTAAAGAAACAAGTATTTTTTGCGGGAAAATTCACTTGGGGGGGGGGGGGGAGTAATGTGATATGAAGTGCAGAAAGTAAATTATTTTTATTGGGATACTTATATCTCAAAACTGAAGGTAATAGACGTGAACATTGGTGTTTGGAATCTCCCTTAAACATAAAGAAACACGCCTTCTTTTAATATTTTTTGGGCCGGGGGGGGGGGGGGGGTTTGCAGTAAAAACTAACGTCGGTGGGGTGTAAAAGGAGGTGAGACCAATTGATTTTACTGTTCTTAATGTACTTATAAGGATCCTCCGTTGCTCAGGCGGCAGCGCGCCGGCCTCTCACAGCTGGGTTCCGTGGTTCAAATCCCGGTCACTCCATGTGACATTCGTGCTGGACAAAACGGAGGCGGGACAGGTTTTTCTCCGGATACTCCGGTTTTCCCTGTCATCATTCATCCCAGCAACACATAATAATAATAATAAGAAGAAGAAGAATAAGAAGAATAACATTAATAATAATAATAATAATAATAATAATAATAATAATAATAATAATAATAATAATAATGTTCCGGACCGTCGTCAAATGTGCGGACCGCGCTGGAAACGGCTCCTGGACGGGTAATGACTAAGAATGCAGTCCGGCCACGGGTTGAGTGCCGCCAAGGCACCCAATATGACACCACGCCGGATCTCCTGAAGGATTTTATCCAGATTAAAAATGATTATAGGAAAATACGGTATGGCAAAGATTTACGGACCCAACTGACCGGGAAGAATACCTGAGCCTAGCCCAGGAAGTACGAAATCGATTGCTGGAAAGGAAGATTGATAAATGGGAGGAAACGTGCCGTAATCTAATAGAAAACGAGTCAGATCGAGAATTTTGGTGGATTCTAGCTGAAAACGTGTCAGATCGCGAATTTCGGCGGATTATATATCTAAAACAATAAGCATTCAATTATAAATTTCAGTATAATACCGTAGTGAAGCACGGGTACCTTGCTAGTGTGGAATAAAACAAGGAAGTGCTCTGTCACCTTTGATCTTCGTAGTAACAATGGACGAGATAATGATAAAAGTGGCAAGGACAATTGGAGAAGAAAAAATGAAAGTGATGATGTTTGCAGATGACTTGTTAGTTTGGGGAGAAAAGGAAGTGAATATACAGTAACAGATGCTTGGATAGATGAGGTGGAACAATATGGATTGAAATTTAATACCCATAAGAGAAAGGAGGAGAGACCTACGAGAGGGATAATGCTTCGAGGGGAACAGCTCAGGAAGGTATAGAGTTTCAAGTACTAAGTATCATAGAGGAAAGTGGAAGAAATGCTAAGGAAATAATCGAGCGTGGAAGACAAGCAGGAGCATTCCTGAAAAGTGTCAAAAGCCTGGTTTGGAGCAAGGATGTTCCTCAGAGAAGCAAAAGGGTGATATACAGGATGTACTATATACCTATTCTGACGTATGCAGCTGAGGCTTGTAAAATGAAATTTCTGAGAAGCAGGATAGGAGTGACAAGATGGGATAAGATGAGAAATGAGAAGGTTCGAGATATAGTAAAAGAAGAGCCACTACATATTAGGATAAAGGCATCTACACTCAGACGGTATGGACATATGAAGAGAATGACAGAGAAAAGGATACCGACGAGGATGCACGAAATGGAGATAACTGTTAAACGACCAAGAGGAAAAACATGATACAGGTGAATAAAATGAGTGGAAGAGTGTGTACAGAGAAGAGGAGAGGACTGAGCAACAGTGACTATAGGTCATTCCACGTTAAGAAAACAGTATTGCTCTTATGGACCTACAAGGAGTGAACACACCCCCCTCTTAGACACCGGCAACTTCTCGTGATTAAGGGATATTATACTGTACTTTGTAATGTATTATGAAAGATAGATAAAAAGGATGAGGCATTTTTGCCTGTGAGTTATTAAAATAACTACATAACATTTTATTTTTCATAAATACATTCGTAGGGAGGAAGCTCAATGGCGGGAACAGCCATCGCTTCGTTGCCTTCCTTCATTTTTCTTCTTCTGCGTTGCTCTGGTACAAGCATCGTGTAGTCCCTCACTCTGTGAGCCACCGGCAGCTCATTTGTGTAGTGAAGTCATCGACAAGTATTTATTTGCTGCGTGTGAGCTTTTAGGCTTTAAATCAGTGTCCAAATGTCTTGTGTGGGTGAAAGTTATGCGATAAACCTACACGCGTGATTTCTTTCTTTAATATTAATACTGTGATCTTTTGTAGAGTTGCGTCGGTTTTCTAGCCTTTGTTGCCTGGAGACATTTATGAAATGCAATTAAATGCATCCCTCACCCCTCGAGCCCATAAAAATTATTTGCCTATTTTCTCCCGCAATTTACCTTACACTTCAATGCTGAAGTGTTTTATGTGTCGTAATTTACCTCTGATTCTGTACAAATCAGGAATAGCCCCTGTAAAATCACCGTCCCCTTTAGTTCATAAAAATAATTTGTAGCTTATCGTTAGTTTCTTCCGATTTCTGTCTTGGACTTAGATACTGAATTTCACAAATTTACGTGCCCCTTTTTTCCCGTGGTGCTGCTGAGCAGAATAGTTCGATATGGCAACCCTGTTGTCATAAGAGCAATACTATTTACTTAACATGGAATGAACTATAGGGAGAAGTGGTGGGAAGACAAGAGTAGATGGGGAGGCTTATGTTCCTAGCAGACCCGGCCAACAGCTGGAAACTGCAGATGATGGTGAGAACGGAGTATCCTGGGATACAGGTTTATAAAACTAAGTACAACGTAGTTCAGTACGTTATTATTGTGCTTTGATATGCGTTAATCGGAAATATACAAAGATAAGCAAGCGTTTATTACCTCTTGTAAACATACAATAACCTACAGTGCTCTAATCGATACATGATCACTACCTTCAATATCCTCCCCACCCTGGACGTTCGATTTCTAAGGGAACGACCAGCTGCACTGGCCTTGTGACCATGGAGCGATCCGGAAGCTGAAGAATGACTGTTCGGATTCTGTCATCTCGTCCTCGGCGGAGTTCATAAATTCTGCCTCGTTTCCACGTCAGTCTGGGATTCAAGTCCTCGTGTAAAAGTACTACATCACCCATCCTTAGTTAGGTTTCTTTCTTGGTCTGTTTTACTTCGTGGTAACTCTGTAACTGAAGGAGGTATTCCTTTTTCCATCTTTGCTTAAAGTGTAAAATTAGCTTTAGTTTCTCTCTGTACACGTTAGTCAAATCTTGCTTGATGGAAGTATCTGGTGTACTTGAAAGAGATGTCAGCCTTTCTCCTATGAGGAAGTGTGGAGGTGTCAGGATATCAGAGTTACTGTCATCTACGGTAATGGAGCGCAAGTTTAGAGTGGCCTTGATCGCCACCAAAATATTATTTAGCCCTTCCTCGTCTACTTGAGCTCGTCTGAATATCTTCTTGAGGCACATCTTAGTGGACCCTACCATCCTTTCGCAGAAGCCTCCCCACCATGCTGCTCTTGGTACTATAAATTTTCACGTAACATGGTGAAGTGACAAGTGATTATGTACTCTTGAATCTTCTAACAATTCCTGGGTTTCGGATGATGTATCAATTACAGAATAGATTATTGTATGTTTATGAGAAGTAATAAAGCACGATGTGTTAGTTCTTGTGACAAGCACGAGTTTCACTTAACACCCGTAAAATATATCACCAATATTAATGCCAAATATCTTCTTTACGTTATTTAGATTTTCTGACATAACAGGCCGGCCCTTTACAGCTCGACATTAGAGTTCATAGGTCATTGACGAGATATGTTTTGTGATAATTGATTCCCGTTAATTGTTTTTGTATCGTATATACTGTGTGTATTAATATTCATATTTCATTTTTGTGGTGTGTTTCGTCCGGCACAGAAAACAAGCACGAAATGTTACAGAAAGTGGCGCTTTAAATTTCTATTTCCCGATGCCCCGCTTGTCCACTCCCCTCCCCTTACTTGTGTTGAGTCATGCAATGGGCTCTACTGTATTGCTTGCCAACTGCACAGCACATGTAAACAGCCGATATTGTGTGGTCCTCAGTTACGCGCTCATGTCTGTATTCCGTTCACTAGAAAACATTCTGATCATTTCTGCATACCCCATGCATTTTACTTGGGAATTTTCAATGATAATATTAACACTCTTCACCGCAAACGTTATGTTGTGAATTCGGTGTACTACGTCGCAGTACGTTATATGAAACACTTACCCATGGCGACTAACCAAATAGTTTAGGAAAATATGGATAACGGATCCTCTCTTACATTATTGTGTTTATTATGCCCATCATTCTCAGTAACTTATTTTCAGACACCCTGAATAAATGATTTACTATTCAATATGTAATTATTGCATACCTTTTCCAGTCTTAGTCATTTTACCTGCAAAATAACGCCGGCTCAAACGTGTTATGTTATCATGCTGCATTTCTTCGTCTCGATCGGTCGCTAGACCGAGCTCTCCTTGTGACGAGACGCTGAAGGCGTCTGGGTTTCGGCGTGTTGCTTTGACGTCGTTTGTTGCTCCTGCAGAGGCTGGAGTGGAGTAGTGGCCTGTGTTCCAATATCCCGGCAGGTTACGTGCTGCCATCTTATGGACAGCGAATCATAACTCAGCATACTTTCCTGAAAATAATAAAACGGTACGCTATTATTACTTGCAAGGAAGAAGCAGTGTAGAATGAAACATCTCAAACTGGACACCTCCCTCTATCCCAGAATAAAATCACCATAGCCAGTCCCAAGTACATTTGGGGAAGAAATAAAGGGAAGGTATAACACGTAGTCAAAGCATTGCTCCACCTGGCTTCGGGCGATACCAACATGCAAATGCTGAGATGGGCGGCCTCGGCACAGGAGAGCTGCGAGAAAAATACACAGACAAAAGGTCAACGATTCTGACGATGGAAGAGGATGTATAGCAACATCCCAATGGTCGACAAAAGCAGATGAATCGAGAATCTACTGGCCTGTAAGGACTGAGGAACTAGAAAGAAAAGATTCTGTCACCAATCATCAATCACTACTGCATTTAGGGCAGTCCCCCAGGTGGCATGTTCCCTATCTGTTGTTTACCCAGTCTTTTCTTAAATAATTGCAAATTCGGGAATTTATTGAACATCTCTCTTGGAAAATTATTCCAATCCCTAACTCCTCTTCCTATAAACGCATATTTCCCGCAATTTGTCCTCTTGAGTTGCAACTTTGCATCTTTCCTACCTTTAAAAACACCACTCAAACTTATTCGTCTACTGATGTCCACCCACGCCACCTCTCCACTGACAGCTCGGAACATGCTACTTAGTAGAGCAGCGCTGCTCCTTTTCCCCAGGTCTTCGCAGCCCAAACTTTGGAACAAATCGAGCTGCTTTTCTTAGGATTTTTTCCAGTTCTTGAATCAGGTAATCCTGGTGAGGGTCCCATACTCTGGAACCATACTCTAGTTGGGGTCTTACCGAGCTCGATAGCTGCAGTCGCTTAATTGCGGCCAGTATCCAGTACTCGGGAGATAGTAGGTTCGAACCCCACTGTCGGCAGCCCTGAAGATGGTTTTCCGTGGTTTCCCATTTTCACACCAGGCAAATGCTGGGGCTGTACCTTAATTAAGGCCACGGCCGCTTCCCTCCCATTCCTAGCCCTTCCCTGTCCCATCGTCGCCATAAGACCTATCTGTGTCGGTGCGACGTAAAGCAACTAACAATAATAATAAGTTGGGGTCTTACCAGAGACTTACACGCCCTCTCCTTTACATCCTTACTACAACCCCTAAATACCCTCATAACCATGTGCATTGATCTATACCCTTTATTTACAATCTCATTTAAGTCATTACACCAATGAAGATCTTTCCTTATATCAACACCTAGGTACTTACAATGATCCCCATAAGGAACTTTTACCCCATCAACGCAGTAATTAAAACTGAGAGGACTTTTCCCATTAGTGAAACTCACAACCTGGGCTTTTAACCCCGTTTATCATCATACCATTGCCTGCTGTCCATATCACAACATGTCTGTTGGTGAAACCGGAATGCCTGTATGCAAGTGAAGGCCTGGCACTAAACTATAGATTAGATGAACTTGAGAAAGGAGAATCATGAGAAAAATCTTAGGAAATTAAGATGTAATGATTAAATATACAGGAACATAGTCATCATAACAGAAACCATACGGAAAAGAGAATTGCATTTTTTTGGACATATTTACAGAATAGGTGATTCCAGATTAACGAGTACCTTTGGGACAGAAAGGCAACCACTAGCTGGATTCAAGAAATAAAGAAAGATTTAGAAAGATATAATATAAGAGAAGAAGAAACTATGGACAGAGGTTTTTAGAAAGAGGGTAGTAAGTATGGAAGGATTCCAAGGAAGATTGAACAAGAAACCTAGCGTAAAGTGATCCGAGGACAGGGAGAAACAGCATAGTGAAAGGATGAAAGATTATTGGAAGAAACGGAAGATACAACAACAAAGTATGAAGAACTGAACTGAAATTGGCACGAGGTCCTTAGCAGGCCTCATTGGAATGAATAATAATAGTAATAATAATAATAATAATAATAATAATAATAATAATAATAATAATGGCGTCATGTGGCCTCCGGAGGGGCCTCGTGCAGGTTTTTCGAGTTGACGCCGTACAGACGACCAGCGCGTATATGAGGATGAGGCCCTACCTATGATGAATTCTAATGCTGAAGACATCACAAACTCCCAACCCGCAGCCAGAGGAATTAATCAATGAACGTTAAAATACCCGACTCGGCCGGGAATCGAACTTGGGAACCCTTGGACTAAAGGTCAGCATGCTAACCATTTATCAATAGAGAGTTTACTTTGATGGAAAGAACTGATTGTTTTGAGAATATGCGATATGCAGTGCCGCCAGTCCAGCAAACTGTCTTTTAAATATATAACCCTGTCGCGTGTGAAATAAAAACAGGAAGGACATTTCTTTCATCCAGCGTTTACATTTATGGAGGTAGGTAATACTCACTGTAGTCGGAGCTCTGGAGAATCCTTGGACGTTCCCGAACAGGATGGTCTGTGAAGGAGAATCTATACTGAATGTCCGTGTGCTCGAGCCTACGCTGTGTTTCTCAAGGTTCTTGTAGTCTGCACTCGGGTAGTCCACATCTGAAAAATAACATTTATAATATAAAAATGAAGGTTGTTATCCATATTATTATTATTATTATTATTATTATTATTATTATTATTATTATTATTATTATTATTTTATTGATTTATTTAATCTGCTTACTCTCCAGGCTTGGTTCTTCCCTCGGACTCAGTGAGGGATCCCAGCTGTACCATCTCAAGGGAAGTGTTCTGGAGCGTGAGACTTTGGGTCGGGGTTACAACTGGGCAGAAGGACCAGTGCCTCGTCCAGGCGGCCTCACCTGCTATGCTGAACAGGGGCCTTGTTGGGGGATGGGAAGATTGGAAGGGATAGACAATGAAGAGGGAAGAGAGCAGCCGTGGCCCTAAGTTAGGTACCATACCGTCATTTGCCTGGAGAAGAAGTGGGAAACCACGGAAAACCATTTCGAGGACGGTTGAGGTGGGAATCGGACCCTCCTCTACTCAGTTGACCTCCCGAGGCTGAGCGGATCCCACTCCAGTCCTTGTACCACGTTTCATATTTCGTGGCAGAGCCGAGAATCGAACCCGGGCCTCTGGGGGGTGCCAGCTATTCACAGTAACCACCACACCACAGAAGCGGAAGTTGTCATAACTTAAAACTCTAAAGTAATACTTATTCCTTACCATTCGTTTGTGGAATAACATCAGGATTATCAGCAGCGTCTTCAGTCTGAAGGGCTGTAGAAGTTTTCCCGGGAGACTTGAGTCCTTGGTTCTGCAGAGCCACTGTGAGCCCCTTGCTACTCGCGAGAGAGTCCGAGCTGCTCCTCTGGTCGTCCTCACTTCCTTCACACCAGTCACATTCCACTCCTCTCACTCGGATGATCACCACCACCACGATACCCACCAGACCTAGGGTGCTCACAATACCTGCCAGCACCCATAGCATGGGCGTCACCTGCGGGAAGGTAGGGAGTATTATGCCATCCCCTAAAACCAAACAGAGCACATTAGTAACGAGAAAACGTTAAACCAGACAGTAAGACTTGGTTCAGTCTTATGCCAATAGATGACGTTAAAGTTATTACATGCAACAAAATGACAATCTCATCTCACTGAATGAGATGCATTTTCGTGAAAAAGAATCAAGCATACGAAATTCCAATGCCTACAACAAAGCATCCATGTTCAACATTCGATAAGATGTCTTTCCTAAAACTCAATGGAATACATTTTATCGGGTGCTTATAGATGGAGATCATATGCTTTCTGCCAGAATGGAAAACAAGAAAAGGAAAAAAGATCCATTCACTCCGCTGAAAGATGGTGTTTTTCACTTAACATTTCAAATACGATGGTCATCACTGTATTGCTCTTGTAACCTATATCTGGTACCAGTTTCAGTCTCCCAAATGTTCCTATTTTCTGAATATCTCGTGGACGGCATCGGAAGTCAGGACGTACATAGTTTGAACTCATGTCTATCGATATAGCTCTTTACGTTATAATGGTGAATATGAGATGATTACTTCGCTATAGGAAACATATTTTTCTTTTAAAAATGCAAAAGTAAACGTTGTAAGACGTTCATTGTTTTTTCTTGTTGATACATACTCGTTTCCTTAATATTGCTGTAAATGACAGACATAATAGGGATTGTATGTATAGATATTAGGTAAGGACACACAGAAAGCGTTTTGAAGCAGAAAGCATTAACAAGCGGTTCTGAACAGCTGAGCGCGTAGAATCAAGCCAGTGGTTGAACATAGGCATGGCCAGACAGTGAGCAGAACGGGCTCTACTGCCCATCGCCGCTTCTAGACAGATCACTTTGTTTCTTGCAGCTCAGCTGTAAGCATGTTTTACCGAGCTCACCATGTCTTTTGGAACAGAGGAATTGATTTCATCAGTTTTTAAATGACCGGTGCTGTGGGAAGTTTATCACAAATACTTTAAAGACAGGATCATTACCCGACTGAGGTTGTTAATGATAATCAGAACAATGGACATAATAATGTATTTTCCACCTTTATATGAAACTATGTTTTCCAATTAATAAAAACATGCAATCATTTCTGTAGTGACATACTGTTATTTTCTTATGGACTTAGTTTCCTCTGTTAATTGTTTAATGTTTAATTTCCTTACGTTATACGAAGTTCTGTGGTCCAATATCTCCATGTTCTACCTTTACATGAAACTTGACGCAAGTGTAATAGATTGATATAACTTGGAAACAATATTCTCTAACCCGGGGAAAATAATGCCAATATCGACATCGATTTATTATTATTATTATTATTATATTATTATTATTATTATTATTATTATTATTATTATTATTATTATTATTATTACTTGTGAGGTGTAGCTGTGAACTTCTTTACATCTATTAGTAATATTATTATTATTTTTATTATTTATTATTATTAGCGTATTCTCCCAATAATGGAAGACGTTAAGCAAACAACTCAATCAAGCTTTCTTTGGGTTCTTCTTGTTCTTCCAATAGGCTTTCATTCTCTCTGAGAAGGCTTGTTTACGTTCTTCCGACCATTTCGGTCTGCACTGTTTTTGCTTTGGTTGCTCTGATGTAACTTCCCACTTGTTGACTTTGTGTCTGAAGGTGTCTCTTTCTAAAATGTCTGTTGCACATATGTTTGCGTTTTTGAGGTCCTTTCGAAGTTCATCCAGCCAAGGTGTTGAATTCTTAAGTGAGCTAACATAATTTAATATTCTTTTTGACAGTCGATTTTCTGGTAATCTTGTGAGGTGTCCAAAGAATTTCATTCGTCTTTTCTTAATGTCAATTTCAATGTTTGAAACTTTTTCTGTTGTTTTGATTGATTGTAGCCTGTAACCATCTTGGGTATATCTTGCTCCTAGGATTTTCCTGATGATCTTCCTCTCTTGCTTTTTTATTTCTTCTAATTCTTGTTTACTGTTAAGTGACAATGTTTCACTTGCGTAAAGGACTGTTGGTTTTATGACTGTGTTGTAATGCCGAATTTTTGTCTGTCTTGACATGCATTTTTTGTTGTAGATGTCTTGAACTAACCCTAATGCCTTCTTGACTTTTTGGAGACGGTTTTGCTGTGAGATCTTCTCAAGGCCTGTCGGTTCGATGAATTCTCCGAGGTATTTAAAGTACGAGACCCGGTCGATTTTACCGTATTTTGTTCTCAGGCTCGTGATATCTGTCTTTGAACAGAAGAATTTAGTTTTCTCAAATGAAATCTGTAGTCCCACTTTTTCTGCAGATTCCTTAAGTATCTCAAGCTGCTTGATGGCAGTCTCCTCATCCTCTGTTAAAATCGCCAGATCATCCGCAAATGCAAGGTATGGTACGTAGAGGTTGTTTTTGGGAAAGCCCAATCGGATCGGTTTCCAAGATTCATGTTTCTTGAGTTCCTTCTCCCATTCTTCCATAACCTTGTCTAGGACGACGTTGAACAGAATTGGAGAGAGTCCATCACCTTGTCTCACACCTGTCTGAATGTCGAAGGGTTCTGAAATTTCTCCCATAAATTTCACTTTAGACTTTGTGCCCGTTAGTGTTTGTCTTATGAGTTCTAGGGTTTTGGGATCTAGTCCTCTCTCTTCTAGAATTTGGAATAGGGAGGGTCTGTCTATCGAATCATATGCCTTTTTGAAATCTACAAATGTGCATACTGTAGGCTTTTGTCTGAGGGCTCGTAGTTTAAGTATGGTTTTGAGGTTGAAAATTTGTTCTGGGCATGACCTGTTTGGTCTGAATCCTGCTTGAAATTCTGATAATTTGGGTTCTAATTGTTGTTGTGTTCTATGCAAGAGACAGGCTGATAGTATTTTTATTATTATTATTATTATTATTATTATTATTATTATTTACGTAGTTATTCCGGACTTTATTTGGTACAGATCACGATCGTATTATTTGTGAGGTTATGTCATGAAACATCTGCTATATATATATTAATATGAGTGTATTTAATGTAAGAACACATGATTAATAGTATATAAGTTATTATTACCTGTGTATATAATGTGTAATCCAATGTAACATTGTGAAACACACTGTAATATACAGAATAACGTATCTTTGGCATTAGATAGTTGTAGAAACCTCTTTACATTGTAACTAGGCTACTGGAAATCTCGAATTTACGAGAAAAACGTGTTATGTATATCCTTCTAGAAGCCTGGCCAGGCAATATATATAAAGAGACAGTCTTGTGAGTGAGAGGGGAGTCGTTTTGATAAGACTTGTGTGGAAGTCGTATTAGCCATGTGGATGAAGCTAAGTATGTGAATTGGTTTTCTTGGGTTGGTAGTTGACATTCAACTGTTGCAGTCTCTCCTTATTGTTTCGTAGTAGTGTTTTGTTTCATGATGGCAGCTCATTAGTGCGTGTGTGTAGAGGATGTAAATATAATGTGTGTAATAATTTGTAAATAAACTAGTATACACAACTGACAACATTTTGTTTGCGTCTTTGTGAATACATCAAACTATGCTTCTTTAATGACCTAATATCTGTGTTTTCTTACTTTATACGAAACTGTGCTTCTTTCCGTTAATCAGTAACATACCATTTCAAATACAATGGAACTAGTGTTGGTAATTTACCTACCCCAAAGTAACAACAAGCCTCTCCTCTATCGTGATGCTTTTTCTGTAATTTAGTCCCATTCACTGCAACCTGGGTCACTCCAGACATTCGCAAGTATTAAAAAATCGTTCTCTGCAGGTGCGTAATTCTTTATACAAGTTATTTTAAACTCGCCGACTTCTTCCCGTCGTAAATTAATTTCATGAGTCTTTTGTTTTGCTAGGGTCTTTACGTCGCACCGACACAGATAGGTCTTATGGCGACGATGGGATAGGAAAGACCTAGAAGTTCGAAGGAAGCGGCCGTGGCCTTAATTAAGGTACAGCCCCAGCAATTGCCTGGCGTGAAAATGGGAAACCACGGAAAACCATTTTCAGGGTTGCCGATAGTGTGATTCGAACCTACTATCTCCCGGATGCAAGCTCACAGCCGCGCGCCTCTACGCGCACGGCCAACTCGCCCGGTATTTCATGAGTCTACTGCCTTTCACTGTCAATCAGGTAAATCCACACTGGATAAAATTCGCTTAGCAATAATAATCTCGGAAATCAGTGGCGTATGCTGGGTTCAAGACGAGTGCACTTAGGTTACCCCTTTTCCATAGCTGGTTTAGTGAACGTTAAGCCTTTTGAGCGTTTTGAGCTGCAGCCTATAGCCAACTGAGTAGCCTGCTGAGTTGTCAAGACTGTTTCACAAGCTACTGTCCTGGCTTCTGCTACTGTCAATACTCAACACCTGATCAGTGGAGACGGTAGCCTAAGGTTTAACAAATTAAAGTCCGGCTTTGTGGCTAAATAGACAGAATGCTTGCATTTGGTCCCGGTTCAATTCTCAGAATCAACGTACTATTATTTCCCCTGGGTTGGGGACTGGGTGTTTATGACGTCTTCGCCGTTCATTTCAGCCTCTAGGTCACCACCAAGCCTATACAGATGCCATGTATTATTATTATTATTATTATTATTATTATTATTATTATTATTAAATTCGAGTTTCGAATTTTACAGCATTATCAGTGGTCGTACACATCGTCCACTGGTTTATTAGGTTCCTCGGAAGATCAGTGGTGGTGGCCAACCCATGACCATGGGCTCTATTGCAACCAACAACAGAGAACACTAATCCTGAAAGATTGCATTTCATTTTAGCAGAATTACCTATAAAAAGAAAACTATATTAGTTCTATAACAGCAGCCCAGCAGTGTCTTACTACAAGGATGTAGAAGTAAATGGGAGTGGAATACCAGCATTCTGTTATCTATATAATTCAAAAGTATGAGGTGAGGAAGTAAATACGATGAGTAACGCACGGTTGTTCGTTAGCAGTGGTGATCTGAGGGAGCGAAGCCTAGCACACCTGTCCCCGCACCAAGCAGACATTCAGCAGCGGGCCCCGGGAAGTGTCGCGAGGGGAGAGGGACGCAGCGCTTGGACTGCAATATCAGTCTCCGATGCTTTGCTGTCAGAAATACGTGCAACGTTTTTTTCTGATTGCTTTCAAGTTTTGTAAATGACACAATGAGTCAGATGCTCCAGATTTTCATCATTTGAGGTGTGGGCTTCACCGATAGCCTAGGTAGCCCTATTTATACGCCGCTGTCGCAAATAGTGATACCACTGGCTGCATTTTGTCTGTATAATTGCTGTTGTAATGCTGCTTTCTGTCTGGTCAACGTACCAGCGCAGCTCACTCTTGATTTACTGCTTGCTCTCGCTTTTTACTGCTCCAAGCTTAAACCTGCTTTCTGTGTGGCCTTAGTAGACTATTACACATATCGCCGTAAAATATTTTATATTCCATTCTCGAGTTAATTCGGAAGTCAACGTGTTTCTCACTATCCCAATCACGAGTTAATTCGGATTTCGAATGTCTCGAGTTTAGTCTGACGCTGCAGTTCCATTGTTTAACACGAGATGGTATCATCTGAAAATCACCTATGAGGATGCCAGTTGATTCGATTTATCATTTTATAGTATTCTTAAGATAACACTGGGGAACACGAATTTTGGTGTCTAAAATATTAGTCCCTTTTTGGGGTGTTCTTGGGTCGTAGATTCTGAAAATGGTATTTATATATCTATAAAGAAATAAAACATTCCAGAAATGTAATTTACACGTGCAGATATATAATATGTAGAAACAATAAACGAACGTTGATGGGACATAAATTAATACATTATTTAAAAAATACAGATATCCAGAAAAGCTAGATCTGCTTGGGCAAAATGGACAGTAATTTTGGATACAGCAGCGTAAATATACCTAGAATGTTTGAAATTCCAGACACCATCCAAAAAGTATATTTAAAAATTTTGTTCCCCAGTAAAATTCTATGCCGTCTCCCGTCTTCCTCCATGCTTCCACCCATGGGTAATGAAATCATGATGGAGGATGGTACTTTAGATATTGTCGGAAATGGTGGTAAGTTTATGGATAGCGAATATCAGTTTGCAGCGAATTAAACTGTGGAAACTGATCGAACACTTGTTTAGTTCCGGTTAAAGAGGTGAGAGAACAATTTTTCTTCTGTAATTTTTCAGTAAATTCTTAAATATCATTTTAAACATAGCCTATTCCACCTATTGTCCAACATACTCGGGTTGAGCATTCATAACCTTGTACAGAAAATTTTACGGTTGTGTAGTGAGTTTTCCGGGAAATTCTGAGCGCTTTTATTCCTGATTATATTAGACATGGTTGCAAAATTAATAACTGGTTCTATAGAAGGCAGTGCGGGTTTAGAAAAGGTTATTCCACTGAAACTCAGCTTGTAAGAAAACAGCAAGTTATAGCAGATATCTTAGATTCAGGAGGTCAAATGGGCTGTATCGCGATAGACCTATCCAAGGCATTTGACAGGGTAGATAATGGGACACTACTGGAGAAAATGAGTGCAATTGGACTAGGCAAAGAAGTGAATGAATGGGTGACTATATTTCTAGGTAATAGAACTCAGATAATTAGAGTAGATCAAGTATTATCTGATCCTGCAACCATTAAGAGAGGAATTCGTCAAGGCAGTATTACTGACCCTTTATGTTTCCACACATATATATATATAGCTTATAAATAAATGATATGAATTAAGAACTGGAATCAGAGGTAAAGATTTTTTCGGATGATGTTATACTGTATAGAATAATAAATAAGTTACAAGATTTTGAGCAACTGCAACAAGGTATCGATAATGTTGTCAGATGGACAGTAGGCAATTGTATGATGATAAACGAGGTAAAAAGTCAGGTTGTAAGTTTCCCTAAAAGAAAAGTCCTCGCAGTTTTAATTTCTGCATTGATGGGGTGAAAGTTCTTTAAGTGGATTACTGTAAGTACCTAGGTGTTAATATAAGGAAAGATCTACATTGGGGTAATCACATAAATGGGATTGTAAATAAAGTGTACAGATCTCTGCACATAGTTATGAGGGTGTTTAGTGATTATAGTAAAGATATAAAGGAGAGGGCATGTGAGTCTCTGGTAAGACGCCAACTAAAGCATAGTTCTAGCCTTGTAGAATGACGATTAACACTAAACATTGTGGCAGTCCAATGTACACGTATGCATAGAAATGATGCCCCCGACATAAACAATCAACACTGCCCTCAGTCCACGTCCGTAGCGTAACGGTTAGTGTTGTTAGCTGCCGTTCTCAGGAGCCCGGGTTCGATTCCCGTTACCGCTAGAAATTTAAGAATGGCAGGAGGGCTGGTATGTGGTGGAAATGGCACATGCAGCTCACCTCCATTAGGGGTGTGCCTGAAGAGAGCTGCACCACCTCGTGATGAGGACGCGAGTTTACTTTAGTAACAATGCCCCACTCCAGTATTGAGAAAGGTGGCGAGGGAGTGAAGGGGTAATACTGAAGGCACAGTGTGTGTATAGCTATACATCCAGCACTGTGCCCATATCTATCCAACAGTCTTGTATCGGGCTGTTATTTGCAGCAATACGTTACGCGAGTTAATTGGTGCAATTTTAGCCACAACTAATTTTTATATTTATATGTTGCATGGAAAATGCTCATTGCGACACAGCGTTCATTTTTTGGGCTGTAATTTGGGAGACTTTGCAGTCAGGCATGAACTGCTTGAGAGATAACTGTTCCCAGTTTTCATTATTCGTTCGGTAGGCAAACATCTACTTTCGTACTGTTTCAGGAGTAAAAACACTCAACTAATAATAAAATGCAGAAATACTTTTAATTCTCTGAAACTTTCAGGTAAATCCGATAAGTACTCGGTCGGAAGGAGCATTTTACGCATGGCAAAGTGGAAAAGTTTTAAGGTAGATAATACCTATTGAAAATTTTTAGAAAAATACCTGCTAAAACTGCCCTGGATTGTAAATTACTCCCTTCCATATCTTTCTCCTCTTATACACAGCGCAGGCCTACTGCAAGGTAAATGCATCCCGGCGGTATTATTGAAATGGTAGTCCGAAAGAACTTTGAAGGTCATTTTGTCAGACAGCGCGATGAAAAGGGGCGTAGGCTTGCTCTATATTATTGATGGGATAATCGAATAACCTCTACCCGATTATTTAAATAATCAAATACATCATCATCATCATCATCTGTTTACCCTCCAGGTTCGGCTTTTCCCTCGGACTCAGCGAGGGATCCCACCTCTACCGCCTCAAGGGCAGTGTCCTGGAGCTTCAGACTCTTGGTCGGGGGATACAACTGGGGGGTATGACCAGTACCTCGCCCAGGCGGCCTCATCTGCTATGGTGAACAGGGGCCTTGTAGGGGGATGGGAAGATTGGAAGGGATAGGCAAGGAATAGGAAAGGAATCGACCGTGGCCTTAAGTTAGGTACCATCCCGGCGTTTGCCTGGAGGAGAAGTGGGAAACCACGGAAAACCACTTCCAGGATGGCTGAGGTGGGAATCGAACCCACCTCTACTCAGTTGACCTCCCGAGGCTGAGTGGACCCCGTTCCAGCCCTCGTACCACTTTTCAAATTTCGTGGCAGAGCCGGGAATCGAACCCGGATCTCCGGGGGTGGCAGCTAATCACGCTAACCACTACACCACAGAGGCGGCATCAAATACATACTTGAATAAAATAATCGAATGAGTGTCAAATATAATTCAGTTGTAGTGATAGCATAATCGAACACTTTTAATATTCCAAAAACCTCCACCCGATTATTTAAATAATCGAATGAGTTTCAAATATAATTCAGTTGGTAGTGATAGCATAATCGAACACTTTTAATATTCGAATAGCCTCCACCCGATTATTTAAATAATCGAATGAGTTTCAAATATCATTCAGTTGTATCGCATAGAACATTCGGATGCGTTATGAATCAATTTTTCGGTTTAAATGTGTCGGACGGATAATCGATTGAAATAAACGAACAGGAGAACTCTTGTGAAAAACAGAAATACGCCTTTTTCCAAACGCATCTCCAAATGTTGAAATTAAATGTGTGACTTAACTGTTTTTAATAACATCACTTTTCATTTGATAATTTCGAAATCATTCAGTATTCAATTGCCTCATTCATTCGAATGCAGTTTCGAATGAATAATCGAAAAATAATAGAGTAGAAAATATCGCTATTCGATCGCCTCATTAATTCGAATGGAGTTTCGAGTGAATAATCGAAAAAATATTAGGATGGAAAAAATATTAGTTTTATATGTCATGTTACTAAGGCAGTGACCAAGATAGTGCTGAGAAGAATAGAAAATAAAATAGAGGAGAATATGGGAGATGACCAGTTAGGTTTTAGAAGGGGAAGAGGAACCAGAGATGCAATTGGATGCCTAAGGATGATTGCAGGAAGGATGTTAGAAGTGAACAGGGAAATGTACGAAATATATTTCATTGATTGGGAAAAAGTGTTGACAGAGTGAACTGGTGCATTCTGATGAGGATTCTGAAAGTTATTGGTGTAGACTGGAAAGACAGAAGACTGATTAAAGAGTTGTATAAAAATCAGAAAATGATGGTTAGTGTAGATGAATATGAAACAGAAGAAGAGGGTATTGGAAGAGGAGTAGTGGGAGGAGAACGAATACAATGAAATACGCAGATGATGTGGCGGTATTAGCGGAATCAGAAAAAAGATCTACAAGTCATGTTGGAAAATGTTGACAGAGTGGGCAAAGAGTTTGGAATGAAGATAAATATTGGGAAGACTAAGTTGATAAGAACAGGAAAGGAGGAGGTTGCTGTTAATTTAACACTAGCGAGAAAGAAATTGGAACCAGTAAAGTCATTCGGATACTTGGGAAGTTTGTTGACATGGAATGGAAACTGTATAGAAGAAATAAGAAGCAGAATATCTATGGGGAAAAGAAGCCTTCGGAAAGGTGGGAGGGCTTTCGACATCTAAGGCAATCCCTATCGATTTAAGAAAGAGGTTCGGAAGGTGTTTTGTGTGGAGTGTAGTGTCGTATGGAGCTGAAACATGGGCATTAAGAAAGAAAGAAAGAAAGAAAGAAAGAATTTGAAAAGTTTTGAAATATGGTTGTGGAGAAGAATGGAAAAAGTGAAGTGGACAGATCAAATGAGAAATGACGAAGTGCTAAGAAAAGAAGGAGAGAAGGGACACCTGATGAAAACGATAAGGAAGAGGAAAATATCCTGGTTGGGTCATATACTACGAAGAAATTGTCTTCAATAGAGGGTGATGGAGGGAAAATAGATGGAAGAAAAGGAAGAGGAAGAAGAAGGTTTAGAATGTTAACAGATGTCAAACAAGGGGGAAGCTATGAACAACTGAAGCAAGATTCTCAGGACAGAGAATCATGGAGGCTGTCCAGTTGATACCTGTCTCAAGACAGATTCACAGAAGAAGAATCGAATGGGAAATATAATAGAATAATCGAATAAAATGAAATAAGCTATTATATTCGCCGAACCACTGCCCTTTAAATCCTGCCTTTATAGCTTTAAAATGGCGTTAGAGAATAACTGATAACGCTGTTCGAAAGAGGAAGAATTGGGGAATTTTTGAAAATTGAAAAATCCATTTCTGTCAAAAAACTGCAAAATTTCAGTCTCGACTCTCCTTAAATATTTACTTCTCAGAGATGTTATTCCAGCTGAACTCGCACTTCCCTTAGCAATGCACAGGACGTAAACTATTTAATTTAAATAATAATTATGTTATACGTTTTACTATTTTTCGGCTTTACGTCCGGCTGTTTGGCTAAATGGTTAGCGTGTTGGCCTTTGGTCACAGGGGTCCCGAGTTCGATTCCCGGAAGGGTCGGGAATTTTAACCATCATTGGTTAATTTCGCTGGCACGGGGGATGGATGTATGTGTCGTCTTCATCTTCATTTCATCCTCATCACAACGCGCAGGTCGCCTACGGGTGTCATATCAAAGGACCTGCACCTGGCGAGCCGAACATGTCCTCGGACACTCCCGGCACTAAAAGCCATACGCCATTTCATTTCATTTCCGGCTTTATGAGACGAGGCGCAGGAAGATTTTCCCGTAGAAGTTATGTTCTCTTTCTGCTTCAAGTGCCATCTCCTCTCAGAAGGTCGCCTACCATCATAGAGATTCGCCCTTTAGGTGATGCAGCCCAAAACAGCTCACTAGTGGAAAAGTTGAACCAAATTTTCAGATTATCAATTCAAAAAATGCGTCTTCTTGCTGGTCTTCTCTTGCCTTGTATCCCCCCTAGAATGACCGGCTGCAGTAGATGCTATTTATCTCCTCGCATCACATGAACGAGATACTGGAGCTTTCTTATTTTGACAGTATTTAATATTTCCTTTCTCTTTCCCATTCGCCTTATTACCTCATCTATTGTGAGTTTATCTGTCCAACTTAACCGCAGTATCCTTCTGTACGTCCATAGCTCAAATGCCTCTAAGCTGTCCATTTCTCTTTTCATTATGTTCCAGGTCTCAACTCCATACAACAAGGTGGAGAAGAGTAACATAAGTTTCACTTTTATATGTAAACTAAGGTCTCTGCTACAGAACACACTCCTCATTTTATTGCATGCATTTCTGGCTTTTACATGTAGTTAAAAATACCGTCACGAGGATCTGAGAAAGTTTAAATAAAACAGAACTGAGCCATGATTAAAACCGGCTGGGGGTCAGAGGGTCAGTATTTCTGCTTCTGAACCAGTTAGTCCGGTATATTTAACCTTACATTCAAATCTCATTCACTTTACGTATCTGAATCTACCTTTCCATTTCCAACCTGTGCACACAAAGGGATTAATCGCGATGTAAGAATGAAACTCTGAAATAATAAATTAATTTCTGAATTCGACACTTCAGAATTTTCAAATATCCCTTTTTATCTATGTAGACGAGGTCCATGGAATATGGGAAAGAAAATGAGCTCATGAATTCCACAACAGTGGCTTGGAGAATGATACCGAGTTATTTTGGTTGAAATCATTTCTTTGCAGACAAAGTGGGGGTCCCCATATTATGAAAAAACGTAAAATTAAGCTATTTTCTCAATTGTGTTGAAAGTTGAAGGGGTAATGGGCCCGGAAAGGTTTCAAATTGTGATTCTTGGATAGATGTATCAAACTGAAAAACCAAATGATTTCGAAAATCACTTATGGCCGAAATGCAGTTCCAGAAAAACAGCCTAAAATAGCTTGTTTCTTTACACGTTTTCTTTTTGAGTCAAATCCGAGCCAAATTAACTTATTTACATAATTCTTTCTGTAATGTATTCCTTGGTTCAATTCCCTCAGGCTTTTTTAAAATTATGGAACATGTCCACACCGACTATATTTATAAGGGTTTAAGCGAAACTCTGCATTGTCTAACATTGGCGCTCGTAGTGGTGCTTAACTGAAACAATGCATTGACTCACATTAGCGCTCGTAGTGGTGCTTAAGTGAAACAATGCATTGACTCACATTAGCGCTCGTAGTGGTGCTTAAGTGAAACAATGCATTGACTCACACACGACTCACATTAGCGCTTGCATTGGTAGAAAAAGGCAAAATGCTAATCTAATGAAAGGGATAATAGTGATTAAGAAAAAGATTGTAATTTTTAGGAATAAATAAAGAATATATTCTCATACTTTATTATATATGAATACTTCCGCACGTATTACCAAACTTTCACCGCATACACGTACCGGCGGAACGACTGTCCTTTGTTTATATCTCGCAGCCTTCTCGTGACGGATGTTGACGAGCGGTGCCAGCGGTGCACAAGGCTGCCAACCTCTCTACTTAGGAACTAAGGCCTTAGGATGGAGCTGGGAAGCCAGTCATATGGGGACATCAATGGAGGTTCTATGGAAACTCCATTGGTCTTTACTAGTTAGGGTAAGACCTGGACAAGACCATTGTGCTTTTATTGTGTCCGGGTTGTTTTGGTAATATAATCTAGTTATTATTATTGAGGGGAATAGCGTCACTTTACTCGGCCAATAGAAATGGAAGCTGATAGTTCAGGAAAGGAAATTGGCGTGTATTGCTCTTCCTTACGTTATAAAAATAAATATATTTCTGGGGGAGGGATGGTGGGTTCCTGGACATCTCAAAGAACACGTCTCTCCTCTGACACTCTTTCCAAGTAAGATTTCATTAATTTCTACTTTCTTAGAATGTTACAAACATAAAGTAGTACGTGAAAAAATTTATACCCATTATATTTTATTTAAATTAAATTCATGCCTCATATCCATAGGTTTTTTCAACATTGAGTTGCTTTGCTGAAGGGCTAGAGCACATACCTGTCGATGTTCTGTGGTGTTCTTGTTGACTTTTCTTCATTGTAGACACCCTGAGCGTTATAGTTTCTATACTTCGACCTTTGCCATTACTGGAGTAAACGGACATGATGTATCCAGTTCCAGGTTCGAGTCCCGTCACAGTGAACTCAGGCTTACTGCGGCTTGTAACGTTGGACACTAGACGACGTTGACCAGAGCCTGCGCTAGGGGCTGCATATAGCTCCATAGTGAACTCTTGAGGGAGGCCACCGTCGAAACCTCGAGAACAAGAGACTTGTAGCGAGTTTGTTGTACGATTGAGGAGGAGACAGCTCTTGGGAGGGTCTGGTTTACCTGCAACATGCAATTCAGTTATCTCATTATTAACTCCGATATAAACGTACGATCGAGTAAGAGACAGTTCTTGGGAGAGTCTGATTTAGCTGAAACATACGATTTAGATATCTCAATATTACAGCTAAGACATGCACAATATAACATACAGTATTTTAACGCATATTTTAATGGAAATGAAATAAAAGGTAAACATAAATGACAAATTAACAAACAAGTGGTCTGAGTTTTACCCTATATTACTGTTGCGAATAAAATTCCGTCTGTTTCATTACTCCAATTTACTTCAGGTTGACCTAATAAATGCATAAGCACACAATTGTAATTAACCATGAATGGTCGCATTCTCTAATTGTTGTTTATTTACAAGTCTCTCTTCCTTATGGCACAGTAGGTCGTCCGGCCCCTTGCTATTACCTGGGAACGACTAATCCTTACTTTCACTTCTCCAAGTCCAGTCACCTCATAGAGCAGCTGTGTACAGACCGCTGGATCTGAACACAGGGCTGCGGTACACTCAGCACACGATGACTGTTCGTTGGTTCGATTCCACAGACAGTCCAGAAATTCACACAGTTACATGCAGTGAACCACTAAACAGAAACAGCTCAGCAGTATTCAACAGCAGGACGATACTCACAACAGCGAATATCAACACAGGTCCATTTACCATCACACTCACGATAGCGGCTTCCCTCGCTGACTCATGGTGACCCTCAGTCCACAGAACCACACAAACACAAAGTACTCTCTCAGGTAGTACAAAGTCTTCCGTTTCGCACGTCTTCAGTCCAATCACTCTCTGGACACTCCGATACAAACAACCACAACTCCTCGTTCAAACCTCGGTGGGACACAATTGACAGCCAACAACTCTGTCGCCCTCAGCCCAGCCACCAAACTCCAACACACTGAATCTCACACTGAATCCACCACGGAATCCAACACTGACTGTCCGCGACTAGCCTTCCTTTTTATAGCCCGGGTGATGGGAACTGGAAGATTCGCGAGGTGACTAAAGGCGAAACATTCCCGTTGACTACTACTACTGAAATGTTTTCATTCCTCCCCTGAAGGGGAGGCGGGCCTTTCAGACGGTGACGCCATCTCTCAGGCAGGGAGATTTGTTACGGTGAAGGGGTTGCACAGAGAAGGGAAGGGGGTTGGCGGCCGTGGTCTGTACTAAAAACTGTCCCGGCATTCGAAAACCACGGAAAACCATTCTCAGGACAGCCGACGTTTGGGGCGAACCGTGAAATCCATCCCTGTCCCGTCTCCCAAATGCAGAGGTGTAGAGCCACGGTTGAGCCGTGCCTCCTCTCCTCTGCTCGGTTGTCCGGTCAAAGTGTAGAGCTGTTGGACCACGGACCAGGCGTGGCCACTTGTGGGCCAAGACCCACTCTGTATCTACCTACCTTCCCGTTGAATCTCCAAGAAACTCACAGGTAAGTCAGCCGACGAGAACAATGCACGGAAATACCAGACATGCCCTCCAGGCCGGCTGGGAGCTCCCCGGTCGGCTGATTCCGTAGTCCCTTCCAGGGGCCTATTCCACAAAAGTATGGTCTTGTACATTACAAGTAAATTCTCTAGTAACTAGCACAAATACCAGAGTTTCTGTTCCACAAAAGAATTTTCTACAGTTGTACTTTACTACTCCATACTTACAAATTACCAGTGAATTTTTATGGGTGTGTTCCACGAAAGTACTAGTACTTGTAACTTACTAGTGAACTGGGAAGTATTCTCTACCAGTAAAAGGACAATAATATATAAATGTACTAGTGCTATTTAAATATACTTATTTCAGATACATTTTGATAAATATGTGGCCTAGCAGTAGCGATAGTGATGGTGATGAAAATGAAAACTACCGTCTGTATAGGGAAAGAATAAATTTCCAGTTTAATACTGTTTTTGAATACAAT
Source organism: Anabrus simplex (assembly GCF_040414725.1). Taxonomy (NCBI): domain Eukaryota; kingdom Metazoa; phylum Arthropoda; class Insecta; order Orthoptera; family Tettigoniidae; genus Anabrus; species Anabrus simplex. Next base: position 1,763,005,064 of record NC_090265.1, on the reverse strand, counting down.
GAGCGTTTTAGGTTAAGCACAATACAAGTGGAAGAACTTTCGATAGACATTGGGTATAGGTTAAAACATCCTACGAACAGAAATAAATCTCTCTCTGCCAAACAACAGTTACCAACAACACTACATTGTCTAGGAAATGGTGGTCAGTACCATGGTATTGCAGATATGCATGGGATGGCAAAATCTTCGGTCTGTAGGTCATTACATTCTGTGGTAGCTGCAATAAATGATATAAAATGTCCTCAAATTGTTCGTTGGCCTGAACATACTAAACAAAGATGTTCCAAGAAGGACATTCTTGGAATCATTAATGAGCAGTATATCTCTTACATACCCCCAACTTTTCCCCTCAAAAGCTCCATGAGCTTTTTTCAAGCCAAATATTTCCATCCAACCATTTATTTCGTCTTGTTTTATCAGACTCTCGCCGAATGCATCGAAAATACTGTCCTTCCTTCTTTCTATTTCCTTCAAAATTAATAACTTCGTTTCTCTTGACACCACGTTAACAATTCATGCAGAGTTTGCAATTTCATAACAATAAAGTTTGGCGGCCGAATATCGTTATTAGCGACATCTGATTCCTAATGACAAACCGAGGTATGTCAGACTATCGTGGACCATATGCGAGGATCGCTGAAGAACGGAATGGGTGATATAATAACGGAAGAATTTCCTATCATCAAAGAAATAAACTGAAAAATAACATTGTAGCATTAAGAAATTCACAAAAATATTAGAGTTCCTTAAATCTTTGCTGCATAACTTACCTTCAAATGCGATATTACGGTAAATGAGGTTAGCATAACCTAATTCAACGAATGGAATACGAAGATAAGCAGCTGATCCATGCTATGACGTAGTGTGTTTATTGATAAGTCGTCAGTTGTAAAACTTGTAACAATTCACTGGTAATATACAAGAGACCTTCAATCTTTTGTGGAACAGAAGTGTACAACTCCATACATTACAAGAACCCACACTAGTAACTTGTAATGTACAAGACCATACTTTTGTGGAATAGGCCCCTGGAAGCACCGTAAGAGGCTACCACAGGCCTGGTACGTAACATTACACATCAAAGCTTTCTTTTATAAATTATGGAGGGCCATAGAAACGCAGGAGTGAAAATTAGAAATCTAGATTACAACTACTTTTTCCGCCACCTTTTTCTTTAGACTAACGTGTGCGAACTTGGTACACCTGTGAACTTGGTCATATTTTACGGCCGAATGCCCTTACTGACGCCAATCCTATGCGGAGAAATGTATTCACTGTTGCGTGTTCCTGTGGTGGTTGATAGTGGGATGTGTTGTGTGTATACTGAGACAAACATTTAGATCCAGTCCCAAAGCCAAAGGAATTAGCCGGACACACTTAAAATCTCCGATCAGGCTAGGTATCGAGCCCTGGACCTCGTCTCGACCCTGTCTGTGAAATGTTTTGGTAGAAATAGTGAAAGCATTGAGGCAGCCACCTGAGTAGGTGGAGCTATGGATCTGAAGGCGTTTCGTATAGCAGCAAGTCATTCAAACCATTCGCCAACCCTCATTCGCCGTTGTACATCGATCTGTTGAAATTCATCATCAAATGAAGTTTTAGAGCACAGGGATCCTCAATTCTCTGCCCTTACTTGAAAATGTAGGCCTACAACTTGTCTAACCAGAATTTTTTCTGATGGCAAACTTCTGGTTGTTCATTTAACCATCGAGTGCGTTAGCCGTGAGGTCAGCAGGGCACAGCTTTGATATTTTATTTTAGGGCTACTGACACCAGGCGGGACTTGTACGGCCGGTATATGATTGCTACGTCATAGATCTGTCGCGCATGCTCATATTTCCCGGCTAAGTAGTTTGGTTTACAAGAAAATAAATGGGGGAACTTAATTTCTGTATGGCCTATGTACTAATGGATCTGTTTTTGTAGTTGCATCTCTCTTTGGCTGATTGGTCATTGTCGTGGCCTCCGGTTCAGAGGTCCAGGTTCTGCCACTGCCTTCTAGATTCTCACTGATCGTGACTCTTGTGAGAGTTAACACCGTGTTAGCTAACAGTTCCCAGGAAATGTCTGGATAAACGCAAGAATCTTAACATGCTGCTAAATTTTTAACGCTATGTTAACAAACAGTGCGTTAGTGTTCTTTCAACTGAGATTGAATAAACCTGGCCAAACAGTAACTTAACGCTACTTTTTCTGGGACATACAGGCTTTACAAGTGAATGCTTGGCATCATCTCTGCCTTGAAACTAGTAGTTTCTTCTTCAGAGGCTATGTGTTTCATTCTCGACTTTGCTATAAATCTGCGAGCCTTTAAATATCTGGTACAAAGGGCAGTAGGAAAGTTTTTCAATACGCAAAAACGGTTGGTTGGACACCCCTGTTATGGTGAGGGATGAAAAGAGGGGTGAAAACCGGTCTAGAAGACAGCAAGGCGTGACCTTCACACCAGTTGTTACCAAGCTGTGGGATTGAAAGGAAGTTAAGATGTCAGTGTGGTCTAAAGTATCGCGCAGTTATTCGCTACAATTTTGCTCGTGGATTAACTGTTGACCAGTGCCTGGAGGAAATGACTCCTGTGCTGGAGAAAGACTGTTCACATCGGACAACAATTTTCCGCTGGTATAAAGAGTTCCAGAGGGGAAATTTTGGGGTTGAAAACCGATCCTCGGTCTGGGCGACCGTCTGAATCAGTGACTGAGGAAAACATTGAAGCTGTGAGGAAAATGTTGCACTAAGAGAGGCAGTTGACATATTGGCAGGTAGAAGAGACCTTCCACATCCCTGCACCAGCTATTCATTCAGTTCTACACGACCATTTCCATGTTAGAAAGGTTTGTTCCCTTTGGGTACCCCCTTCACTTTCAGAGGAACAAAGGGCACATCGAGTGATATGGTGCCGAGAAGTGCTAAAACAGTTTGAAAATGGGACCTCGCCTAACGGCAATAGCATCGGTACTGGTAACGAAATTTTTTTGGCTGTATTATTACGATGTTCCAACTAAATCCAAGAACAAGGTGTGACTGTTTGAAGATGAGGGTACTCCTGTGACTGTGCGAAATTCAAGGTCAGTGAAGAAAAGGCTGATTGCAGTTTTCTTCACTAAACGGGGCATCCTGACTCGGGTTGTGCTAGAAGCACAAAGGACAGTTTCTGCGAAGTGGTACAGTGAGACTTGTCTGCCTCAGGTAATCCAGGCTCTCAAGCAGCTCCGTCCACCGTCACGGTTCAACACTTGGCTCAAGTAACACAACAATGCTCCAGCACATCGTGCTAATGTAACAATGGATTTTCTTGCCAGATCAGGGTTGACTGTACTTGATAACCCTCCATAGAGTCCTGATCTTGCCTCATGTGACTTCGCACTCTTCCCAGAAGTGAAGATGAAGCTGAAAGGGCGGCGTTTTGCATCAGACGAGGAGCTTCTGTCAGCATGTGATCAAGAGTGTGAAAATATAACCGAAGAAGAGTGGCAGAGTTGTTCGGTGACTTGTTTCGACGTATAGAGAAATGTATTGAGTGTGGTGGAAATTATTTTCAATCAATCAATCAATCAATCAATCAATCAATCAATCAATCAATCAATCAATCAATCAATCAATCAATCAATCAATCAATCAATCAATCAATCAATCAATCAATCAATCAATCAATCAATCAATCAATCAATCAATCAATCAATCAATCAATCAATCAATCAATCAATCAATCAATACTGATCTGCATTTAGGGCAGTCGCCCAGATGGCAGATTCCCTATTTGTTGTTTTCCTAGCCTTTTCCAAAATGATTTCAAAGAAATTGGAAATTTATTGAACATTTCCCTTGGTAAGTTATTCCAATCCCTAACTCCCCTTCCTATAAATGAATATTTGCCCCAGTTTGTCCTCTTGAATTCCAACTTTATCTTCATATTGTGATCTTTCCTACTTTTATAAAAGCCACTCAAACTTATTCGTCTACAAATGTCATTCCACGCAATCTCTCCGCTGACAGCTCGGAACATACCACTTAGTCGAGCAGCTCTTCTTCTTTCTTCCAATTCTTCCCAGCCCAAACTTTGCAACATTTTTGTAACGCTACTCTTTTGTCGGAAATCACCCAGAACAAATCGAGCTGCTTTTCTTTGGATTTTTTTCCAGTTCTTGAATCAGGTAATCCTGGTGAGGGTCCCATACACTGGAACCATACTCTAGTTGGGGTCTCCTTATATGCCCTCTCCTTTACATCCTTACTACAACCCCTAAACACCCTCATATCCATGTGCAGAGATTTTTACCCTTTATTTACAATCCCATTTATGTGATTACCCCAATGAAGATCTTTCCTTATATTAACATCTAGATACTTACAATGATCCCCAAAAGGAACATTCACCCCATCAACGCAGTAATTAAAACTGAGGACTTTTCCTATTTGTGAAACTCACAACCTGACTTTTAACCCTGTTTATCAACATATCATTGCCTGCTGTCCATCTCACAACATTATCGAGGTCACGTTGCAGTTGCTCACAATCTTGTAACTTATTTATAACTCTATAGAGCATAACATCACCTGCAAAAAGCCTTGCCTCTGATTCCACTTCTTTACTCATGTTGTTGTGTTTGAGTCATCAGTCCATATCATTTATATATATAAGAAAACATAAAGGTCCGATAATACTGCCTTGAGGAATTCCCCTCTTAATTATTACAGGGTCAGATAAAGCTTCGCCTACTCTAATTATCTGAGATCTATTTTCTAGAAATATAGCAACCCATTCAGTCACCCTTTTGTCTAGTCCAATAACACTCATTTTTGCCAGTAGTCTCCTATGATCCACCCTAACAAATGGCTTAGGCACGTCAATCGTGACACAGTCCATTTGACCTCCTGAATCCAAGATATCTGCTATATCTTGCTTGAATCCTACAAGTTGAGCTTCAGTGGAATAACCTTTCCTAAAACCGAACTGCCTTCTATGGAACCAGTTATGAATTTCACAAGCATGTCTAATATAATCAGAAAGAATGCCTTCCTAAAAACTTACATACAATGCATGTCAAACTTACTGGCCGGTAATTTTCAGCTTTATGTCTATCAACCTTTCCTGTATACAGTCTAAAGCGTTCACTCACATTGCAAAGCTTTCCTTGTGCCCTTTGTACTCTGATTATTTGGGTAAGTTAGAAGCTATCTGATTCGAAAGAGTAGCAGCCTAGGTCTAATGATATAACATTTACGAGGATAAAATATATCGTGTTACCATCGTTATCGTTTCTATTACTCAGTGTATTGGTTTTCTACTTGTTATTGTGTCTGATCACCAGTTATTTCTTCTAGTGCTGTTCTAGTGTCTAGAATGCTGCCTAGAATTCGACAGAAAGAATTAGATAGTTAGGATCTTTACCGCAGCGGGGAGATCATTCTGTCCTGTTGAGCGATGGGTACTAATTCTCTAGCCCTCAGCTCGTAAATTTCTCTGAAGTGGTTTATGGCAATGGCTCGCTTTTAACTAGTACTGCGCTAACGTCAAAGAGAGGACGATTCAGCTTGTCGGTTTCTACCTCTCGCAACTTCTAAATGTACAGATCCGGTAAATATATAAACAAATCTCTATCAATAAAATTTAGGTTCTGTCTATACACAACTAAATTTACAACTTTGACTAAAAAACATATCTCCATGTCATATATGTTGGGTATTCAGCCCGGAGGCTCGTTTGTTCCTCCATAGTTCTGCCAACAGCTGTCACAGAGAGCCTATGCGTCACTGAAGCGGCATACTAGGGAAATGAGAAGTGAGGTAGTTTCCGTTGCTTTCCTCACATGTCATATAAAGACCGTATAAACCCCGGTACAGTTTCTGTTTGTCGACAAATCTGCTGTGTGTATGTTCTTTTAATGTTGGAAACATTTCTTAGCAGACGAAGTACGACGAACTTAAAATTGGGCAATTTCCTCAATTGTTCCGAAAGTTGAAGGACTAAAGGGTCCGGAAAGGTTTCAAATTGTGAGCCTTAGATAGTTCTATGAATCTAAAAAAGTTCGACTCCATGGCTAAATGGTTAGCGTGCTGGCCTTTGGTCACAGGAGTCCCGGGTTCGATTTCTGGCAGGGTCAGGAATTTTAACCTTAATTGGTTAATTTCGCTGACACGGGGGCCGGGTGTATGTGTCGTCTTCATCATTTCATCCTCATCACGACGTGCAGGTCGCCTACGGGAGTCAAATCAAAAGACCTGCGTCTGGCGATCCGACTTTGTCCTTGGACACTCCCGGCACTAAAAGCCATACGCCATTTCAAAAAAGAAAAATCACTTCCGGCTTAAATGCAGTTCCGGAGGAACATCCTAAAATCGCTCATTTCTTTAAGATTCTTCTTCTCGATTCAAATCCTATTCAAATAAACGTATTTACATAAATATTTCTGTAATGTGTTTCTTGGTTCAATACCCTCAGGCATTTTAGATTGTTTGAAAGATATCCACACTGAATGTAGTTATAAGGGCTTAAGTGAAACCATCGCCCTCTACTATGACTGCGTTAATACGCCTTCCCAATACAGCAATATGCGCGATATCACGGCCAACTGGATCCCTCGCTGCGCTCCGAGCTAGCTAGAGCGACGCATCAAGTCGGCCGTGGCGATATGGGCCTAGCTCCCATTTCTACCACCGAGCGCTGCTTCGGTGGCATTGAAACACGATTGTTCATTACAGCACACGTTAAGTGTTTAGTATATTTCTGTTCAAATATATAGCCAGTCACTCAATAAACATATCTGAATCACACTTTGCACCTAAATAAAGAAATTCATTGAAGAACGTATCCCTCCGCAGCAGATAAACTGTAGACTACAAAATAATGTTAACGGTAAGTAGTAAATGCTGTAGAAAATAAATATATTCACACACTTTTCTGTTTAAGTGTTTCGCGTTCTCGCGTTCAAATCTTTCAAAGATTTCTATTATTTATGTGGGTATGTTATTTAAGAATACTGGAATAGCACACTCGCAAATAACTTCACTCAATAACTATGAATGTCCGATTTCAGGGCAACTGAAGTGAGGAAAATCACGCAACACAGGCACTAAATACTCACTCATAGATCCAACAGGATTTTTATGTACAAATGCTTGTGATTTCAATACAAAATCATGAATAACTTTCAAAATCCACAGTGACAAATCAGATGTGTACTGCAGCCTGCTGTTTTAATCTCTTTTATAAATCAAGTCCATTAGCACAGTTGAACACCTTGGTCTTGTCAAAAGAATCAAGCAATGTTACTACATATGTGCTGCTGACACGTATGTCGAATACATTTTTTATCGATAACTTGTATTTGACAGTGGTATCTGCATTCAAAAATCGTGCATATCTGTATACGAATGGTCTTTTAAATATTATAGGGCTGTTATGACTTCAGTCGTCCGACTCTTTGGCTGAATGGTCAGCGTACTGGCCTTCGGATCAGAGGGTCCCGGGTTCGATTCCCGGCTGGGTCGGAGATTTTAACCTTAATTGGTTAATTCCAATGGCCCGGGGGCTGGGTGTTTGTGCTGTCCCCAACATCCCTGCAACTCACACACCACACAAAACACTATCCTCCACCACAATAACACGCAGTTACATACAAATGGCAGATGCCGCCCACCCTCATCGGAGGGTCTGCCTTACAAGGGCTGCACTCGCCTAGAAATAGCCACACGAAATTATTATTATTATGACTTCAGTCGCGAAAATATTTTTCGCGCGCAAAGCATTCATTTTCTTAAACTTAGACGGCTCGATGTTCTTGCATGTAAGAAAAATGAACCGGTTTCACAGTTTCATTTGATTGCATCTGATACAGTTTCTTGATAAAATCATCATTTATATCCTGGGCACCATCAAAAATAGATTTTTTGAGTAAAGAATTTCTTACTTTTCAGAATGTGCCATTTGTCGAAAGCAAGAAGAGGCATTTCACTATCAACAGGATGACAGATCTTCGGTGTAATGTGTTTTGAAGACGACATTCTTCTTATTCTGCTAACATTAGTCTTATGATTGTCACTCACAATGCGCAACACGAGAAAACCACAAGCTTCGACTTCCTTTCTTGTTTTGAGTGTTAAAGTATGTAGCTCTGTACCTAAAAGCCTCTTAAAGAAGAAACATGCTGTTGTAATCTTTATTTTGTAGTCACAACAAAACTATAAAACAGAAACTATTATTGACTAGGGTCATTCGATTTTTACTTTCGCTTGCATAACAGCCATCTTATGTAGGTAGTTTTTAATCGCTCAACATGGAATGAAGCGTCTTTCTGTTGAAAGAAGGTGTTGAGTTTCTTATCATATAACATCTGCTGTATGATGGACTACCAACAATCACAATCTCTCTGCTTCATTTAGGCACTGACTTTCTGCTAAGAGGCGTTACTAAGTGTGTTATTCCAGTCTCGCAGTTTATATCTCCTACGTAGCGTGAAAGTGTGGATTTATTCGGTGTGGCAAACATATCGTTTAGATGATCTTGAATTGAAATTCGGCGAGAAATTCTTTTAGAAGTACCATTTAGCCATTTATGACGTTGTTACTCGTTGAAAGTAAATTCATGAAACGAAATCCCACTTGCCGATCTGCTTTTCATCTTACATTAAGGCACACAGTAGTAAACAATATTATGTACATAAACATTAAAACGGTTCACGACCAACGAAACAAGCCAAATAAGGTAAATACAGGTTCAAATTACACCAGCACTCTTAGCAACGTTCACTGAACGTGTCTCGTCAAGCAGACTAATGCCAGCTTCTCAGCGCTCCAAGCGCCTGAACTGGTAACTACGCCATGTTTGCTCGTTTACATGTGTGACTGGGTGAATGAGAAGGCGTATTAGCGCAGTCATAGTAGAGGGCGATGGTGAAACAATGCTTTGACTCACCTTAGCACTCGTAGTGGTGTTTAAGTGAAACAATGCATTGACTCACATTAGCGCTCATAGTGGTGTTTAAGTGAAACAATGCATTGACTTACATTAGCACTCGTATTGGTGTTTAAGTGAAACAATGCATTGACTTACATTAGCGCTCGTATTGGTGCTTAAGTGAAACAATGCATTGACTTACATTAGCACTTGTAGTGGTGCTTAAGTGAAACAATGCATTGACTCACATTAGCCCCCCCTGTGGGTGGTAGAATAACACCCACGGTATCCCCTGCCTGTCGTAAGAGGCGACTAAAAGGGGCCTCAGGGGCTCTGAACTTTGGAGCGTGGGTTGGCGCCCACGGGGCCCTCAGCTGAGTCCTGGCATTGCTGCCACTTACTTATGTCAGGCTCCTCACTTTCATCTATCCTATCCGACCTCCCTTGGTCAACTCTTGTTCTTTTCAGACCCCGACGGTATTACTTATGGAGGCCTAGGGAGTTGTTCATTTTCATGCCCTTCGTGGCCCTTATCTTCTTTGGCCGATATCTTCATTTTTCGAAGTGTCGGACCCCTTCCATTTTTCTCTCTGATTAGTGCTATATAGAGGACGGTTGCCTAGTTGTACTTCCTCTTAAAACAATAATCACCACCACCACCACACTCACATTAGCGCTTGTAGTGGTGCTTAAGTGAAACAATGCATTGACTCACATTAGCGCTCGTAGTGGTGCTTAAATGAAACAATGCATTGATTCACATTAGCGCTGGTAGTGGTAGAAAAAGGAAAACTGGTAATCTAATCGACCGGATAACCGTGAAGTTTATAACCTATGAATGATGATTAAGGAAAGGATTGCAATTTTTAGGAATAAATAAAGAATATATTCTCATACTTTATCATGTTTTATTTACCAAAATTCGTAGCTCATATCCCTAGGAGTTTTCAACATTGAGTTGGTTGCCTGAAAGGCTTCTCTACAACTGTGCATTTTTTCTACAATTGGCTTTACGTAGCACCGACACAGATAGGTCTCATGGCGACAAGGGGACAGGAACGTAACAGGGGTGGGAAGAAAGCGGCCGTGGCCTTAATAACGGTACAGTCTGGTGTGGAAATGGGAAACTACGGAAAATCAACTTCAGGACTGCCGACAGTGGGGTTCGAATCCACTATATCCCTAATGCAAGCTCATTGCTGCACGACCCTAACCGCGCGGCCAACTCGCTCCGTCTGTATGTATGTATGCTCATGTCCAAAATTGGCTGAATGAGTTCAGGTTATAAAAATGTAAAGAATGAACAATCAAAATAATAAATAAATACGGTTGTTTGATTGCTTAGCTCTTTTTATTTCACCTGACATGTGGACAGTGGCAGCACTGGTCAAGGACTCTGAGTAAGAGGAGAGTGGCATGATGGGAGTGAGTGTAAAAATGGAGGAGCTCGAGTAGACACGCGTGTTTCGGCTTAATGTATTTGTTAGTTTTAAGTGATCTATGTGTACAATAAACATGTGTTTTCATTCAGTGCAATTTGAATTATTTCGTGAGCTACCAGAGAGGTGTTGTGTGGATCAAATGCAGCATTTTTTGGTCCTCCGGGCCGGATACGCAGTGTGCAAACTGTAGGCCTATGTTCAAACTGATACGGTACCTTAGCGTAGCGTGCTTCACTTCACCGCATCGGCATCATTGTTTCATTAAATATTCCTCCTCATGGGACTACAGGTGGACCGAATTCATTTCAGTGTGACTTTACGATTTTCATTGTGCATTATTAAACCGAGATATGCTGTAACAGCACGCTTGAACCACGAGGTCAGTCCATGCGTAGAACATCAAGGAAATAATTACGTTGCCGTAGTGGGCGATGCGAACAAGTAAGGAGGTTATAGTGTCAGAATCATATTCAATGTGAAATCATATGCATCAAAGCAGTTCATGCCAGTGTTAAGGTGCAAGAAGAAAACGAGTGGATTTCGGCGGGAAGCGCCATGTTGTAGAGCAAATTAAGCCGCGCCATCATACAACAGGGCTGCCACCACACTTTCAGCCAGTGGAGCCAACAGTGACAGTACACCGTCAGAACAAGGAGCAGTGCAGCCAACGGGAATTTCAACTCACGAGTCAGCCACCAGGAGCAGCATCATCGCGTCCTCGAAGGGTGAGTGCAGTCTGGTTCAATTGTCATTCCTTGCTTGTCCTTCCCATAATGGAAGAAAATCTAAAGCGCACATTGACGAAGAAAAGGGCTGTTGTGAAATCTCGAGTTACTCGCTTAGGAAACTTTATCAGTAACTTTCAAGGAGAAAATTTAAATGATATCAAAGTGAGGCAGGATCTTTTACAAAGAAGTATCGAAGAATACAACGATGTTCAGAGTCAACTCGAAATAAATGACGACGACGTTAGTCACGATTCTGATAGGGAAGCATTTGAAGAAATTTGTTTAGACATTCAGTCAAAAATTCAAACTCTTTTGTTAACTAACACTGCCTTGCCTTCCTCTCCTATAGACAGTTCAACCACAACCAATGGCCACTTACTCAAATTACCTACTATTTCTTTGCCTAAATTTAAGGGTTCTATCGCAGAATTCATGCACTTTCATGACACCTTTGAGTCGCTAATCATCAGTAATGACTCCTTGACTGACATACAACGCTATTATTACTTGCTGTCATGTGTATCAGATGAAGCTCATAAATTAATTGAAAACCTTCCAGTAACGCAAGAAAACTTCAAAGTAGCATGGGACTTAATATATAATCGTTATCATAACCCAAGGCTCATCTTAGATCTTCACGTCAAAGAGCTTCTGTCACTTCCAGTTGTTAAGGGTGAATCGCCCAGAGACCTAAGAATGCTTATAAATCAGCTGTTTAGCAATCTCAATGCGAAAATTGAAAATTAAGACCCCCTTGCATGAGGTCATCCTATCACATTTAGTACTCCAACGGATAAGCCTAAGTCTACGTAAACAGTGGGAGAATTCGACCTCAGGTGACAAATGCCCTAGTTTACAAGACTTAATCCTCTTTCTTGAAAGTAACTGCCAGACACTAGAAATCGTCTCCTCCCACAAGACCGGAGCAGAGAAGGAAGAAATAGGCAAGGTCAGCGGATCTTCCAAGCCTTCCACCAGTACATACACCTCCATTCCCTCATCATGTGAACTTTGTGGTGCTCTAAATTTAAGGATATGTCTGTTAATGACCGTATCAAGTTAATTAGAGACCACAGGCTCTCAATTGTTTGAAAGGTGACCACATTGCAAACAGTTGCACTTCAGGCAGTTGTAGAATGTGTAACCAAAGGCATCACACCCTGCTACATTATCAGCAACACAACCAGAGGTCATCAAATTCGACAGGCTATCCCCAACAACAGCAGTCATATTGCTCTTTGAAGGGAGCATTTCAACAACATGAAGTTCTCCTCTCAACTGCTGTGGTTCATATTAGGGACAGTAGTGGTAGAGTTCATGAATGTCGAGCCTTACTGGACAGTGGTTCTCAGATGAATTTCATGTCGCATGGCCTTGCGAACCGAGGAAGGTTTAACCAACCACACAATATTGATCTTCTCCTGGGAGCAAGTGTGTTCTATGATATCTTACTACCTGGGCAGCGCACAAGGGAAGGCTATCACACTCTTCAAAACACTACTCTTGGCTGGGTACTTGCTGGCTGTATACCCAACCACTCTGTACAACATGGAAGTGCTACAACTAGGGCTTTATTTTTAAAGGGTGACATGCTGCGCGCACAGGTTGAGCGCTTCTGGGCACAGGAAGAAGTGAGGACCAATCCACTCACAAAGGAAGAAAGCGAATGTGAGGAACACTTTCAGAGGCACACCACTCGAGAAGAAACGGGACGTTTCGTGGTTAAACTGCCCCTTCGTTCCAATCGGAGCAACCTAGGAGACTCACTAGACACTGCTAAGAAACGTTTCCATTACTTGGAGAGAAGACTGGAAGACAGTTAATTCTAGTAGTAGGAAGTTGACCAGTTATTTGTCCTAACACAGAGCAAACAATGGATTTCCCATAATTACTAACTCTGGAAGAGATGGAAACTTGGCAAATATGTGAAGATTCCACTGTGATGACTGAAACTTGCCTAAACTTGCCTGCGGACATAGTATTAGCAGACTCACGGTTTTCCTTCAAAAACCAACTGAACAAGTCCTGGATATCTTAAGATGTGTCCTATCATTCTATCCCTTCTTCTCGTCAAATTTTGCCAAATCGAACTCCTCTCACCAATTCGATTCAATATCTTAATCGTGATTCGATCTATCCATCTCACCTTCAGCATTCTTCTGCAATACCACATTTCAAGGGCTTCTATTCTCTTCCTTTCTGAGCTAGTACAATGCCACGCTCCAGATGAAAGTCTTCAGAAACATATATCTAATTCCTATATCAATGTTTGAAGTGAGCAAGTTTCTTTTGTTAAGAAAGCTCTTCCTTGCTTTTGCTAGTCTGAATTTTATGTCCTCCTTACTTCTGCCATCGTTAGTTATTTTACTACCCAAGTAACAATATTAATCTACTTCCTTTAAGACTTCATTTCCTTATTTAACATTTCCTGCATCACCTGCCTTCGCTCGACTGCACTCCATTACTTTTGTTTCGGACTTATGTATTTTCATCTTGTACCCACCCAAGACTTCGCCCATACCATTCAGCAGTTTTTCGAGATCTTCTGCAAACTCAGATAAAATAACAATATCAGCCTGACATAAGTAAGTGGCAGCAATGCCAGGACTCAGCTGAGGGCCCCGTGGGCGCCAACCCACGCTCCAAAGTTCAGAGCCCCTGAGCCCCTTTTAGTCGCCTCTTACGACAGGCAGGGGATACCGTGGGTGTTATTCTACCACCCCCACCCACAGGGGGGCTAATGTGAGTCAATGCATTGTTTCACTTAAGCACCACTACAAGCGCTAATGTAAGTCAATGCATTGTTTCACTTAAGCACCAATACGAGCGCTAATGTAAGTCAATGCATTGTTTTACTTAAACACCAATACGTGTGCTAATGTAAGTCAATGCATTGTTTCACTTAAACACCACTACGAGCGCTAATGTGAGTCAATGCATTGTTTCACCATCGCCCTCTACTATGACTGCGCTAATACGCCTTCTCATTCACCCAGTCACACATGTAAACGAGCAAACGACGAAGGTTAGGGTAGTCTTTGATGCGTCGTGTAAAACTACAACGTCAGTATCTCTTAATGACATCATGATGGTCGGACCCACAGTGCAACAAGATCTGTTCTCCATTGTCCTTCGGTTTCGTACCCACAAGTACGTCATAATTGCAGATATCGAGAAAATGTGTCGCCAGATCAACGTCCATCCTGAAGACCGCGATTTACAGAGAATTGTATGGCGCAGTTCACCCCATCAACCGCTGAAGACCTATAGGCTTACAACGGTGACCTATGGAACAGCAGCAGCTCCATTCTTAGCAACCAGATGTCTGATTCAGTTGGCAAGGGAAGAGCAACGAAGATTTCCACGAGCCTGTGGAGTTGTGATTTCTGTGTTGATGACCTGCTGACTGGAACCAACTCCATCCAAGATGCCCATCAGTTAAAGGCGGAACTGACTTCCCTTCTAAACACAGCAGGATTTAGACTTAGGAAATGGCGTGCTAATCACCCTGACATATTGGCATCCATTCCTTTAGAACTGCAAGAAAATCAGGTCCCTTGTAATTTAAATTTTGGAGATGTAGTGAAAACACTTGGTATTCTCTGGCACCCCGTTGAAGATATATTCAAGTTCGGAATTACATCAACTAAGGATGCTCCTCCACAGTGGACTAAACGCACCATTCTGGCTACTGTAGCAGCAATATTTGATCCTCTGGGACTACTTGGTCCAGTTATTTTACGATGCAAACTCTTCATCCAAACACTTTGGCAACAACAAATAGACTGGGATGAGTCCCTCCCCAATCAAATTGAAATTTCATGGATAAACACCCATAAACACCTATCTGCACTGAGTAACATCGTCATACCAAGGAGAGTCACATGTAACGGAGCAATGGTGCGCCTGGAGCTACATGGTTTCTCGGACGCATCGGAGAAAGCGTATGGCGCCTGTATTTACCTGCGGTGCATTAGTATCAATGGTGATGTTACCGTCTCCCTGTTGACTGCTAAGTCGAGAGTGGCACCTCTAAAGCAAATCTCGTTACCTCGGCTGGAGCTATGTGGTGCTGTACTATTGAGCCGATTGATGGATAAGGTGTTTGTAGCTATCAACATGAGAATTGATGCTCGATATTACTGGACGGACTCTACGATAGTTCTAGCTTGGATAGCAGGTTCACCCAATTCTTGGAAGACTTTTGTGGCTAACAGGGTGTCAGAAATACAGGACTTGTCAAGAGTAGAGGACTGGAAACACATTCCCTCACAAGACAATCCCGCAGACTGTATTTCAAGAGGACTTGAACCACAGGAACTTGAGACAATGCTGCTATGGTGGGCGGGACCTAGTTGGCTTCAGAATCATCCATCACCTTGGCCAGTCTTAAAGGAAACCATATCTAACATACCAGAAGAGCAAGCGCCAACTATGTGCCTCGTGACAGTTAACCATGACCTGGACGACTACCTTAGACCCTTTTCCAGTTGGTCTAGACTACGACGAGTGACAGCCTATTTGCTTAGATTTCTTCAAAATCTTCGAAGTAATGTTACTGAGAGGCGTCATGTTCATTGACCACAGCTGAGTTACGTCATTCCTTGAAGGTTGTCGTTGGCATGTCGCAACGTTCCACCTTTGCCCAAGAACTACATAACCTGCAACAGGGGAAGATGATCCCATCTGAAAGCAAACTTACGGCGCTCCATCCTTTTCTTGACAGCGCCAATTTGATTAGGGTGGGCGGTAGACTTGAAAATTCTTCAGCCCCCTACGACCAGAAACATCCCTTCATATTGCATCCTAAACACCATATCACCAAACTCATCATCCTGCATGAACACCATAGGCTTTTACATGCGGGAAGTCAGTTGGTGTTAGCTTCTCTACGTCAGAGATTCTGGTTCACTAATGGGAAATCTATCGTTAGACAGGTCATTCACAACTGTCTCACTTGTTTCAAGTTAAAGGCAACCACGACAAACCAACTCATGGGTCAGCTACCCCCCAGCAAGGGTTAACTCCAGTAAACCATTTTCCAACTGTGGAGTTGACTATGGAGGTCCATTGTATGTCAAGCATGGGACCCCTAGGAGCAGGATACGGACCAAATGTTACATTGCCCTCTTCGTGTGTATGGCCACGAAAGCAGTTCATCTCGAGCTTGTTAGCAGTCTATCTACTGAGGCATTCATTGCAGCTCTACGGAGGTTCATCTCACGACGTGGACGATGCAGCAAGATCTTCAGTGATAACGGAACCTGCTTCGTTGGAGCAATGAGAAAGCTGAAGGAGTTGCAGCACCTGATGAGGTCCCGCAGTCATCAGTCTGCTGTTAAGGAGTTTGCGTCCAACGAAGGTATTGACTGGCACTTCATTCCACCTCATGCTCCCCATTTTGGAGGTCTTTGGGCAGCAGGAATCAAGTCAGTGAAGAATCACCTCAAGAGGGTCGCCGGAGACACACTTCTCACCTTTGAAGAAATGTACACCCTTTTAACTCAGATTGAAGCGTGGTTAAACTCCCAACCAATAACCCCCTTACCCAACAATCCTGATGAATTTTCCTTCCTCACTCCTGGACATTTTTTGATTGGTGAATCACTCTCATCCTTCCCTGAACCAGACTGTCTTACTACTTCAATTTCATATGTATCTAGATGGCAGCTAGTTCAGCGGTGTCGACAGCAAATATGGAAGCGATGGTCATGTGACTATCTCTCTCAATTACAGCAGCGAACCAAATGGCACACCCCAAGACCAACGTCCAGACAGGAACACTTGTCCTTATCAAGGAGGACAATCTTCCACCCCTTATGTGGCAGACTGGCATCATAGAGGAGGTTCATCCTGGAGCTGACGGTCATGTTCGTGTGGTATCTGTGCGCACTGCCAAGGGAACCTACCAACGACCAGTGACCAAGATATGCCTGTTTCCTACCTACTGACGCATGAGGCACCCATTATCTGTGGATGTGTAGTTGTGTGTTTTTTCTGCTATTGATTCACATGTCCATGTATCTTGTTATACTGCAGCATCAGATGACTGAACTATGCTGAGTTTACAGTGCAATTGTTTTCCTTTTTTGTTTTCTTTTGTTCTTCGTTTTGGTGACTTGCAATGTACATACTCCTTTCTGTGTCAGTTTATTCATTCATTTGTAATTTGTAGTCCAAATTAGGTGGGCGGCATGTTTGATTGCTTAGCTCTTTTTATTTCACCTGACATGTGGACAGTGGCAGCACTGGTCAAGGACTCTGAGTAAGAGGAGAGTGGCATGATGGGAGTGAGTGTAAAAATGGAGGAGCTCGAGTAGACACGCGTGTTTCGGCTTAATGTATTTGTTAGTTTTAAGTGATCTATGTGTACAATAAACATGTGTTTTCATTCAGTGCAATTTGAATTATTTCGTGAGCTACCAGAGAGTTGTTGTGTGGATCAAATGCAACAATGGTATAGCTTCCTGTAATGATATGCTTTTATTGAAAATCCACAGGCGGTTTCCAATCATTTGACCGGGTCAGGAATTGAATGAATGAAGCCCCCATCTAGCGGCGAGGATAGGAAATGTCTCGGCTGCCGAAACCTGTCGCACTCCTCTGGGGCAATAATAAATGACTGACAGATGAAATGAAACATTAATGGAGAGTGTTGCTGGAATTAAAGATGACAGGTAAAACCGGAGGTACCCGGAGAAGAACCTGTACCACCTCCGCTTTGTCCAGCACACATCTCCCATGCTGTGACCGGGATTTGAACCACGGTATCCAGTGGTGATAGGCCGGCGCGCTGCCGCCTGAGCAACGGAGGCTTCATGCTTTTCGTCTTGGAGTTGAATAATAGTTAATATTGTTTTCACTATAACAGCTAAAAGCGTTACTATCCTCCGTACTCGAACCTGAGTTCTATCAAATGTGTTGGCAAATTCCGCCAGGGCAGTCGACCTATCTAGAAGTGGTCAGCACATCTGTCTGGAGAGCGAGTTATTCGAGAATTTAATATTTTCGTACGCTCCGCTTAAATAACGGGTACTTTAAGAGAGACCTTTCTATAAAATCGCTCATCTTCTTCGTCGCGAATATGTTATTATTTTTTTTTTTTGCTAGTTGCTTTACGTCGCACCGACACAGATAGGTCTTATGGCGACGATGGGACACGGAAGGGCTAGGAGTGGGAAGGAATCGGCCGTGGCCTTAATGAAGGTACAGCCCCAGCATTTGCCTGGTGTGAAAATGGGAAACCACGGAAAAACATTTTCAGTGCTGCCGACAGTGGGGTTCGAACCTACTATCTCCCGAATTCTGGATACTGGCCGCACTTAAGCGACTGCAGCTATCGAGCTCGGTAATATGATATTTAGGACCACGCGTGAATCAACATTTTGGCTTATTCTTTTAGCCCAGTACTCCTTCATACGTAGCAAATGGGTGTGTTTTCGTTGCAGGCACCAAACATGTCGGTTAGTCTTTCTCTCACCATCCTCAAAACCCCGTGCGAGTGTGTATTACATTGCCATTACCATCTTCGTGTCCAGGAACGCAGTTATCATATCTTCAATATCAGATTTAATTGTGGTTTCGTTGGTCAAAATTAGGTCTTCTTGTGTGGAAGTGAAACCCATATAAGACGACTTCGTAGAGGTTCTGGAGTCCAGATCTCTCCCCTATGTTCTCTTCACCAAGTCAGCATAACCCCTATTCACGAAGATACGTCTAAAATTTGATAGCTTTGTCCTTAGACGGCTCGATATTCCCCAGATGTTATACAGTTGCTGGTGTCCATACACTAACTTCTCCTTCGGGTGGAAGTTTACATCCTGGCTCCATCAAGATATACGACGGAATTCAGGTTGAATGTCTTGTGGTGTGTTAATCCTAAGGAGGTTTTTCTAGGTCGGAGTCTAGGATAAGTAATTGGGTGATTAAAAGGCGAAAAAAGTGATTTTTTAAAAATTCCACATGTATTAGGAGAGGTTTGAAACCCGGTGCCTTGGAGATCTATATACATAAAAGCAAGTCGGTCTGGAGTGATGTATATATGAATACATAAAAATGAAAATAGACGTGAATTTATGAGGCACTTCCAGAAATCTCAGGAATTTGAAACTTGGTACTGGAGAAGCTAATGGCCCCAAAATTCCTAGAGAAATCGAAAGTTCTAAAAATTCCCTGAAGGGGGCACGCTGGGGAGCTCCAAATTTTTGGCTTAGCATAAGAACGCAGTCGTATAATTTACCCAAAGCGACAACCTAGAGGTTTCGTGGGCTTAAACATTTTTCAGGAATTTACTAATTTTTATTCATCGAAAGGGGGTAGCAGCCTTTCAGATGCTGCAAGGGCGGCAGTCTAGATGTTTGACTGATATGGCTTTGTAATAATACTCAACTTGGCTTAGTTGTGTTGATAATGCTACACGGCTGAAAGCAACGGGAATATACAGCCGCAACTAACTCCCGAGGACATGCAGCTCCCTCTGTATGAATTATGTACTGATGATGGCTTCTTTCCGGGTAAAATATTCCGGAGGTAAACTAGTCCCCGATTCGGATCTCCGGGTGGGGACTACACAAGAAGGGGCGATCGTCAGGAAAATGGATACTGACATTCTGCGAGTCGGAGCGTGGGATGTTAGAAGTTTGAATCGTTGTGGTAGGTTAGAGAATCTGAAAAGGGAGATTGATAGACTAAAGTTAGATGTAGGTGGTATAAGTGTAGTATTCAGAAAGCTACGATCAGCATAGTGAAATAATTATTGTTGTCAAAGATGAACACCAAACCAATGCCCACCACAATAGTGCAGGTCTATACACCTATTAGTTCAGCGGATGACGAGGAAATTGAAAGAATATATGAAGAGATAGAAGATTTAATACAATATGTAAAATGTGACGAGACTCTAATTGTGATGGGAGACTGGAATGCAGTGGTAGGCCAAGGAAGAGAAGGTAATACGGTAGGATAATTCGGATTTGAACAAAAGAAGAAAAGAGGCTGTTTAAATTCTGCACTAATCATAATTTAGTCCTCGCCAATACTTGGTTCAAACACCACAAACGACGGCTGTATACCTGGACAAGACCTGGAGACACTGAAAGGTATCAAATAGACTTCATTATGATTCGGCAGAAATTCAGAAAGCAGGTGTTGGATAGCAAAACTTTCCCAGGAGCAGACGTGGACTCTGACCACAACCTGTTGCTCATGAAATGCCATCTAAAGTTGAAGAAATTGTAGAAAGGAAGGAATGCAAGGAGATAGGATCTATACAAGTTGAAAGAAAAGAGAGTGAGGAATTGTTTCAAGGAACATGCTGCACAAGGACTATATGAAAAGGCTGAAGGAAGAGTGGATAGTCATGCAAAGTGAAGTCAATAGGGCTGCTGAAGAAATGTTAGGAAGGAAGAAAAGATTAACTAAGGATCAGTGGATAACTCAGGGGATACTAGACTTGATTGATGAATGACGAAAATATAAGAATACTAGAAATGAAGAGGGCAGAAGAGAATACAGGCGATTAAAGAATGAAGTGGATAGAAAGTGCAAGGTAGCTAAGGAAGAATGGCTGAAGGAGAAGTGCAAGGATGTCGGAGGAAACCTTTGGAGAAAGGAAATCTAGGTGTATGAATATTAAGAGCTCAGATGAGAAGCCACTTCTAGGGAAAGAAGACAAAACAGAAAGATGGCAGATAAATATCCAACAGGTGTTTCAAGGTAAAGAAGTAGATGACAGGGTTTTGGAACATGAAGAGGCTGTTGATGTTAATGAAATGGGAGACATAATTTTGAGGTCAGAGTTTGACAGAGCTGTGAGAAATCCAAATAGGAACAAAGCACTTGGAATTGGTGACATTCCTTCTGAATTACTGACTGCCTTATGAGAAACCAGCATGGCAAAGTTATTCCATTTAGTGTGTAAGATGAAGGAAACAGGAGAAGTGCCATCCGATTTTCGGCAGAATGTTATGATACCTATTGCCAAGAAATCCGGTGTTGACAAGTATGAAAACTACCGCTCCATTAGTTTAGTATCTCATGCCTGCAAAATTTTAACACGTATTATTTACAGAAGAATGGAAAAACAAGTTGAAGCTGAGTTGGGAGAAGAACAATTTTGCTTCAGAAGAAATGTAGGAACACGTGAAGCAATCCTGATTTTACGTATGATCTTAGAGGATCGAATTAAGAGGGACAAGCCCACGTACATGGCATTCGTAGATCTAGAGAAGGCATTCGATAATGTTGATTGGACCAAGCTATTTAATTTTCTGATGGTAACTGGGATCAGATACCGAGAACGAAGAATTATCTACAATCTGTATAAACATCAGTCTGCAGTGATAAGAATCGAGGGCGTTGGAGAAGAAGCAGCAATTCAGATAGGAGTGAGGCAAGACTGCAGTTTGCCCCCTTCTTTTCAATGTATACACAGAACAGGCAGTAAAGGAAATCAAAGAGTAATTTGGAAAGGGAATCGCGATCCAATGGGAGGAAATCAAAACCTTGAGATTTGCTGATGATATTGTTATTTTATCTGAGGTTGCAGAAGATCTCGAAAAACTGCTGAATGGTATGGGCGAAGTCTTGGGTGGGTACAAGATGAAAATACATAAGTCCGAAACAAAAGTAATGGAGTGCAGTCGAGCGAAGGCAGGTGATGCAGGAAATGTTAAATCAGGAAATGAAGTCTTAAAGGAAGTAGATTAATATTGTTACTTGGCTAGTAAAATAACTAACGATGGCAGAAGTAAGGAGGACATAAAATTCAGACTAGCAACAGCAAGGAAGAGCTTTCTTAACAAAAGAAACTTGCTCACTTCAAACATTGATATAGGAATTAGAAATATGTTTCTGAAGACTTTCATCTGGAGCGTGGCATTGTACTAGCTCAGAAAGGAAGAGAATAGAAGCCCTTGAAATGTGGTATTGCAGAAGAATGCTGAAGGTGAGATGGATAGATCGAATCACGATTGAGATATTGAATCGAATTGGTGAGAGGAGTTCGATTTGGCAAAATTTGACGAGAAGAAGAGATAGAATGATAGGACACATCTTAAGATATCCAGGACTTGTTCAGTTGGTTTTTGAAGGAAGTTTAGGCGGTAAGAACGGTAGGGGTAGACAAAGGTATGAATATGACAAGAAGATTAGAGCAGATGTAGGATGCAATAGTTACGTAGAAATGAAAAGGTTAGCACAGGATAGGGTGGCATGGAGCGCTGCGTTAAACCAGTATATGGACTGACCCCCTTCCTCCCAAATCAAGATGACGGCAAAATCTGCCAGACGAGCTAGAAAATTGAAGTTTAGCCAAATTCCTCTGATCGACGGAAAAATTCAAAGATATTCAAATTTTTAACTTTTTACCCACAAAGATAACAAAATATGAAGGCAATTTTAATGAATGTGCAGACATTCTTTTTGAGGTATTTGTTGGCTAAACGGCAAGTCGTATCACAAAACGGATGGTACAATCTCAGTTCAATTTGGAGTGATCTACAACTTTGGTCCTATGACTTTTTGTCGTGTCTCTCTCCTTTGTACATTAGATTTGGCCATATTTTTGGATTGTTCGTAAATTTGGTGATTTTTAAATTTAATATTTCATTGTTTAACAAACTTATAGGGAAGATAGAGTCACAAGCTTGAAGCGCACATTGGCACAGTTGAAGAGCAAATGTGGACCAAATTTCATGATTTTAGCTTATAGATAAGTATGCAAAACATAATGTAAAGCGTTTAAAAAGTACCCAAATTTCACCCTATTCAAATTTTCGAACTCGTTTTAAGCCATAAATGTCGGAGATACGAGAAAATAGTTTCGAAACAAACATGTAGAAGGATAAATGGGGCGTCTGATGGCGCAAACCGTTTGTTAATATGATGTACCGTTTAGGAGTAGCGAATCTCGAAGTGGCGGTCTGCACTTTTAAACGTACAGGGAAAAGGAAGTCAAGTAGGGATGACATAAAAATGTTAGTGCTCAACTGTAGAAGTAATGTAAAGAAAGGAATCGGATTAAGTAATTTAATAGATATATACTTACCAGATATTGTAATAGGAGTTGTATCAGGGCTGAGAAATGATATAATGGATGCAGAAATATTCTCACGGAACTGGAGTGTGTATCGTAGAGATAGGATAGGAATGGTAGGAGGGAGAGAATTCATTCTGGTGAAAGAAGAATTTGTAAGTTAAGAAAAAGTTAAAGATAGCAAACATAAAATTCTAGGTGCAAGGCTCATCTCTAAAGATAATAGGCAACTTGATGTCTTTGGAGTGTACAAAGCGGGAAAGGGTAGAGCTGACGCTGATTCAGAATTATTTGAAGATAATCAGCTATGTTGGAAACGATATGGAAAGGAATGTGATAGTAGCAGGTGATCTCAATTTACCAAATGTCAATTGGGAAGGTAATGCGAACGACAGGAAGCATAAACAACAAATGGCAAATAAGTTAATATGGGAAGGGCAGCTGCTTTAGAAAGTGATGGAACCAAGTAGAGAGAAGAATATTTTGGATGTGGTGCTGGTAAAACCAGATGAGCTCTATGGAGAAACCGAAGTAATAGTTGGTATTAGTGATCACGAAGCTGTTTTTGTCGTAGTTAAAAATAAATGCGAAAGAAAGTAAGGTATTAAAATTAGGACTATTGGGCAGTACCATATGGCTGATAAAACAGGCATGAGGGAGTTTTTAAAAAAGTAACTATGATCGGCGGAAAACGGTAAATAAAAATGTAAACAGACTCTGGGATGGGTTTAAAGCAATTGTTGAGGAATTTGAACATAGATTTGTACCTTTAAAGGTGGTAAGGAATGCTAAAGATCCACTATATTATAACACAGTAAAGAGACTAAGAAAGAGGTGCAGGTTAGAAAGAAATAGAGTAAGAAATGGCTGTGGAAGTAGCGAGAAATTGAAGGAACTTATTAGGAAATTGAATCTAGCAAAGAAGGCAGCTAAGGATAACATTATGGGAAGCATGATTGGTGGTCATACAAATTTTAGTGAAACATGGAAATGTATGAATAGTTACTTTAAGGCAGAAACAGGTTCCAAGAAGGACATTCCAGGAATCATTAACGAACAAGGGGAGTGTGTATGTGAGGATCTTCAAAAGGCAGAAGTATTCAATCAGCATTATGTTAAGGTTGTTGGTTACAAGGATAATGTCCAGATGGAGGAGGTGACTAACACTCAAGAAGTATTAAATTGAACCTATGATAAAAATGGAATTTACAGTAAGATACAAAAGTTGATAACTAGAAAAGCGGCTGTAATTGATAAGATACCTGGGGATATACTAAGGGCAACGGGTTGGGATATTGTACCATTTCTGAACTACTTATTTGATTATTGTTTGCATGATGGAGCTATACCAAATGAATGGAGAGTTGATATAGTAGCCCCTGTGTATAAAGGAAAGGGTGATAGATATAAAGCTGAATATTACAGGCCAGTCATTTTGACATGCATTGCATGTAATATTTGGGAAGGCATTCTTTCTGATTATATTAGACATGTTTGCGAAATTAATAACTGGTTTGACAGAAAGCCGTTTGGGTTTATCAAAGATTATTCCACTGAAGCTCAACTTGTAGGATTTCAGCAAAGATATGGCAGATATCCTGGATTCAGGAGGTCAAATGGACTGTATTGGATTGACCTATCTAAGGCACTTGATAGGGTAGATCATGGGAGACTACTGGCAAAAATGAGTGCCATTGGACTAGAAAAAAGAGAAACTGAATGGGTGGCTATATTTCTAGAAAATAGAACTCAGATAATTAGAGTAGGCGAAGCTTTATCTGACACTGTAATAATTAAGAGGGGAATTCCTCACGGCAGTATTATTGGATTTTCATGTTTTCTTATATATATGTAAATGATATGTGTAAAGAAATGGAATCAGAGATAAGCCCGTTTGCAGATGATGTTATTCTATACGGAGCCATAAATACGTTACAAGGTTGTAAGCAACTGCAAAATGACCTCGATAATGTTGTGAGATGGACAGTAGGCAATGGTATGATGATAAACGGGGTTAAAAGTCAGATTGTGAGTTTCACAAATAGGAAAAATCCTCTCAGTTTTAATTACTGCGTTGATGGGGTGAAAGTTCCTTTTGGGGATCATTGTAATTGCCTAAGTGTTAATATAAGGAAAGATCTTCATTAGGGTTATCACATAAATATGATTGTTAACAAAGGGTACAGATCTCTGCACATGGTTATGAGGATATTTAGGGGTTGTAGTAAGGATGTAAAGGAGAGGCCATATAAGTCTCTGGTAAGACCATAACTAGGGTATGGTTCCAGTGTATGGGACCCTCATCAGTATTACTTGATTCAAGGACTGGAAAAAATCGAAAGGAAAGAAGTTCGATTTGTTCTGGGTGATTTCCGACAAAAGAGTAGCCTTGCAAGAATGGTGAAAAGTTTGGGCTGGGAAGACTTGGGAGAAAGGAGGGGAGCGGCTCGATTAAGTGGTATGTTTGGAGCTGTCACTGGAGAGATGGCATGGAATGACATCAGTAGACGAATATGTTTGAGTGATGTTTTTAGAAGTAGGAAAGATCACAATATGAAGATAAATCTGGAATTCAAGAGGACAAATTGGAGGAAATATTCGTTTATAGGTAAGGGATTTAGTGATTGAAATAACTTACCAAGGGCGATGTTCAATAAATTTCCAATTTCTTTGCAATCATTTAAGAAATGCCTAGGAAATCAACAGATAGGTAATCTGCCACCTGGGCGACTGCCCTAAATGCAGATCAGTAGTGATTGAACGTGCTTATGCTTATCAGTCATATATATAAGCAAGTCGGTCTTGAGCGATGTATATATAATACATTAAAATGAAAATAGACATGAATTAATGAGGCACTTCCAGAAATCTCAGAAATTTGAAAATTTGAACCAGAGATGCTGATGACCTCAGGATCCCTAGAAAGATCGAAAATTCTCAAAATTCCCCGAAGGGTGCACACTGGGGGGCCTTCATATTTTGGGGTCAGAATAAGAACCCAATCGTTTAATTTATCAAAGCGTGGCGGCACAATCTGCCAGACGAGCTAGAAAATTTAAATTTGGCGAAATTATAGCTTTTAGCCGCTAACCGGCGGAAAGAATCCAAGATGTTCAAATTTTTCACTTTTTACCCCCAACGATATCGAAACATTGAGGCAATTTTAATGACTGTGCAGACATTCCTTTTGAGGTATTTGTTGACTAAACGGATGTCTTATCACAAAACGGATGGCACAATCTCCGTTAAATTTGGAGTGGTCTACAACTTCGGTCTATGGCATTTTGTCGTATCTGTACCCCTTATACGTTAAATCGGCTCTATTTCTGGATTATACCTAAAATTTGCACTTTGTACACGTATAATTCATAGTTTGAGTCACTTATAAGAAATTCTACACGAATATTGGTCCACCCAGTAGTCATACGTGAGCCAAATTCTACGTTGGACGCTGTCACATAAGTAGGCTATCTGATAAGTACTTCAATATGTGAAATGTTACACCAATTTCACCCTATGCAACGTTTATAAAACAATCTTACCTTTAAATGGAAGATACTTGAACATGTCATAGGACCAGCCATTTAGATCGGTAAATGAGGCCAGAGGCGTCTTATCGCACAATCCTTTTTCCGATTTGATGTACCGTTTAGCAGCAGTTATTCCGTAAATGATGGTGAACATCCATATTCTTCCGTATGCCGATCTATAATATTTCATTGAAGTCGATTTGTAGAGATCTAGAAAGGGATTGTCTGCCATTGTAATTAATACTTTACAAATCGATAGTGACTGTCAGCAGGATGGCGTCTGATATTGTAATCAGTACTACCCACATCAGCTTTGACTGGCAGTAAGAAAGGTGTCCTCCCCCAACTCCTGTGCACCATTGTAATTAATAATTCCCTTCTCGATTCGACTACCAAATGCAAGGGAGCATGCAATGTTTTTTTTTAAAACTCCTTTACCCGATTATGTTTGTCAGTAGGCAAGGGTGCCTCCCATTATGAACAAATTTACCCATCTAAAATGTGACTGACTTTAGGCATAGTAGCCTGCTATTATAATGGAAACTCACCAACTCGGTGTGACTGGCAGTAAGCTGACTGGCATTAGAAAATTCGTCTGCCATTATAATGATAACAACACAACTCAATTTTGACTAGTAGTAGGGAAGGTGCCTGCACATATAATAAAAATTCCTCAACTGTAGTCTATCTGAGAGTGGGAAATGGGGCCTGCCATTGTAACGAAAACTCCTCAAATCGATTGTGGCCGCACAGTTGGCAATGGGCCTGCCGTTAATTGAAAATTGCCAACTCCTTTGTGAATTGCAGTAGACAAGTGGACCTGCCGTTATAATCGCAACTCCGCAAGTCTCACTTTACGTGTGACATATGGTGTGTGATTCAGTTCCGTTTATTCAGCAATCCGTCTGACATTCCTATCAGGCGGTATGGCCTGGACCTGCCGTTATCACCGCAACTCCACAAGTCTCACTTTACGTGTGACATATGGTGTGTGATTCAGCTTCTGTTTATTCAGCAATCCGTCTGACATTCCTATCAGGCGGTATGGCCTGGACCTGCCGTTATCACCGCAACTCCACAAGTCTCACTTTACGTGTGACATATGGTGTGTGATTCAGCTTCCGTTTATTCAGCAATCCGTCTGACATTCCTATCAGGCGGTATGGCCTCGTTTAGTGATAGTGCTTAACTTTTGGACACTAGTGTAGTAAAGCAAGCGAAATATAACTGAGCTAAACTAACTAATCCAATCACCCATTTTTGTCCATAAAGGGCATTTGGGCCTGCCAGCTCTCTCTATGGACCAGAGGTAGAGTGTCAGTCTACCGATCACAAGATCCCGTGTTCAAACCTGACAGAAGTGCCGGTAGTCAGATCTTTGAAGCAGTCAAGTTGACAGTCCAAGTCGTCGTAAAGTTAACTTTGTAACTAAATAAACTACTATGACCTGTAGCTTCATTGAGGTGAAATTTAAAATGCGTTCTTTTGTTATTTGTTAATTTTACCCTCCGATTGATGAATTATGATGGTGAAGGACACTTTTACACGAAGTTCATTGGTGTGAGAGTGCATAGAGATTTGGGTACTTGAGCTTTTAGCGTCAGAGCGAAGCACTGCATGTTCTTAGAGATACAGTAGGAGGCGAATCTTGTCTACTGCTCGGTTATCTTTTGTCACTGTGAAGCAATACATAGCCCATGGTACTCTTATAAGAAAGACACCGGTTAAAGTTTCACCAGATTACTTCTAGTAATTTTGAGTTTATTCTGGACAAATGTAGGTCCACACAGATTGTCTAACTGTAATAGTAGTATAGTTTCAAGTGTGGTCTGGAACACCTTGTAATGAGACATGCGATAGAACACCAGGGTGTCCGATATAGTTAAATAAAAAGTATTTTAGCAAAATTTTTAAAGGCAAATTGTAAAGGCTTGTTGATGAAATAACGGCAAATCTGAATTCATCACATTTAGAAATGAATTTCAACTTATGCACATCATCTTTTAAGCTACTTTTGAGAGTAGAGTAAAGGGACGTATGTTCGTGATAGAGGTAAGTTTGTGATAAATCGAATAAGTATCACGTGTCTGCTAGAGAGCGATAAAGACCAAATTAAAGTAGCTAGAGACATATGTTGAGTACTCAAGGACTATTTATTTGATTTTTTACTTAATTATTAGATACGGCCAATAGAGGGCTATTTTCACTGATGAAATAACAAATTTAAATAAGTATAATAAGATAGCATTCAGTATAACCAACAATATTATGTCTCCACAGTAAATAAGAATAAAAACGTAATTACAATGACAGAGATAACTGGCAAAGGTCGGTTACAGATTTAGCAAGAAGAAAGGTCATGGGTTGTAAGGACGGAGGAAAATCGAAACCAGTATAGGATGTCAAAGGAATCATTTAATTTTATGTCTGAAGGATGCAAAGGGTGTGCATGTGTCAATATCGGGCAGTGCATTACCAAGAGTAGGGAGACGGTGCGAAATTAATAACTGCTTCGATATTAGGCAGTTCGGGTTTAGGAAAGGTTATTCCAGTGAAGCTCAACTTGTAGGATTCCATGAAGATATAGCAGTTATCCTGGATTAAGCAGGTCAAATGGGCTGTATCGCGATTGACCTATCCAAGGCATTTGATAGGGTAGATCATGGGAGACTACTGGAAAAAAAAGGAAAAAAAGGAGTGCAAGTGGACTAGACAAAAGAGTGACTGAATGGGTGGCATATTTCTAGAATATAGATCTCAGTGAATTGGAGAGTAGGTGAAGCTTTATCTGACCCTGCAATAATAAAGAGGTGAATTCCTCAAGGCCGTATTGTTGGACTTTTGTGTTTTATTATATATATATATATATAAATGATATGAGTAAAGAAACGGAATCAGAGGTAAGGCTTTTTTCGGATGATGTTATTGTGTATAGAGTAGTAAATACGTTACAAGATTGTGAGAACTGAAAATGACCTCATTAATGTTGTGAGATGGACAGTAAGCGTTGGTATGATGATAAACTGGGTTAAAAGTCAGGTTGTGACTTTCACAAATAGGAAAAGTCCTCTCAGTTTTAATTACTGCGTTGATGGGGTGAAAGTTCCTTACAGGGATTTTTGTAAGTACCTATGTGCTAATATAAGGAAAGATCATTGGGGTAATCACATCAATGGGATTGTAAATAAAGGGTTCAGATCTCTGCACATGGTTATGAAGGTATTTAGGGGTTGCAGTAAGGATGTAAAGGAGAAGGCATATCTCTGGTAAGGCCCCAACTAGAGTGTGGTTCCAGTATATGGGACCCTCACCAGCATTATCTGTTTCAAGAACTGGAAAAAATAATAATAAAAAAGCAGCTTGATTTGCTCTCGGTGATTTCCGACGAAAGAGTAGCTATACAAAATTTTTGCAAAGTTTGGGCTGGGAAGACTTGGGAGAAAGGAGACGAACTGCTCTTCTAAGTGGTATGTTCCGAGCTGTCATTGGAGAGGTGGCGTGGAATGACAATATACGAATAAGTTTGAGTGGTGTCTTTAAATGTAGGAAAGATCACAATATGAAGATGAAGTTGGAATTCAAGAGGACAATTTGCGGCAATTATTCTTTTGTAGGAAGGGGAGATAGGGATTGGAATAACTTACCAAGAGCGATGTTCAATAAATTTCCAATTTCTTTGTAATCATTTAAGAAAAGGTTAGGAAAGCAATAGATAGGGAGTCCGC
This sequence comes from Anabrus simplex, assembly GCF_040414725.1. Lineage (NCBI taxonomy): Eukaryota > Metazoa > Arthropoda > Insecta > Orthoptera > Tettigoniidae > Anabrus > Anabrus simplex. The sequence goes on along the minus strand of NC_090265.1, from coordinate 1,762,974,712 downwards.
CAACTGGGCGACTACCCTAAATGCAGATTAGTAGTGATTGATTGATTGATTGATTTATTGATTGATTGATTGATTGATTGATTGATTGATTGATTGATTGATTGATTGATCATTTGGTATAGCCATTGAAGGTCACAAAGATGGGAGAACTGTAAACGGCTTTTCAGGTTAAGTATACCCAGGTAATTCACGTTGTTATATTTAGTTTTGTTCTAAAAGGAAGTTTGCGAGTCTTAACAATGAAAGTGGAAAAAGTTAAAAAAGACTATTTAGTTGAGATATGTTTGTGATAGCAGATGACAGTCTGGCTTGAGCGAGCGAGGTGCAAAGTTGCGTTGTACAGTGCGTGCCGGGAACATGGTTGGTATCGAGCAGTACCGGGCCGCGTTTGGGAAATGGCAGCTGAAGCAGAGGAAGGAGGCCAAGAATGGACTGGCAATAAGAAAAGGGGAGTTGAAATGGGGAAAAGCTGTGCTGGTAGCAGCAGTGTTAGCAGTGCTTCTGGTCATTGGGGGTGGTGGAATTAAACCCAGGCCCAAATATCAGTGGCACTTTCAGCATGGAAGATTTAGCAGCACTTAAGTTGGTAGTGAAGGAAGTGATACAAGAACATTGTAACTGGGATAAGGTGCAAGAAATAAAGGACATGATTGAAGAACAGAGAAAGGAGATAGGGAACATTAAGAAATGGTTAGAAACTAAGAGACGAATCGAACAATAAAGTGTGGAACAATGAGAAAGAAATAGAGTTATTAAGAGGGAAGGTGAAACATCTAGAAGAGGAGAGTTTGATTAAAGAAGGAAGTAGAGGGGTACAGGCAGGAGAGAATGAGGAAGGCCATATTCATATATGGTGTGGAAGAAGGCGAGAACGAAGGATTGATTTTATCTATAAGGAGTTAGAGGTCATACGGGATAGGATGAAGATAAATTTCAGTGAAGTGGACATAGACGATGTAGAGAGAGTAGGCAAAGCGAAAGGACGAAGACCAATTAGGGCGCAATTTTTCTCTACCCTAATGGCAGAAGTTGTGCTAAGAAACGGCAGTAACTTGCAGGGTCAGAAAGTATGGGTGAGGAGGGTCATGGGAAAAGAAGGTGTGGAAAACATGAAGATTCTGAATAGGCATCTTTGGAGAGCGAGGCAGCAAGGGCTAAAAGCCCGCATAAGAGGTCAGAGACTAGTGGTGACGAATGGGAGATGGGTTAGGGAGCACCCAGTGACGAAGCTGAAAGAGATGGACGAACACGTCAGCTCTGAGAGGGGAGTGATGACAGTGCAAGATGGAAGGGAGGAAGCAGAAATAACTAGTGGTGAAGTGGAGAAAGGAGTGGAGATCAACCCATGTGGAAGTGGACAATGCAATGTGGATAAAGAAGAGCAGAGTAGTGAAGGGGCGAGTGAGGGTGAGCCGCAAGAACCGGCGAGTCCAGTGAGAGCAAGAAAGAACATGAGAAGAGTGATCGGCAAAAAGGTAAAGAGGTTATGAACAGAGGAAGAAGTAGGAGCCTCAAAGACGTGTGGGGTAAAATGTGCAAGGGGATGGAGGATACGGAGGGCATGGAACGGCAAAGAATGTTAAGGAAAGGAGGTATCGAAACAGGGAATGAGGGGGTGAAAGCTACAAGGAGTAAGAATAAGGGAGGCAATTTAGAAGGGAGGGAGGATAAGTTATAACTATATTGGAAAATAGGATGTGTGAATATAGAGAGGATAAGAAACAAAATAGGAAATAAAAAGGTTAGGGAAGTAGTAGAAAGTTTCGATGTTGTGGCACTCTTGGAGACGTGGTTGGAAGAAGGGAAAGGGATTTCATGGAAGGGGTTTGTGATTAAATATAAATATATAAGAAAGGAGAGGAATAAGGGACGTGCCCCAGGAGGATAGTATTAATTAAAGAAAAGATTAGTGAACTAGTAGAAGATATTGAGCAAGATATGCAGGAAGTTATATGGATGAGATTTAATATGGGATGAGTAGAGGGAAGGATGAAGAGAATAATTCTAGCGTTCGTATATTGCCATCCTAGTGCACAAATAAGTATCTTTTTTAAGAACTATTGGTGGAGATTAGTATGATAAGGGAGAAGTTTGCAGAAGAAGAGGACATGCTGTTATTTGGAGATTGGAACGCGAGAATAGGGGAACAGAGCCCACTATATAGTAGGGAAGACGGGAGTTCCTTGTTGAGAAGTGGAAGAAGTGAGGATAAAACTGTAAACAGTTATGGGGAGAAGCTCTTAGAGTTGTGCGCAGCGGGGAATTTATATATTCTGAATGGATGGAAGGAGGGTGACAGTACGGAGAAGCTGACCTATGTTTCAGAGCAGGGGTTAGTGTGAGAGATATAGTTTTAAGCTCGGAGGGAGTGTTAGAGGATATTTTAAGGATGGAAGTAGGAGACTGGATTGAATCACACCATTTCCCAGTGTGGGTTCTGTTAAAAAGGGGCGAGGAGAAGAATGTAAGAAAATATGAAGGACGAACTAGGGAGAGGGTATAATAAGTACTAATGGACAGAGAAAGTGAAAAGGGATTGCGACAGGGTAGCATAGGAAGAAGTACACTTACTGAAATGTGGATGGGAAAAGGCGTTAGAGGAGATTAATATCGATAAAGCCTTGGAATTGCTGCTTCATCCAATAAAATTGATAGCTCAGATAGATAATTGTGGAAGTAGGAAAAAGAAAGAGGGAGAAGAATGGTTTAATATACAGTGTGAAAGTATGCAAAAGAGGGTGCTGGGAGCGTTAGGGGAGTATGGGTAAAAAGGTAGGAGCTTAGAAAGAGAGGTTTTTTTGTAAATTAAGGAAAGATTACAAAAAGAAAATTGTGAGGTAAAATAGGCGTGGTTAGAGGAGCAGACGGAAGCCATAAATAAAGAATGTAAGTTGAGCAACACTGCGAAAGTTAGGGGAAGGATAAATGAAATAATTAAGGGTGGTAAGAGTATTGAGAAATCGAGTATTGAGGATGTACAGTGGGTTAGCTATTTTAGGGAATTACTCGGGGGAAAGGGGGTGATATGGTTGAGTGAGACGGGGGACGAAGCAATTTGGAGGAATAGAAGAGTGGCAAGTTACGAACTACACAAGGAAATCACAAGAGAAGAAACTTTGGGAGTGATAAGAAGAATTAGGAGCAGGGCAGCGGGGGGTTGCAATGGTATCAATAATAAGTTTTGGAAAGAAATTAGCAAAAATGGGACAATTTTAGAGGGCATAGTTAAACTATTCAATAGGACTTTGATGGGGGAAGTACCCTAGGGAGTGGGAGACAGGAATTGTATGTCCAATATACACGGGAAAGGGTAGCAAAGACAGATGGGAAATTTCTCTGTTAGATTCCTTTAGTAAAATTTATACAGGGGTATTAGCGAACAGGTTAAGTGAATGGGCGGAAAGAAACGAGGTTTTGTCAGACTTCCAAGGGGGATTTAGAAAAAAGAAAAGAACAGTGGACAATATAATGGTAGTGAAGACGCTTTGGAGAAGTATATGAGCTCGTCCAGAGGTAAGGTGTACGTATCGGCAATCGAGTTTGAAAAGGCGTTCGATAAGGTCAATAGAGGTGCTCTATTAGAGAAATTGGGTAGATTGGGGGTGTCGGAAAAGATGCTAAGGGCAGTGGAGGCGATGTATAAAGTGGGTAGGTGTTGTGTAAAATTGAGTGACGATAGGTTGAGCAGACCACTAGAGTCCAGGGTGGGTTTAAAGGAAGGGTGTAAATTATCCCCAATATTGTTTATTTTATTTATTAACGATATCTTGGATGGACATGGGGGCGACAATTGGGCCGTACCGGTGATTAATGGAGATGGAGATACCGGGTTTGATTTTTGTGGATGATGTGATATTGATGACTCTAACTTCAACAGGGATGCAGAGGAGCTGTAATGCAGTTTCGGATTTCGCAAAGAAATGGGCCTTGAAAATTAACGGGAATAAATCGAAAGTGCTAGTAGCCCAGGTACAGAAAAGAAGGAAGGAGGAGGGGAAATGGGTCGTGCAGAGAGAAAGGATGGAACAAGTAAATAAGATCGAATATTTAGGAGTCATTATTAACAGAAAAGGGACTTGGGATGATGAGATAAGGCGTGCGAGAAATAAAGGGATGGCCACCCTTGCCTCAGTCAGGAACTTGCTGGATTATTTCCGGGTATCAGTTATAAAACTTTGAGGTTAGTCTTAAGATCGGTGGTTTTTGGTAGGGTAATGTATGGGGCTGAAATTTGAGGGGTGGATGAAGAAAGAGTAGAATTAAGATGAATTATTAGTAATTTCGGTAAGTCGGTGTTGCTTGCCCCCGCAGTGCACAGCTAGTGCAGGGGTGGAATTACTATGTGGGGAAGACTTGGAATTTGAGTGTGTGAAACAAATAGTGAAATAGTGGATGATTTTGAAGAGACAAGATGGCGAGAGGGTGCTACAAGCTGCGTACGAACAACAACTGAAGAGTATGTATAAGGGTTGCTGGCTAGTCAAAATTAAAATATATTTGGAGATGATAGGACTAGGGCACGTGTGGTGGGGAGGTCTGGACGAAGACACAAGCCAGAGGTTTGAGGGTACTTTCGAGGAGGGTTAGAGACATTCATAGGCAGAAATTATTGGGGGGAAGGAGACTAAGAAGTTCGCTGAATGTTTTTATTAAAGTAGAGGAAGTATCGGGGATCAATATTAGATACGTTGACAGGTTAAATAGGGGTGGGTTGGTGTGGTGGCTGATGGGACTGCATAAGAACAAGGGTTGGTTAAAAGGAAGGGACAAGACAGTTTGTATACTATGTGGGGCAGTGAATGTTGATTTTCCCTTATTCGTTGTCTGTGAAGAAACAAGGAAGATAAGAAATAGATTATTGAGTGCCGAACATCGGAAACTATTGGAAAAAGGGGATGAATAGTCTGTTTGAAGGCGGATTATCAAGCAGTGAGAAGGCGGAGGCGAGTTGAACAGGTATCTATGTGCGGTAAAAAAGTCATTTGAGAGCAAGATGAAGGAGGGAGAGTAGTAGAGTTGATACGGGGGTATGTGTTTGGAATGAAGATGTGTATTTATGGGAAGCTTGTTTTATAATTAGACGATATGCACTGGATGGAGATTGTATGATAAATTTGATGGTGAATGGAGTACTGGTGTTGGGTACATAGTTGAGTTGGTGAGTTGGTGGAGTAGGGTAAATGATGTATTATTTTGCAACGGTAGTGGACTTATTGTTTGTGATATGGCAGGATTGAATATAATTGCTGACTATCGTTGTTTTGGAATTGTACGGGAGTAGGTCAGGTAACAATGAATGTGACGCAAGTGCTGACTGCATAAGGAAACGTGATGAGTGTGCTGAAACGAGGAGTCGGTGACTCCTGCAACAAAAATGATTTTTTATCGGATATATCTAGTAGGTTAGGGTAGTTAATGAGTATTCAGGTAGCCAATTAGTATATAGAGCTCCAGTTTATTATTATTATTATTATTATTATTGTATTGTTTTTTCTTATTATTATTTTAGATTTTGACAGGTGCAGTTTTCTCACGATTTATGTACAGTAAGGGATAGCAAGGAATAGTTGGTAAGAGAGAGCAGGACATTACCTGAAGAGGAGGGGTAGGACGGGGTTACCCCTTAGAAATAAAAGAGATGTCTATGCGGAACGAGAAGGAGAAAGGCGGGGTACAATAGGAGAGCGGTTACAGCCTCACAAGGTCGACCGCTAATGTAATGGTGAGAAAGCTGCACTGTCATCTGGTAGGGATGGTTGGGGGCGTCTTACGGACCCCATGGATAGGGCCGGTCGTGTCATCATGGGACGGCGGTCTTTTTCTCACCAGGGATGATGACATGGCCGGACAGCAGTAGTTTGTTTATTTTTTTTCCAGCGGGATCGATGGGCGTGGCATGTAGGGACTGAGGATGACTGCTGTGGTGATCCTCCCTAGGGAGTGTCACGTTTCCGGAGTATCTGATGGACCTCATGGCATGCCCTAAGAGTCTCGTGTAGTTGTTTTTCTTTTTTCCTTTTTCCTGGTTTCGTAAGTTTTTTATTGTGAACATGTATTTGGGACTGATCGCCTATTATGTTCAAGAATAAATACAATACAATATGATAGCAGATGAGGTCCAAACAGGGAGTAAAAGTCACTAATGGGGAGAACGTAGGAGAAACGTATAATTTTAAGGTGTTAATATAATTAATTTCAGTGATTTTGCAAAGAATGCTTAGGCTGTGAATAGGTTGGGATATTTCTTTCACTCATATGAGCAGAGAAGGTCAGTTTACGGTCGATTATAACGCCTAGGCCTCTTACCTGATTGCTGTGTATTTTCCTGGATGCTTTAGACAGTGTTTATTCCTTTAGAAATGAAAAATATATTGTGTTGTACTTCTTTGGGAGAAACATTCTATTTCTTAAACCAGTCACCACACAAATTGAGAACTGTCTAATGGTAAAGTTGTAAAGCTTAGTCTACAGAAGATGAATTCATGATAGTTATTCATTTATCACGAATATACCTGTATCATGAATATTCCTCTCTTTACCCAGTAGCAAGTTCTATTTGACACCAACAAGAACAGTTTTTACAATGTAAACATTCTCTGAGCTCTGGTCTGGAGTGCCTACCTGCAGGTACGACGTGGAAGACACAGGGCACGTCCTGAGTGCCCAGCTCGTTTCTACCCCAGCAAAGAAGGGTGCCGTAGTCGAGCTCGGACAGGGGCGTGTAGCTGGCGACACTGCTACCACCGTCGGGAGCAGAACTCACACTCTTCACCTCTAATGTCTGTATGGCTGAGTTGTTGAACAACCAGCGGAAGAGAATAGCAGGAGGGTTGGCATCGACGTCACAGACCACTTTTATCTCCTCTAGACGAGCTGCTCCGTAAACCTTCTGCTGCTTCTCACTGCATACTGGCTCATCTGGACACAATAATAATAATAATAATAATAATAATAATAATAATAATAATAATAATAATAATAATAATAATAATAATAATAAAAAATCAAACAAACATTAACTGGCACTAATTCAAAAGTTAAATTCCTAGGCGAAATATCTGAGCCTTTTCCTGTTAACACCGGGGTCCGTCAAGGGGATGGTTTCTCGCCGTTACTATTTAACTTGGTACTTGAGAAAGTAATCAGGACCTGGGAAAAGGAAACTAAAGGAATAACCCTTGGAAGACTACGTAAAGACAGAATTCACGTGCAATGTCTGGCCTTTGCTGATGACATAGCAATTCTTCCAATAATAGGCATGAAGCAATTCATTCCATTGAAAAACTACATGAAATTGACATCAAAGCGGGACTTCAAATTTCGTATGAGAAAACTCAGTACATGGAAGGAGCCTCACGATACTTAGGTGGACAACCTATGATAACTAAATTCGGCAAAATTATTCAAGTTAACCAATTTAAATATTTGGGTGAAATTATCCAGCCCTCTGGTTTAAACCGCGAAGCAAATAAAGAAAGAATTTACAAATTACAGAAAGCATACAGGATCACTTGGAACAGGTATAATAAAAAATCAATATATCGGAATGCAAAACTTAGACACTAAAATACAGTGATCAAACCTGAAGCATTATATGCCTCAGAAACCTTAATCATTGATGGCGGATCTTTAACCAAAGACATTGAGAAACAAGAAAGGAAAATTTTACGAAAAATGTTTGGCCCAGTTTGTATACGTGGAATATGGAGAAAAATTCATCCCAGGAGATATATTGTCATTCTGAAAATAATTCTCATACTTTTCGGAAAAGACGATTGAAATTTTATGGACACATTATCAGAATGAACACTAACAGGCTAACTAAAAGAATTCTCAACCTGACCCTTTCATTAAAAACCAAGAACAGGTGGCTTCGTGAAATTGAAACAGATCTCCAGGAAATCAACATCTCAGAAGACATTGTACAGGACAGATATAAATTCAAAACCAAAATCGACAATCACCACTTTGAAGACAAACCCAACACCAGAGCTACTATAACCTGGACAGAAGAACGAAGGAAGAAGCTCAGCGAGAGGATGAAGAGATTTTGGGAGGAAAAGAAGGCCAACACATCAGCTAAGCAAGTTCAACCGTGGCCCTGAGTAGGGCATAACGATGTAAAATAATAATAATAATAATAATAATAATAATAATAATAATAATAATAATAATAATAATAAAAATAAACTCAGTAGCCTACATGGAAGGATCCGCTCGTTACCTAGATGGGAAACGTATAAGAACTAATTCAGCAAAATTAATCATGTTCATGTACCTAGGAGAAGTGATTCAGGCATCAGGCTTGAATCGTGAAGCAAATGAGATTATATAAATATTACAGACGGCCTATAGACTCACCTGGAACAGATACAACAAAAAGTCGATATCCAGAAACGCAAAATTAAGACATTACAACTCAGTTATCAAGCCTGATGCACTATACACCACGGAAACCTTGATCACTGGAGGAAGAGGAAAATTTTCGGTCCAGTCTGCTCAGAGGTAATCTAGATGAAACGGAAGTCTCGGTAGCTTTATCAGAATTCCGAAAACATCACCGACACCACCAGGAAAAGGCAATTAAAGTTATAAGGCCACATTCTCAGAATGAATAATGACAGGCTCACCAATAGGATTCTCAAGCTTGCTCTCTCAATGAAAGTCAAGAACAACTGGCTTAGCGAAATAGAAAACGACTTTCAGGAAATTAGCATCCTACAGGAAATTGTTCAAAATCGACTCCAGTTCAAAATATCTGTCACCAACCATCACTTTTCTGAGAAAATGAATATCAGGACCAATAAGTCACGGACTGAAGAACGGAGGAAAATGTTCAGTGCCAAGATGAAGAGATTTTGGGAGAAGAAAAATCAACATCAGCCAAATATGTTCTATCATGCTCCACAGATAATACTATAATAATAATTTAAGATAAAACTAATACTGGTCTACGTTCAAAAGGTTCAAACTTTCAAATATTTAGGAGAGAGGCTAGATATAAAGAAAAATGAAAAGCATGGTGTGGAGGCAAAATTAATGAAAATGAAGGCAGCATAGATGAAGACTCTTCAAATATACAATAAGGGAGCATTATCATGGGGAGCTAAGATCCGACACTATCAGACAGTTTTGTATGCACCAGAAACACTGAGCATGAGGAATAAATCCTTAAAACGAGAAGTGAAGAAACTAGAACGAAGGATAGGGAGAAAGATCTTAGTACCCATTAAAAATGAAGGATCATTGAAGATTAGAAAAAAATGAAGAAGCACATAACAAGGTGGGCAAAGTAACGGACGTCATCAAGAAGAGGAGGCCGACTTTCTTCGGTCATGTGTTCCCTATGTCCGACAGCAGACTGACGAAACAGATCCTAACACAAGTTTGGAATCTTAAAGTTTAACCCAGATGGCACCAAGAAATGGCTCATGATCTGAGGCTGAGCGGGATAACAGAACAATATGTCCTAGATCGACGCATCCTCAAATAAAATATCCAGGACTGGTGAATACCTGAAGATGAGGTCAAAAGAGCGAAACGTCCTCCCTGGTCGGAGGACAGAAGAAATGCTCGTATTAAGAGGATGAAAGACACGAGGGTAAGGATACGTAAACATGGTTGGAAACCTAAATAAACGTGGTAGAATGAGGTCGTAACGATGTTAAAAAATAAAAATAACAAACTAAAATAATACCTTGGTGAAATCATACTGCCATCCGGACTAGACAGTAGGGCCAACATGGAAAGAGCGACTAAACTCCATAAGGCGTACAGACTAACGTGGAATTACTACAAGAGAGTCATATCGCGTAATGAAAAATTACGACATCACAAGACAGTTGTTTTTCCGGAAGCTTTATAAGCCTCAGAAACCATATCGTTTGGAGATCATTCTAAAATTATAGAACTTGAAAATCAAGAAAGAAAAATTGTCCCGAAAATGTGTGGTCCCACGAGAAAAAATGGAATGTGGATTAAGAGGAGAATAGCGGACCTCTACTCATTAACTGACAGGTTCACTGATGCCGTACGCAAGAGTCGCCTGAAATTATATGGCCATATCTATAGCTTGCACCGCGACAGACTCACCAAAATATTATTTAATGTAATCCACTCAAAGGAGGTCAAAATAAATTGGCTAGAAGGAACTAAGGTGGACCTCAAAGGACGTCATAAAAGTTCGTAGAGCCTTTAGTACAATAATTGCCAAGCATAAATTCGTGGACACCGGGCGAGTTGGCCGTGCGGATAGGGGCGCGCTGCTGTGAGCTTGCATCTGGGAGATAGTGGGTTCGAATCTCACTGTCGGCAGCCCTGAAGATGGTTTTCCGTGGTTTCCCACTTTCACACCAGGCAAATGCTGGGGTTGTACCTTAATTAAGACCACGGACGTTTCCTTCCAACTCCTAGCCCTTTCCTATCCCATCGTCGCCATAAGACTTATCTGTGTCGGTGCGACGTAAAGCCACTAGCAAAAAATAAATTTGTGGAGAAAGAAAGAAAACTGGTAGGAAGTGGTCAACTGAACGCAAGATGCAACGCAGTGCATTCATGAAGAGATTTTGGGAGCGTAAGAAGGCCAACGGACAAGTACAAACGCGCTCTTTGCATGGGCATAACGAAGAAACAAGAAGAACATAGTTATTTACTCTGGTCAGAAGCTATACGCATTTTAAATTTTGCAATAATGGAATAGGCCTATGTATTACCAAAAAAAAAACAACAACACCAAAAGCAATTGAATAATTCCATCACTAAGTGAAGAAGATTAATTATCTTGCACAGAATTGGACTACAGCAGCTGCATGCTCGTCAGCCCTCAATAACTCTCCATCAATGCATCACTCAGAACAGAGTGAGCGTTGGCATAGATAACTCATTGTCTGTTCTTCTCCACAGTCACATTGTGTTCGCCCCATTTGACAAGGTTGTCGCTGAATTTGCCAACACCTAATCGTACCGTAGTCTGTTCAATGAGCTCCAGGTTAACCAGTCCAGAGTACAACCAGGAAGCAAATAGGTCTCATCCACGTTTGAAGATGGTCAAATATAACAGCCCAGAGTTGTTCTCTGGATCTTTGCGGAGACATAGTTAGCACTGAAGTTGAACTGAGGAAACTTTTCTCTGGATTTCAATCTAGATCTTGGTGGTTGATGACTATGGAATGGGTGTAACTGATTTGTATCAGCATTCTCCCTCTCGGCATCTGCAGGTGAAATATAGGATAATTTCATATGTTTCTTCCTTCAAATATCTCGGAGAACTCATACTTCCATTAGGACGGGACAATAAAGCCAATTTAGAAAGAGCCACCAAACTCCAGAAAACGTATAGAGCAATATGGAAACACTACAATGAAAGAGTGATATCGCGTAATGCAAAAATTTGGAAACTACAGCTCTAGGAGGGCACCCTAAAACTGATGAAATTGGAAAACAAGAACGAAAAATCTCTGGGAATATATATGGTCCCACACATGTAAATGGCATTAACCCTCAACTGGTATCATCTATGTTTGTAATGTAACTGGTATCATACGTCTGTCAGACTCCAGATATTTACTTTTAAATTAAACAATGTGTTCATAATTTTTTGTTATTTATTCAACTTAATTCCTTTAAATATATGTTTGCAAACATGGCAGTGCAAAAAGTACAAGAAAAAATTACAAATCCAGAAAAAAATAATAAAATATTAGAATGATGCACCAAAAATGTGGGTGCTTCTGCTTTTCTTAAAAATCTAGAAAATATGACTATTACGATTACTTCGCTGATATGTCAGAATTATACAAAGATCATACAAACAAATAAAACATAAAATTACTGGAAAACTCAAAACATAAATTTAAATTTTAAGGTTCAAAATCACTGTTTGTTAGAAAGCACAATTTTCCTTATCACAGGATATGTTACCTTATGTTTACATGTATATAACTACAACTCAAAACATTTTGTGTCCAGATATAGCTATGATTTTCAAAATATATAGAAAAACATGTAGACTTCAGAAATGTTTCAGTGTCGGTGCGACGTAAAGCAACTAGCCCAAAAAAAATGTTTCACAGACCCACATACGTTCATTCATTTATCCGCAAAGCACTCTCGGCATATTTTTTTGGCGCACTCCAAGCAGATCGGTTTTCCGCACTTCTGGCACGGGTACTTCGTTCTTCTTTTCAGTTGAGGATCGCAAAAGTAGCACGTTTTACGAGCCTCAAAGAATTCAGGTGCCTCTTGTTCGTCATCAATCTGATGAATCCTCCTCATGCAGAATGTCAGTTCACATGGAATTTTCTTCACTTCAGTAAGCTTCCGATGCATTTGAGATAGACCAGTGACTTGGAAAGTGTCTTCATAAAATCTTTTTTTCTTTTTTTGCTATTTGCTGTACGTCGCACCGACACAGATAGGTCTTATGGCGACGATGGGGCAGGAAAGGCCTAGGAATGGAAAGGAAGCGTCCGCGGCCTTAATTAAGGTACAGTCCCAGCATTTGCCTGGTGTGAAAATGGGAAACCACGGAAAACCATCTTCAGGGCTGCCGACAGTGGGGTTCGAACCCACTATCTCCCGAATACTGGATACTGGCCGCACTTAAGCAACTGCAGCTATCGAGCTCGGTCTTCATAAAATCAAGCCTAGCCATTACCTCAATAATCACTCAATACTGAATAACGTCATTCGCAAACAATAGTCACGGAACTGGTATGATACGTCTGTCAGACGGCGTGATAAGTTTACTACGCACTTACTCAAGGTCAAACAAAGCGGACGGTACATCACCTTCCTTGCAGGGAAACAACACTCCAACTGAGAGGTACACAAGGGAAGAAAGCAGTAGGCTGAGGATAGGAGAGAGGATGGCCTTGGGAAAATTTTCGGCCGTCTCACAGACGTACGATACCAGTTGAGGGTTAAAGGAAAAAACAACAGAATTGTACACAGAAAAATATTAGTTTACTGATGCCGTACGTAGGAGACGATTGAAATTTTATGGTTACATCTCTCGAATGGACAATAATAAATTTACTAAAAATACTATTAACTACCGGGCTCTAAGGAATGTTCTCCGCAGTGCCTACGTGCTGCTTCGTGAGGGAGCATCAGCAGTTTAGTTGGCAGAACGGTGTCGTATCTGTCAGGCTCACTCTCGGACAGGCCAGGGTCGACAGGATAGCAGTGGAATGAAGACCACACGTGTCAGCTGTGGGCTGTCGAAATCGTCAGTGTGTATTGCAGTGAACGAACGTTCAGATAGAGTATTGGTATAGTGCAATACGATACAGGCGGTAGTGTTTATTACTGAGGAGACAGATTTTTTGGTGGAATACGTTTCCCTTGAAGGCGATCGGCTTAGAGAAAATGTAAAAATAAAATTTCAGGCGAGGTTTCCTAATTCAAAGTGTCCAAACCGGGGTACCGTTCGGGATTTGATAAGTAAATTTCGTGTGATCGGCTCGGTTCACGATGTACCGGAAACAGCTAGGCCTACGCTTTTAACAGACGACAAACTTGATGAAGTTTCCGATATAATGCTGCGAAGTCCAAGTAAATCAACACGCACATTAGCTCAAGAAACAGAAATATTTAAGCAGATAGCGATAAAGCTGTAAGAGACAAGCTTCGGTTGTTCCCTTAGAAAGTTACCGTGGTAACTTCCAAAGATTCATAAATCAACATGGACTTGACGTTTTAAATAAAAACAAATTTCAGATGAAGAATGGTTTCACTTATACGGCTATGAAAATTCTCAAAACACACTAATTTGGCCTTCAGACAATCCCAAAGTACTAAGACAAACACCACTGCATTCGCAGAAAATTGGCGTACGGGTTGCCATATCACGAGCACGCATAATAGGGCCAATCCTCTTTGACAGTTCAGTGAATTCCGATGTCTACTGCACCGAGATAATTTACAAGTTAATAGTTCAGTTGAATGAAGGAGATATTGAATTTTATTTCTTTCAACAGGACAATGCTACAGCACATACGTCCCACCAGTCGCTTCACCTTTTAAATCCACTTTTAGAGATATAATAATAACTAAAGGTCTCTGGCCACCACGGTCTCCCGATTTAACTCCAGCAGATTATTTACTTTGGGGTGCGTAAGGTGTACAAAACTAGTCCAAAAACGATTGATGAACCTAAAGTTAATATCACTAATTATGTGCCGTCCATTACGCAGGAAGCTTTAGTGAAAGTCTTCGACAATATGTGTAGACTTGTTGAAATCTGTCTTCGAACACAAGGACAACACTTCCAGCATCTGTTATGAATTGAGAATCTGGATACAATAACAGCATTAGTGTTGAATACAAGGAATCGGTATACAGAAACACAACATAAATTTATTGCTTCAATAAGGTTTTACACAATATGTACATAAATATAACTAAACTTTTCTCGAAGCTGGATGAACTTGCACGCAATTAATGATGATATTAACAATAGACTGAGGGTCTGTTGAAATAAACACTTTATACACGTGAGAGTTCTATATACACACGAATCTATCTTGAGGAGATAGTCTGTCAAATAAGAGAGAGTTCAAGATAGTCGAAACCTATCTGCCTTGTTGAATTACTTGTGTAACTTGCAATGAAAGTTTGTACTAACAGAATTCTAGTAATTGCCGTAGGCTTGTCAGGAGCTGACATAAATATTCACAATTAGTAGAATACTAATGTTGATGTCGGAGCATAATTGAGGACTGTGGGATGAGTAGAATACTGACATCAGGGCTCGACGTGGCTACAGGAAGCGGGAGGTGAGGCAGTGTCTAAAGGTGCTACCTCACAACCAGAATTCAGTCCACCTGTTCGATACATATGTTTAAGAGGGATAGCCTCCGTGTTCGACTTGCAGTGTAATCTGGCGTTGGACACTGGGGAGCCCTGGGAAGTAGCGGAATGCTGCTCCTGTTATAGCGCTGGCTGACGTCACAAGCAAGCGCACTGCAGTCACCTCATAGGGTCTGCGGCGTGTTGCGGAGCTATCAGGCGCAGAGCTGAGATTGCGAAGGATACACAACAGTTAGTATACTTACACTTCTATTGCATAAAAATCATATTCAAAATCCTTGAACCCTCTGTTTTCCAACAAGCTATGTCTTAGTTCTGTACGCAGCTTCTAGAGGTAAGAAGACAAAATGAACGGCGTGCGCTACACTGTTGTTCCAAGGAACGAGAGCGATCCTGCATCGACAGCGTAAGAGAAAATGTCGCGTACTAGTGAGATGATGCACGGGACATTCAATCTAGTTTTTCACATTATAATGAATCAGATGTGTCTATTGATGAACAGGAGGTTGATGAAAGTTTTACACTTAGATGTAGAGGGAAGAAAAGGAAGAGAAAATACCGGTAACTGGAAGAGAAATATTATAAAACGTGTTTCTAAGAGTACCTACTGCAAAAGGGTATACATTTTCTATCCAGAAATATGTGAGGCTTCATTACAAGAATGGCATTGTATCTGGGTCTAAGACATACTTTTCCAACTTTCAGCCTTTTGTGTTCATAATTAAAAAGGTTAACGTTCTGTCTACAATGATTTACAATTACGTAATATACATAAGCCGGGTGTGAAAGCACAACAGAGGGGTGATACACTATCCTTAGCTAAGTACTTAAAACCTGAAAATGTAGAGTGGTATGAAAAGTCTTGTGTATGATCTGTGAATCAGAAAGTTCAGAAAGTGAATCCGATTATAACAATGCATGAGTGAAATTAATAATTAAACTAATGAAAATCATGTTAATTAATTAAATGTATCATCCAATATCTATATAAATAAAAATGAATCGCTAAATGTGTTGCTAAGCGCAAAACTCGGGAACGGCTGGACCAATTCGGCTAATTCTTTTTAAAAAATATTCGTCGAAGTCCGAGTAAGGTTTTTACGAAGAGAAATATTGGAAAAAATGCCAGGAAAAACGGTAAAAGCCCCATTTCTCTTTTTCCATTCAAACTGTTCGTCTCTCTTTCCTTCTCCCACGTTTGCGCTTGGCGCTGTCCTCCTCTAATCCAGCGCGTTTGCCAAATGTCCGTAAATCTCATTGTTATCGGTTAAAATGGGTGAATATCGGATTATGTAAAAAATTTCAAGCCGCATTTGATGCCGTTAACAGAAAAAAGTTTTACAAAATAATGGAGTTAATATAATGGAATGTTACCTCAAATGCAAAATCTTCATTGCATAGAACTTATCATGTCATAACTCCTATTTTATATTCACTATATTTGTAATTTTTTCACTGCTGGTAAAGGAACATTTCAGCTCTACGTAGATAAGTTTATTTTTAAATGATAAGAACATGAACTATTTGTGTTTCCTTTCAGTTATGTTCAGATATTTTTATGTGCAGGCACGAAAATGTCAGCCGCTGGCCAACTTCTTTGCTATTGAATTTGCACGGGTGGTCAAAGCAAGACAAATGGTCTTCAGATATGGGAGTTATTTTTAAAACAAACCCCAAGTTCTTATCTCGCTTAGTTCTCAGTTTGTGACAGGAAGAATGTCTCCTTGGGTTTTGGTTTCGCGCGTACGCTCTCCAGACAGTTGCACGCAGTGTCGTAGTTAGAGACCTTTGTCTACCCTGATTGTTTTTAAATCTTCGCTTCTCAACAAACAAGTTCATCGATTTCTTTGGTTGATTGGTTTATGTTGTGTGTACTTCCATATAAAGTATACTCATTTCAAGACTCATGCCGACTATAAGACGCGGGCGGAGCAACTTCGGTCGAAGAACTCGAAATGCTGCAAGCCAAGCCAATTTTCAGTCTAATCGGACTGCACAAATTTAAAAATCAGTGAAGAAATGTACAATGAGGCGTTGATATCAATTAAGAACATGTGTTTGATGATGTCAAACAAAGTATTATCTCAATTAGGCATGGCCGCGCCCAATCGCCCGATGTACAACGCTTTTAATCAAGAGTTGCAACGCGAAAAACTGTACGATCTCGGTGCTTTAAGAGAATCAGTTCGAATAAATCTTCCGCTGTTGAACCAACAATAAAAGTATGTATTTGTTACTCTAATGAAAGTTGTAAATGATGGAACTGGAGGGATTTACTTCTTGGACGCTCCCGGGGGTATAGGAAAAACTTTCTTAATTTCATTGATTTTAGCAACAATTCGCTCACACAATGAAATTGCACTCGCACTTGCTTCATCAGGCATTGCAGCTACATTGTTGGAAGGCGGTCGAACAGCCCATTCAGCGCTAAAATTTCCGTTGACTATGCAAAGCAACGAAACTCCGACCTGCGGATCAATCAAAACCGATTTGGTGGAGCGATGATTTTGTTAGCAGGAGATTTTCGTCAAACATTGCCAGTGATTCCACGGTCAACGCCAGCTGATGAACTTAATGCATGTTTAAAGTCATCAGTTTTGTAGAAACATATCAAAATACTAAATTTAAGCCACAATATGCGTGTCGAGTTGCAAAATGATCCATCTGGAGAGATATTTTCAAAACAACTAATTGACACTGGTGTCCGGGTCCATGGCTAAGTGGTTAGCGTGCTGGCCTTTGGTCACAGGGGTCCCGGGTTCGATTCCCGGCAGGGTCGGGAATTTTAACCATCATTGGTTAATTTCGCTGGCACGGGGGTCCACATCACGACGCGCAGGTCGCCAACCGGCGTCAGATCTAAAGACCTGAACCTGGCGAGCCGAACATGTCCCAGCACTAAAAGCCATACGCCATTTCAATTTTATTTTTTATTTTTTCATTGACATTGGTAATGGCAAATTCCCTTCAGACGTTCTGATTGGCTGCATTACTTTTCCTGACAATTTTGTCGGTTTATTGAATCCAAAACCGAACTCATTCAAGAGGTGTTCCCAAACATTGCTCAAAATTACACAGATCAAATTTGGTTGAGCGAACGAGGTATATTGACTGCCAAAACATGGATGTAAATTAATTAATTTTCAAAATTCAAAATGAAATTGCCGGTGAATTGAGGACATACAAATCAGTTGATTCCGCTACAAACGAAGATGATGTAGTCAACTATCCACCCGAATTTTTGAACTCGCTGGATTTGCCAGGATTGCCACCTCACATTTTCAATTAAATGTCCGATCAGTGGTCATAATGTTGCGAAATATCAACCAACCGCGTCTTTGTAATGGCACACGGCTAGCGGTGAAAACATTACTGAACAACGTGATCGAAGCAACCATTCTAACGGGTAAGAATAAAGGAAAAGACGTTTTGACACCACGCTTCACTATGATTCCGACTGACATACCATTTGTCAATGTTTTTCTTTTCAGTTCTTTATTTATACAGCTGAAGAGGACCACTAAGTGGTCGAAACATGTCCTGTAAGTTTTAATTTTATTCAATTTTGCCTGAGGCATTAATAAAGTATCGATTAGGTGGTTATTTATACTTACTTCTTTATACCATTTGAACTTAAACGACTGTAGTTTCCAGTGCGGCTCGCTTTTGCTATGACCATAAATAAATACCAGGGGCAGTCATTGGTGTTTGCGGCATTAATCTTGAAAAACCCATGTTTCTCGCATGGCCAATTGTATGTTGCCTGTTCCCGTGTTGGAAAACCATCAACTTTGTTTGTTAACGCGCCAACGTAATCAAACAAAAATATTGTGTACCTTAAAGCTTTACAATGAAAAATCTTCATAGTGTTGATTGGAATCAGTGTTTTCTATGATAGTTATTTCCTACGAAGAAAGAGGAGTACGTTTTGCCACATTATCTTCACGCCATCAACTTATCAAATTACTTGATTTGCAACGGGGGATAATTATGGCTCTGTGAGGGATTTGAAGACCTGGTGAACAGTTCCCATCTACGTTACAGTCAGAGTTATTTCTGGGTAGTGATATGCTGTGACCTATTCGAGCATTTCCTTATTCACAATCAAGATATTAATATTGCAGGTATTGAAAACACGTTTTTCCAGTTGTTTGTTACTAACTTTTAGTAGCAGTAGAAAATTAACTCATTTGACGTTGATGATTCGTCATTTGCATTATTCTAATTTTTGCGTGCAGTACAGACTAAATTTCAGTTCGTTCCATTGTCATTTATTTTCGACAGAACGACGTCTGTCGGGTCAGCTAGTACAGTAATAAAAACAGAGTGTCTGTATGCTTGTGAATGCCTTCGAATGATAGGAATGTCGGGACTAGGAGAAGCCGAGAAATTAGAGAGGAAGATCCTCCGCAAGGTAATGGGTCCAAAAATCGTGGGTGACCAGTATAGGTGACGAGGAAGTGGAGAAATACACCAAGAAAGTGAAAGACTGGTAATCAATGAAGGAAAGAAAACTCAAATTTTATGGGCATATTATTAGAATGAACCAGAAGAGGCTGACAAAACAGATTTTTAAAACTTTTAACAGTAGACTTAAAGTTCCCGACAAAAGGTTCAGGTAGGTAAACAAGGTTCTTGAGCAGTCTGGATTAACTCGGGAAGACATTCTAAATCGAAAAGAGTATAGATCTGTGATCGACAGCTTCAGAGGCTTCCATCATGAACAGAAAGTGAATAGGGGATGGAGAGAGGAAGGAAGACAGGCTGGCAGGGAAAAAATGCGAAGAATGTGGGCAGCAGAGAAAGCTTCCATTAATGTGAGGTTGTTGCTTAACCTAGTCTCAAATCGCCGTAAACGAATAAAATAATAATAATAATAATAATAATAATAATAATAATAATAATAATAATAATAATAATAATAATAATAATAATAATATTAGGGCTGCCTGGCCGAGGCGGTAAAGGCATCCTTGGTTCGCCCGGAAGGACGTGGGTTCAAATCCCCGTCAGGAAGTCGTAAAATTTAAGAAACGAGATTTCCACTTCCGGAGGTGCATATTGCCCTGAGGTTCACTCAGCTTACACCTAAACTGACTACCAGGTTAATTTCCGGGGGGCAAAGGCGGCCGTGCGTAGAGCTAACCACTCTACCCCATCAAGTGCTGAGGTTACGGATAGTCTTTACCTTCAACCGCTCCAAGGGACTTCATGGCCTGTACGGATGAATAATAATAATAATAATAATAATAATAATAATAATAATAATAATAATTGTACCGGGCGGTACACCTCCACACCGCTAATTCAAAATGTGCGCCAGTTGAAACTCCTCTGTTGGAGGAAGTCTGAACTTTATCTACGCTATTAATTCTCTACTTTCTCTGAAGATGTCACCACATGGAAAACTTTGAGTTTTTGAACTGTGTCATTTTTGATGTGTTTTTGTTTCGCTTGAAGTAAGAAGTGTGAACTTTCTCTTCTAGAGGACACTACTGAAGATCAACAATAGTGCAACCTAGTGCGCAGTCAAAGAACTATTTTGTTGGAGAAATTTTTATTTCAAATGTTTGTTCTTTGCTAAATTTCCTTCTGTTATTGTTTAAGTTGGCTGTATACCCCTCTTTTTCCCCTTGTTTTAGATTTATCCAATCCCGAATTTCTTTGAGTTTTTTCTCGACCAATCCGATATATCTTCCCCCTACTTGGATATGTTTCTGTACCCTAGCCAATAAAGAATGTGCGGGAGGGTGTTTTCATTCCCCTAATGCCTAGAAACTTCTGCGAGAGGATATAAACTGCTGATTTTAGGGTCTCCGGGCCACTTCTGTTCCATCTTTCAGTGTATTAAGTACATAGCAGGAGGCGGGAAGCGCCTCTTTCCTCGGCAGCGGTCAACAACAAGGTAATGGCCGATTAATAACTTCTTTCTTTGCTAGCTCAGCAGTTTAACTCTCGGGGCGGGTTCTAAGCTTTCCACCATGTAACCGTTTCCTAAATGTAACTACTCTTTTCATTTATTCTCTCTTAAAGCTACATACTGGGATAGAGAGTGCTAACCCTCTCGAGCTCCCACTCATATTGTTTTGAGGTGAACTTATTTTTCTCAACCTATTCTTCGATAACGTAAAACAAATTGTTCTCTTCTTAAGTCACCTCTTTAGTATGGGATTAGCCCTTGTATTAACGGCCTAGTGCCAAGTAGGTCTTAATCAAAGTGTATTAGGAGTGCAAGTTCGCCTCCTCTCAAATTG
This sequence comes from Anabrus simplex, assembly GCF_040414725.1. Classification (NCBI taxonomy): domain Eukaryota; kingdom Metazoa; phylum Arthropoda; class Insecta; order Orthoptera; family Tettigoniidae; genus Anabrus; species Anabrus simplex. The sequence continues at coordinate 1,762,953,647 of NC_090265.1, read as the reverse complement.
TTATTTTAGAGGTCATTTAATTAACCTGCTTTTCATTTAATAGACCTCAGTAGATTGGGTATTTTACCCCTGTGTTTATGTCCGTTGAGGACAACTTGAAGGTGGAGTTTGGTGTGGCCTGGGAGAGGCTTAAATTTGAGAGCGAGTGGCTCTTTTTAAAATTGAGTGTTGTACGCCTCGTGGAGGCTTTTCAGTGCAATTTGGAGCAAGGGCTCCTAGGCATGAATGGGGTTTTCTGCCCCTCTGTTGAAACTTGTGTTTGGGGTAAAACTGAGCTGATTGCCCAAGCAGTGTAAAGTCAGGGCGCGAAGCCCAAATTCTGTAAATATTGTAACTACCCTTTTGATTTGCTACCTTGTACCTGCCATGCTTGTTATTTCTTTGTTTTTGAAAAGAAAATATAACCTTGTTAAATTTTACATTAACTTTGATTCCGTAGTTTGAGACCCGTTCACGCCCGCACCTTCTTTCACGCATAACTACCACGGATATCTCCGTAACAATAATAATAATAATAATAATAATAATAATAATAATAATAATAATAATAATAATAATAATAATAATAATAATAATAATAACAATAATAATAATAATCGTCGTCGTGATTACCGTTATTTCCGTTGATTACCTAACAGGGTTATGAAGACAGGTGGGTGAACAACACGGAGTTCAATAACAACGTACTTTAGCAAGCTCTTCCCTTTATATTCTCCATGGACCAAATCAATATGGAATGTATAAACTGCGGCACATGTATCGAGTAGACAGTAATGCTTTTTTCATGGATGGGACTGACATTGCTATTAAAGAGGGCGCACGATTTATGATGGGTATTTATTTTTAATTTAATTAAAAAATAGAGCAAAACTTTCATTTACACTTCATTTGTACAACGAATATCCATTAAAATTTAGATTTACAACACAAGAGACTGTGTTACTAAAATATATCTTCCCCTGCGGGCTACGGCTGGACTTCCCCTACAGAGAGAAAATCAGTTACAATTATCTCGTTTCGATGCTAGGGATGTATCAGTCATCTTCCCTAGGGATTTAGTGTTTGAGCTCTCAGCATTCTTCTCTATCATCGCGAGGTTCCGGATTCAATTCCCAGCCGATTCGTAGGATTTTATCCACGTATATTGAACCTGTTAGTAAAAAAAAAAATCATCAGAAGGTTGGCCGGCAACGTAGGAGAGGTGTTGGTATAAAATATCTGGTCACTAGTGCACTAATCCTCGGTGGCTCAGGTGGTAGTGCGCTGGCCTCTCACCGCTGGATTCCGTGGTTCAAATCCCGGTCACTCCCTGTGAGATTTGTGCTGGACAAAACGGAGGCGGGACAGGTTTTTCCTGTCGTAATTCATTCCAGCAACACTCTCCAGTACCATTTCATTTCATCTTCATTCATTAATCATTGCCCCAGAGGAGTGCTTCAGAGTGGGGCTTCATCATTCCATTCCTGACCCGGTCGAACGACTGGAAACAGGCTGTGGATTTTCATTTTCACTTGTGCACTAGATTTTCTAATTCTTAGAAAGCCTGGTATCAATTCCAAACCTCTCTGCAATGTTCATATGGAGTGAGGGCATATGATGCTGGTGATGGTGATTCGTCCGTCGGATGGAGACGTTAAGCCTTGGCGCTGTTCGACAGAAGTAAACTAAGTGTCATCGCCTGGTTTCACCCTCTTTCTTCCTACTATCTCATATCACGTCATACATTTCATCTCATTAACGCCTCTGATGGGGCTGACGCTAGGAGGGGCTACCGGTCGTAAAAATCCTGTATTAAGATTAATTCCACTTCATACCCGACTCTGTAGAGGAACGGGACAAGGGCTGGGCACATATTCAATCTTTGAGGCTCGGGGTCTGTGTACCTTATCTGCACTTAACCTTTCAACAACACACACATCATTTATACTACACCACCCCAGATGAGTGAGGATATTAGAATGCATTCACGGTATCATCTACCTGTTGTAAGAGGCGACTAAAAGGGTACGGTAATCCTGAGTGGCTCCCAACTTAGGAATTGCTTCCTCTTACCTGTGACTGGCCCCTGACTTCCAGGTTCCTTATATGAACTCCATCGGTCTACTCTTGTACGCTTTCAACACTGACGGTGTGTCCGGCTCCATGGCTAAATGGTTAGCGTGCTGGCCTTTGGTCACAGGGGTCCGAGGTTCGATTCCTAGCAGATTCGGAAATTTTAACCATAATTGTTTAATTCCTCCAGCACTGGGACTGGGTGTACTGGGTGTACGTGTCGTCTTCATCATCATTTCATCCTCATCACGACACAGAGGTCGCCTACGGTCGTCAAATCAAAAGATCTGCATCTGGCGAGCCGAACTTTTCCTCGGACACTCCCGGCACTAAAAGCCATACGCCATTTCATTTAACTACTGACGGTGTTAGGTCTGCGTTTACCATCGCCCCACCATTGATACCATCACTATCATTACCGTCACTCTGCGAGTCTTCCATTTTCCTCTGATGGGGCTGACGCTAGGAGGGGCATCCGGTCGTAAAAATCCTGTATTAAGATTAATTCCACTTCATACCCGACTCTGTAGAGGAACGGGATAAGGGCTGGGCACATATTCAATTATAGCACAATTATTGTCCATCCTCTTAAAACATTAATCACCACCATCACATTATACTTCCCGGTATTACACGGATACGTAGTTTCCTTCTAACAGCGGACGGCGCCCACGCACATGAGAATGCTGCGAGGGTTAGGCCTGTTTTACGGCCGGATGGCCTTCCTGACGCCAACCCTATGTGGACGGATGTCATCACTAATGCGTGTTTCTGTGGTGTTAGTAGTGTCGTCTGTTGTCTGAATATGAAGAGGGGAGTATTGGGGCAGACAAGAACTCCCAGTCTCCGAGTCAGAAGTATTAATCAGAATCGAATAAAATCTCCGACTAGGCCGGGAATCAAACCCGAGACCCTCTGAACCTAAGGACAGTACGCAGACCATTCAGCCAAGGAGTCCGACTGATGAACAATTTGAGACATTGAGTGGGAAGGAAATATATTGTTTACTATAATGGCTAGATATTGTCGGTGAGCTACGGTAGCTGTGAAGGCCATTCAGGAACTCTGAAAAGTGGTGGTAAAAGGGGCTCTGGTTAAGACGCAGCAGGTCGTTATGCTACTTAGGTTACAGAATGGGTAAAGAAAAGAAAAAGTAAATAAATGCAATGTAAATTTTAATCTTATACCAGTTGTACAGTATCATTTGAAGTAATTCCACATACTGTATATCAGTTGACTATATTTGTAAGTAGTACAGGAGATATTATAAGTAGAATTTTGTAAACAATGTAAATTTATTAAGGATGAGCTGTGTGTTTAATAGAAAAATTGTTAGCGTAAATTATATAATATTGTATTATAGAAAAATTTTATTCTCTTGTTAATTTAATATTTAGTGCTTGACAATAATGTATTTTAGTGTACCATTTGCCACCGAGGTAGACACCTCATTTTCAAATAAAGAGATTTTGATTTGATTTCACAATACATAGAAATTCTCATTCATGGGTAGAAAACAAGAAATGCAGGATGAATCCAATTTACCCCGATAAAAGCTGAGATGATGCTCGGGACAACCAAACAAACTTTTTGCGAATGTCATAAGTGTCCATTAATTCCATCACTACCATTACCGTCACCCTGTGAGTCTTACAAAAGACAACAACAATTTACGCACCGGAATTACAGCAAACAGGGTTCGAAAATACCTCCGTTGAAATGAAATGGCGTGTGGCTTTTAGTGCCGGGAGTGTCCGAGAACACGTTCGGCTCGCCAGGTGGAGGTATTTTGATTTGACTCCCGTAGGCGACCTGCGCGTCGTGATGAGGATGAAATGATGATGAAGAAGACACATACACCCAGCCCTCGAGCCGGCGAAATTCACCAATGATGGTTAAAATTCACGACCTTACCGGGATTAGAACCCGGGACCCCTATGGCCAAAGGACAGGACGCTAACCACATAGCCAAGGAGCCGAACATACCTCCGTTGACCTGTGAACAAAGGATGCATCGGTGGGACATGGGTTGTCAAACGTACTGGAAGACCGCAAGATTGTCGCTGCAACGGCAATTATCCGAGCCACCAGATCTTCAGATTCAACGGGTATTGCGAACAAAAGCGTCGATGCACCCATTGTGTATAGGTCAATGAATACATTTTCGAACGTCGCTTACCGCAATTGAAACGGTGATTTCAAAAACATCCCAAGTTCACGGACTGAAACTCTTCAAAAGAAAAAAAAAAACATTGGATTTTATTAAAAATTGTTATTGTAGACAAAAATGTTTAAACCTGTATAATAGTCATACATTCTGTCTGCAATAGTAAGAAACGGAAATTTTGTAAGTTTTGTCTGTGACCGCCGGGGGGCGCACAAATCAAGTGGACTTGGGATATTTGTTAAATAATTGCTCCTTATCTTTTAAAGAACATGCTTTTTACTCTGAATGAATATTTTTAATGCAAGATTTTGCGTTATTACAAGATACAGGAATACTAATGAGATACTTGTACTGCTGTTCTGAGTGAATATGCACCATACAGTTCCAAACATACCCGCTGCGCAATTCGCAAATCATTCCTTTAAGTATCATTTCATAGCTTTTCAGCAACAACATCATAATCTCTTCCCTCATCATCGTTACATTGATCGTCATATTCAACAAGTGACTTAATGAACATCACAGCATGTGGTTGTAAATACTTCATCAGAGACTTAACATCATGAAGTTTATTTTGCAGAATTGTGATTGTGTTAATTTTCTTACAAGTTGCTTTACGTCGCACAGGTCTTATGGCTACGATGGGATAGGAAAGGACTAAGAGTGGAATAGAAGCATCCGTGGCCTTAGTTAAGGTACAGCCCCAGCATTTGCCTGGTGTGAAAATGGGAAACGACGGAAAACCATCTTCAGGGCTGCCGACAGTGGGGTTCGAACCCACTATCTCCCGAATAGCCTACTGGATACTCGCCGCACTTGAGCGACTGCAGCTATCGAGCTTGGTGATTGTGATGATCCGCTTCACATTCAAGAGGAAGTACTCTGGCATCATCCCACTCATTATTTTATCTACGCTAACTTCATTCCTATATGGCGACCATCAAACTTGAATAATGTATACTTTGTAACACAAAACCTCTGTTTGTATTTTGTTGTGCTGGATTTAAAGTGTCTTGAAACCTAATTTGAGATCAATAATTTCTCCTGTTTATAAGCAGTGCACGGGAAATTTCTTCATCACTTCCACCCTTCCTTCGTTTGGTGACAGTAGCAAGACGGAAGATGGGTTCAAGAACATCCACCGAGCTCGATAGCTGCAGTCGCTTAAGTGCGGCCAGTATCCAGTAATCGGGAGATAGTGGGTTCGAGCCCCACTGTCGGCAGCTCTGAAGATGGTTTTCCGTGGTTTCCCATTTTCACACCAGGAAAATGCCGGGGCTGTACCTTAATTAAGGCCACGGCCGCTTTCTTACAATTCCTAGGTCGTTCCTATCCCGTCGTCGCCATAAGACCTATCTGTGTCGGTGCGACGTAAAGCAACTAGCAAAGAAAAACAAGAAGCTCCCAAGTTCTGGACTTGGGATTCTTTTAAAATCACTGTAACATTCAATTGTCGATATACACGACTGTGAAATGCAAAGCTGGGTAGTTTTTATTGTTCCTGGATACGGTCCACTTCATACAACAACGTGTCGCAAAAAGCCCGACTTGGTAAAAATATGGACATAGGATGTTTTCGAAATCACCGTTTTAATAGTAGTGTGCAAACGTTTATCATTTTTAAGACTCGCAGAGTAATAGTAAAGACAGTGCTGCTTCTAATGGAGTGCGTTACGTACCCCTGCGAGCAACACACACACCCTGTAAAATGGTAATGGTGAGTTATATCACGATCTTGTGGTCTCCTCAAACAATGCCTCCCCCTTCCCAGCGTTTGTTGGTATACATTTTATTCACCCTGTACGTATCCCCTGCTCTTTACACGAAGATAGAATTGTGATGTCGGATCGATACTTGAATCTGGGTTGACCTCCTCTCCCGCTATCAGTGCCACCTGTTGTAAGGGAGAGAGCAGTGGGGGCAAAGAGTAGACCGTCTTGGAATTTATTACTGTGGCATTCATCATCAGCGACCACCTTCCATTGTTGCAGCGACTAGTAGTAGTTGTCGTTGCACCATGCGGTCCTACGAACCCCTGCTTCACACGAACAGATCTTCCTGAATACACTAGAGCATGGAGGGTAGCCTAGCATGTGTCATTGGCACTTCACACATTGTCTACGAGCCCCTGTTTCACACGAACATATCTTCCTGAATACACTAGAGCATGGAGGGTAGCCTAGCATGTGTCATTGGCACTTCACACATTGTCTACGAGCCCCTGTTTCACACGAACAGATCTTCCTGAATACACTAGAGCATGGAGGGTAGCCTAGCATGTGTCATTGGCACTCCACACATTGTGGAGTCTATATCGCAGTATTGGACATTGGCTGATTAATATAGGCCTAACATTGTATGATGGAAGTCTTACGGGACGTTGAAGAAGAGAGAAGATTTTTAAACGAAATGGAAAACAGAAAATTAAAATTTATTGGACATGTCATCAGACACAATACTTTCATCACTAACATACTCGATTGGCCGTGCGCGTAGAGGCGCGCGGCTGTGAGCTTGCATCCGGGAGATAGTACTGTAGGTTCGAATCCCACTATCGGCAGCCCTGAAAATGGTTTTCCGTGGTTTCCCATTTTCACACCAGGCAAATGCTGGGGCTGTACCTTAATTAAGGCCACAGCCGCTTCCTTCCAACTCCTAGGCCTTTCCTATCCCATCGTCGCCATAAGACCTATCTGTGTCGGCGCGACGTAAAGCCCCTAGCAAAAAAAAAAAAAACATACTCGAAGGGAAAGTGCTGGGAAAGAAAGGCAGAGGAAGACCTAGGATGAAGTATTTGGTTAGGTTGTGTCAATTACATGGAACTGAAACGAACAGCCAATGAAAGAAAAGAGTGGTTGCATCGACAAGGCATTAGCCTTTAGGACAGGGCCTCTCAAACGCTCAAAATCTCACGCGTGCATATCGAGGCGCAGCGACTCCGTGCACAGTGCATCGTTCCGACTCGACTCAACTCGGCTTGACTCGGATGGTGTAGTGCGCTGAGAGCGACGAAGCGTTCGGTGATGGCTTGTTTATCAGTGAAATAGATAAGCGCAAGACAACAACATAATAATGGAGCAACCTGTTTCAAAGAAAGCAAAGACTTCCGAAAATCCATTTCAATCGAACTGGGAACTTTCGTATTTCTTTGTCAGTCGTGACAATAAAGCCAAATGCTTAATTAGTGGGACAATAATTATATGATAATTTAATCAAAAAGATCTATTTTCCAATACAAAGGCTTTGCTCAAATTCTACGAGAATTTTTCGAAGGAAGATTTTCCTAAGCTGCATCGAGAAGCAGCTAAGATTATTTCAATGTTTGGTTCCACATGCATATGTGAAAGGTATTTTTTTCCTGCTTTGACTAGTACGAAAACTAGATTGCGTGCGAGTAGGCCTATTTCTGATTGTAGTTTAAAGAAGGCTCTCAAACTGCTGTCAGCCGGTCCCTTGTTGCAGGCATAACTGGTATCATTTCAAGGATAAAGGAAAAGAAGGGCTAGAGAAGATAAATTGTCTGCTCAAACCAAATTGAAAGAAGAGTGTTTTAACACCGGTAACGTTGTCCCATACAACAGCGTCACCGCTCACCGCACATAAACATTTCGTAGTGAGGGGAGGATCAGCGGGGAAGGTGGAGAAGGCGAAGACAAGCCGAAGTGGTCACACAGATGTAGGGAAAGTGGAGTGGGGATTTGCACTCTGGTCAACCTAGTGAAGTCGTCTCCTGCACCTTGCGCTCGTGCACTGCACGGCGCATGCACCCTCTGAGGCCCTGCTTTAGAATATTGATTAATTGATTTTATGATATAAAGTAACACGATTTGTCAGAATTAATGCATAGAAAGACACAAGGACCTCCTTTATCTGTCCCTCATTAATCCGGATTTCCGGTTTATCCGGATCGAAAAAAATAAAGATTTATTTTTACTTGTACAGTATTTCTTTTACGGGGTCGACTCGCCTTGAATGTCAAGGATAGTTAGGACGGGAATTGGAAGTAATTCGGCCACGGTCTATCAAAGGTACCGTCCTGTCATTCTCCTGGAATTGAGAATGGGAAACCGTGGACACTGATTTCCTTGACACACTTGCACACAATCCCGGATGCTGGGACGTAGATGTGAATGACGTAAATGACTGGTTGAAAAATGACTGTAATTCAGGCTACAGCATAATGACAGATGAATAAATGATTGCCGCCGGGCTGAGTGGCTCAGACGGTTAAGGCGCTGACCTTCTAACCCCAACTTGACAGGTTCGATCCTGGCTCAGTCCGGTGGTATTTGAAGGTGCTCAAATACGACAGCCTCGTGTCGGTAGATTTTCTGGCACGTAAAAGAAATCCTGCAGGACTAAATTCCGGCACCTCGGCGTCTCCGAAGACCGTAAAAGTAGTTAGTGGGACGTAAAGCAAATAACATTATAAAAAAATGATTGCCTCTTGTTCCTCGGCAGGTAATGACGAGAGTGATGGTGAATTCGAAAATGAACCTGGCGCTCCATCAGAAGAAACAGTGTCTCATGGAGGGGCCACAATGCAACTGGACAAACTGATGGCCTATTTAGAATCCCAGACTGGAACCACACCGGTAGAACTGATGTTAGTAAAACTCTTCGTGATCGTGCTGCGCGCAAAGGCTATACAAATGTAAAACAGAAAAACTTACACATTCTTTTAGTGCATAAAACACAGTCGTAAATGTAAGAAAAGTGTTCGTACATTTTTTGTACAATTGAAAAAAGGTATTACTATACAACTTATGTCAATATATGATATAACAAGTACTGCATTTGTTTTTTTTAGTTTTCCGGATTATACGGATTTTCGATAATCCTAATCGGTTCTGGTCCCACTTAATCCGGATAAACGAGGCTCTTGTGTAATGTATTTCGCAGAGTTACGACAGGAGAATATATTTTTGGCAATTTTACAGTACAAATTAGGACAATATTTTGGCAGAGGTATGACGCAGGAATACATATATATGATACTAGCAAGATACCCGTGCTTCGCTACGGTATTATACTGAAATTTATAATTGAATGCTTGACTTTTTATATATAATCCACCGAAATTCGCGATCTGACTCGTTTTCTGAGAGAATCTGCCAAAATTCGCAATCTGACTCGTTTTCTGAGAGATTACGGCATATTTCCTTACATTTTCAATCTTTCTTTCCAGCAATCGATTTCGTACTTCCCGGGCTAGGTCCAGGTATTCCACGCGGTCATTTGGGTCCCTAAATCTTTGCCATCTTTTCCTATAAGCATTTTTAGTATGGAACAAATCCCGAAGGAGATCCGGCGTGGTCTCGTCTTGGGTGCCTTGGCGGTACTGAACCCGCGGCCGGACTGCATTCGTTGTCATTACCAGGCCAGGACCCGTTTCCAGCGCGGTCCGGACAATTTGACGACGATCCAGAACATTATTATTATTATTATTATTATTATTATTATTATTATTATTATTATTATTATTATTATTATTATTAGATGTTCTGGACCCCACAGCAAGATACAAGACCGCTACTTGGCGGTAAATTACATCTGCTGCCATTGTCATTGTTGACAATGTGACCAGCACCATTGTCGCGCGTAGGCAAGTGTGCGGGATTTCTGGCGATACGAATGACATACTTCGGTGCATTATTGACCTTATTATAGAGGTGAACAATTTGACGGTCAATCTCATTCCTATCATTAATTTCAAATGTGTTTAAATTTTTATTTATATGCCAGGAGAGTCTACTGTAATCTAAGAACGTTCTCCGAAGGAAAAGATGGCTGTTGAAATCGAACCCAGGAAATATTAAAAATGATCGGTTTATGATCAGAATAAGTACATCGAAAATCTACAGCCTGTTTCCAGTCATTCGACAGGGTCAGGAATGGAATAAATAAAGCCCCATCTAGCGGCGACAATCGGCATTGTGCCGGCTGCCGTAGCACTCCTCTGGGGCAATGATCGATGAATGACAAATGAAATGAAATATTGGACAGTGTTGCTGGAACGAATGATGACATGAAAAACCGGAGTAAACGGAGAAAAATCTGTCCCGCCTCCGTTTTGCCCAGCACGAATGTCACATGGAGTGACCGGGATTTGAACCACGGAACCCAGCTGTGAGAGGCCGGCGCGCTGCCGCCTGAGCAACGGAGGCTCGTTATAAGTACATTATGAACAGTAATATCAATTAGTCTCATCTCCTTTTACACCCCACCGCCGTTTATTTACCACCCTCCCCACCAAAAAATTAAAAGAAGGCGTGTTTCTTCATGTTTAGAGGAGATTCCAAACTCAAATGTTCACGTCTTTTACCTTCAGTTTTGAGATATAAGTATCCCCATGAAAATAATTAACTTTTTTTTCACTTCCTTTCACACTAACCCCCCCCAAGATAATTTTCGGGCAAAAAGTTACTTGTTTCTTTAATAGTAAAGGATCTTCTAAATACCAATTATCACGACTCTAACTTCTTCAGTTTTTGATTTATGTGTCCTTGTGAAAGGAATTCAACTCCTTTTCACTCCCGCCCCGCAAGATGGTATCCCCCACAAAACGCGTTTTTCTTTGTTATTAAAGGAAATCCAAATACCAATTTTCACGTCTGTAACAACTTTACTTTTATTAGATGTATGTATTCTCATACAATTAAGTCAATTAATTCTTCAATTCTTTCTCCCCCCCCCTTCATTGGATTTTCCGAAAATACGTGCTTCTCTACTTTTAAAGCAGATTCCAAATATAAAATTTCACGTCTGTAATATCTTCATTTTTGAGATATCAGTAGCCTAATTAAAATAAATCAACACCATTTTCAGTCACATTTTCAGCCCCCCCCTCCACCCAAGTGGTATTTCCGTAAACTAAAAATACACGCTCCTTTATGTTTAATAGAGATAAAAAATACCATTTTTTTCACTTCTGTAACATGTTAAGTTTTTTAGATATACTGTAGAAATTCTAATTTTAAAATTTCACCCCTTTTTATTTCCCCTTAAGGGGAGATTCCAAAAACAAATCACCTATGTTTCTTTACATTTACAGGAGATTCCAAATACCCACTGTTTACGTCTGTAACATTTTACGTTTCTCAGATATTCTGTATATATAGTCTTTCGAAAAATTCACCCCAATTTGTCACTCGTGTTTAACCACCATTTTTGGATTTTCCAAAAACAAAAAATATGTGTTTCTTTATTTTTAAAGGAGATCCCATATACAAATTTTCAGTTCTGTAATATCTTCAGTTTCTGTGATATATGTATCCTCATTAAAGGCATTCAACCCATTATTCAACCTTTTACATCCCTCCTATTGGGATTTACAGAAAACAAAAAATACGTGTTCCTTAATTTTTAAAGGAGATTCTAAATACCAATTTTTATATCTGTAAACTTTTAAAGTTTTAAGATGTAAACACACTCATTTTAAAAATTCACCCCCCTTTTCACTCCCATTATTTGGATTTTCATAAAACATAAAATACCTGCTTCTTTATTTTTAAAGTAGATCCCAAATACCAATTTTCAGGTCTGTAATATCTTCAGGTTCTGAAATATAAGTAGCCTCATCAAAGGCATTCAATCCCTTTTTCCCGCTTTTCCATCCTTCCCATTGGGATTTTCCGAAAACAAAAAAATACGTGTTTCTTTATTTTTAAATGACATTCCAAATACCAATGTTTACAACTATAAACTTTAAAAGTTTTGAGATATAGATACACTCATTTTAAAAATTCACCCCCATTCCCCCCCCCCATTAATTGGATTTTCAAGAAACAAAAAGTACATGTTTCTTTATTTTTAAAGGAGATCCCAAACACCAATTTTCAGGTCTGTAATATCTTCAGGTTCTGAGATATAAGTATCCTCATCAAGGGGATTCAACCCATTTTCCCCCCTTTTCAGCCCTCCTATTGGGATTTTCCGAAAACAAAAAATACGTGTTTCTTTATTTTTAAGGAAGATTCTAAATAGCAATTTTTACATCTGTAAACTTTAAAGGGTTTGAGATATTGATGCACTCATTTTAAAAATTCACTCCCTTTTTCACACTTCTATTTATTGGTTTTTCCAAGAACAAAAAAAATACGTGTTTCTTTATTTTTAAAAGAGATCAAAAGTACCAATTTTCAGGTCTGTAATATCTTCAGTTTCTGTGATCTAAGTACCGGTATCCTGATTAAAGACATTCAACCCCTTTTTCACCGTTTTTCACCCCTCCTATTGGGATTTTCTGAAAACAAAAAAATACGTGTTTCCTTATTTTTAAAGAAGATTCTAAATACCGATTTTTACATCTGTAAACTTTTAAAGTTTTGAGATACACTCATTTTAAAATTTCAACCTCCTTTTCACCCCCTTACCGAAGGAATATCCAAAAATCCTCTCTTAGCGAGCACCTACATCTTAATATGAATCTATGACCAATATTTCATTTCTTTATGTCCAATAGTTTTGGCTCGGCGATGATGAATCAGTCAGTCAGTCAGTCAGTCAGTCAGTCAGTCAGTCAGTCAGTCAGTCAGTCAGGACAAGTTATTTTACATATATAGATAAGTTGCTGGACTACACTTTCTTGACAAAGTTGTTACGTACGAGTATGCTTTCAGTATCATTGCATCCAATATTAAAGGACCTTTATTTATTTCCTTCTTTATTTCTATCTAATCTATCTGTCTATCTATCTATCTATCTATCTATCTATCTATCTATCTATCTATCTATCTTTCTTTCTTTCTTTCTTTCTTTCTTTCTTTCTCTCTTTCTTATTCCTTTACGTATTTAAGGAGAGCTGAGATACATCCCAATTATGCCTTCTGGTATGGGATTGAAAAAAATAGTTACTTTCATGAATCTGCCACACTTAATGTTTGTGGTAGTAACAATAGTACAAGTTCGAATTCAGGATGATTCTAATATCCCTGAAAGGTTGATAGAATTACGTTCACCGAGCTCGATAGCTTCAGTCGTTTAAGTGCGGCCAGCATCCAGTATTCGGGAGATAGTAGGTTCGAACCCCACTGTCGGCAGCCCTGAAAATGATTTCCGTGGTTTCTCATTTTCACACCAGGCAAATGCTGGGGCTGTACCTTAATGAAGGCCACGGCCGCTTCCTTCCCACTCCCAGCTCTTCCCTGTTCCATCGTCGCCATAAGACCTATCTGTGTCGGCGCGACGTAAAGCAACTGGCAAAAAAAAAAAAAAGAATTACGTTCTTTGCATTTTCCTTGGACGTAATAATAATAATAATAATAATAATAATAATAATAATAATAATAATAATACAGGGTGAGTGGCACAGACGGTTGAAACGCTGGTCTTCTGACCCCAACTTGGCAGGTTCGATCCTGGCTCAGTCCGGAGGTAGGCCTAATTTAGGGTGCTCAAATACAGTTCAAATACGTCAACCTCGTGCCGGTAAATTTACCGGCACATAAAAGAAATCCCGCGGGACAAATTTCCGACACCTCAGTGTCTCCAAAAACCGCCAATACGTATTTACTGGGACGTACAACAATAACATAATAATAACAATAATAATATTTCCTTTACGGTTTTCGGAGACGTCGAGATGCCAGAATTTAGTCTCGCAGGAGTTATTTTACGTGCCAGTAAATCTACCAACACGAGGCTGACGTACTTGAGCACATTCAAATAATAATAATAATAATAATAATAATAATAATAATAATAATAATAATAATAATAATAATAATACACGAAACCAAACTAAACCCCATGGCGCAATAGCCCCGAAGGGCCTTGTCCTACCAAGTGACTGCTGCTCAGCCCGAAGGCCTGCAGATTATGAGGTATCATGTGGTCAGCACGATGTATCCTCTCGACCGTTATTCTTGGCTTCCTAGACCGGGGCTGCAATCTCACCGCCAGATAGCTCCTCAATTCTAATTACGTTAGCTGAGTGGACCTAGAATCAGCCCTCAGATTCGGGTAAATATCCCTGACCTGGCCGGGAAACGAATGCGTGGCCTCCGGGTAAGAGACAGGTACACTACCCATAATAATAATTTCGTGTGATTATTGCTAGCCTGCTGTTGGTCTTGTAAGGCACACCCTCCTACGAGGGTGGGTGTCATCTCCCGTATATGGAAAACTCCGTGTTATTGTGGAGGAGGATAGTGTTTTGTGTGGTGTGTGAATTGCAAGGATATTGGGGATAATACAAACACCCAGTCTCCGAGCCAAAGGAATTAACCGTTCAAGATTAAAATCCCAGACTCAGCCGGGAATCGAATCCTGGACTCTTTGGACCGAAGGCCACTACGTTGACCACTACGTTCTGTGGAGGAGTCAAGGAAAGGGTGTTAAAATTTATTCATTTTGAGGTCGGAGATCTCCGGCGAAGAATCAATGTGGTGCTTTTCATGAGACGCAGACGGTGATATTAGTAAAATTGTATTACGTAATTACATGGAAACAGAGTCTGTATAATTTTAAAAGAGAAGGGCAGAAGTTGGAAAACTATAGGAAATGGACCTGGTAGCAGTGAGGCCTTTAGTCATTTCCACCTCAGGAATTGTGCACAAAAAGCTGCAATATCACCTGCAGGATCAGGACACTTCCACAAATAATAATAATAATGCTATTTGCTTTACGTCCCACTAACTACTTTTACGGTCTTCGGAGACGCCGAGGTGCCGGAATTTAGTCCCGCAGGAGTTCTTTTACGTGCCAGTAAATCTACCGACACGGGGCTGTCGTATTTGAGCACCTTCAAATACCACCGGACTGAGCCAGGATCGAACCTGCCAAGTTGGGGTTAGAAGGCCAGCGCCTTAACCGTCTGAGCCACTCAGCCCGGCACTTCCACAAAGGAAGAAGGCTGTCATTCTAAGCACCTGTTGCATGACAAGGACCTTCCTATCACAGCAGAAGGGGTCGGGATAATTTGACGACAGGTAGACCTATCTCGTGATAGATGTACCCCCACGGCGACTATAGTAATAATAATAATAATAATAATAATAATAATAATAATAATAATAATAATAATAATAATCGAAGAACTCCAGATTATAGCAAAGAAGACTGAGCTTCACATTTCATTTTGAGAAGACTGCGATCATGATCAACATTAAATAGGCCCCTCAGCTGTTGAAGTTAGGAGAAGAAAACATAAGGACCGGACGAGTTAGCCATGTGATCAGGGGCGCGCAGCTGTTAGCTTGCATAAGGGAGATAGTGGCTCTGACCCCCACTGTCGGCAGCGCTGAATATGATTTTACGTAGTTTCCCATCTTCAAACCTGGCAAATGATGGGGCTGTAGCTTCGTTAAGGCCACGGCCGATTCCTTCCCAATCCCAGGCCTTTCCTATCCCATCTTCGCTATAAGACCTCTCTGTGTCAGTGCTACGTAAAGAAAATTATAAGGAAACAAAAAGAAAAAAACCGGAAAAAACATAAGGAGAGGTAACAGCTTTAAGTATTTCGGAGAAGCATTACAAGAGAATGGGTCGGAAAAGAATGCCATCACGGAGCGGATATTTCAAATGACGAGGAACACCTAAAACAAAAAGGTTTCATCTTATGGGGTTAAACTGAGGCATCTAGACACTGTATGCAGCAAAAACATTGGAAATGATTGGCAAAGGAGGATTTAAAAATATCCAGAGAAAATAAAGATAAATACTAAGAAGAATTCTAGGTCCCAATGTAAAAAATGGAATGGGGAAACTCAAATATAACAAATAATTTTATCAAAGAACATGAGGAGTGGTTGAACTGATGAGGAAGAGAGGGACATTTGTTGAGGTTGGACTTAAGAAGAAAATCTTTGAATTCTTCAGGAAGTGGAAGACAGAGCTGAAGTAGTTTCGAGAATTGAGGTTGGACTTGGCTAACATGAGGGTTCCTGAAGATTACATCATGGACAGAAACCGATTTAGACAACTTGTCCGGAATTTCCGTAGTTTCCAAGAGACTGGGCAAACACCAGTAAGAAAAAGGAGGTCATATACAAAAGAAGTAGGAGAAAGAAGGGACAGATACCGGCGTAGAGTGAAAGCAAAGAAGGTTAAAAATACAGCAAAGATTGTCAAACGTGGTGCATATATAACAGAAACGAAGGAGATAATAATGATGATAATAATAATGATAATAATAATAATGATAATAATAATACAGTAATCAAACTCGAAGAATTACATGCATCGAAAACCTTAATCATGCTTGGTAGATCATTAGTGAAAGACACAGCCACATGCAAGTCTGCATTTTATGTCCTCCTTACTTCTGCCATCGCTAGTTATTTTACTAACCCAAGTAACAATATTCATCTAATTCTCTCACTACTTCATTTCCTAATCTAATATTTCCTGCATCACCTGACTTCGTTCGACTACACTCCATTACTTTTATTTTGGAATTATTTATTCTCATCTTGTATTCCTTGACCAATACTCCGTCCATACCATTCAGTAATTTCTCCACATCTTCTGCAGTCTCAGAAAAAATAACGATATCATCGGCAAATCTCAGGATTTTGACTTCCTCTCCTTGGACTGTGATTCCCTTCCCAAATTCTTCTTTGATGTCCTTAACTGCCTGTTCTAAATACACGTTGAAAAGGAGGGTGGAGAAACTGCAACCTTACCTCACTCCTTTCTAGATTGCTGCTTCTGTTTCAATGACCTCGATTCTAATCTCTGCAGACTGATTTTTGTACAGATTGTAGGTAATTCATTGTTCTCGATATCTGATCCCTGATTAATCTGATTTGTTTGATGTATATGATTTATCAAAGATATGATAACAGAATTATACCTGATGAAAGAAACAACATAAATGAAATTCTGTTTATGTTATTTAAATTTTATCTTAATTTTTGTAGTTATTTTGCTTAATTTTCAAACTAATAAAAATTCTGTTTAAGTCGTTTACTTATGTTTATTTTATTTCATTATTTATTTCTCTTTTATGTTAATTTTTGTAGTTATTTTGTTTATTTTTCAACTTAATTAAAATTTTGTTGAAATTGCTTATTCTTATTTAGTTCTTTTATGTATTCATTTAATTATATTTTGCCTTAATTTTTAGTTTATTTTGATATTCAACTTAATTAAAATTCCAGCTAAGTTGTTTCTTTCTTTGCGTTTAGGCCATCTGCGGACCACGGTGCTTGTATTCTAGCAGTGATTTTATCGTCGGCTGCCCCTTTTGGCGTACTGGATTGTGTTCTTAGCGACCTCTTGAGCCTTCATGTTGGCCCAGTTTTCATTTTCACGCTGAATTCTTTCCTGCGCTCCTCTGACCAATTCCTGGCTCCTTTGTGACTAGCTGATGTAAGGAATGTTAGGAAAGGTTTAATTTTGACCATTAAACGGTATGCATTCCTGTCAGTAATGGCGGCTTGATTAATATAAAGCTCTGCAAGATCTTTGTCTACTTGCTTGGTCCAGGGGAATCCAGTAGCTTTGCCTTTGTTAGCAACCTTGAAGATCTTATGGAATAGTCTATTAGCATCCATTCTGTATAGGTGTCCACAGAAAGTCAGACGTTTTCTTCTGAAGGGATCTATGAGGTTTTATTCATGCTGGTAGAGCTCATTGTTGGGTTTGTACCATCGCCTTCCATCTGGTAGCATCCTTGGCCCTATAATTCTCCTAAGGAATTTTCGTTCTTGCACTTCCAGGCCTCTCAGTGGGGTCTTTTTAGTTAGGGATAGGCATTCTGCTGCGTAGAGGACTGATGGTCTGACTACTGCATTATAGTGTCTCAGTTTTACATTCTTTGATAAATGTTTTGAAGCATACCGTTTTCTGCAGGCATGGTAGGCCTTGTTTAATTTGATGTTCCATTGTTCAAGAGCCATCGTTTCACTTAGGTCCTCCGATATCCACTCTCCGATGTACTTCACATTTTTAGCTCTCTAGATATGGTTTGTATCACTGACTCCCATTGTTGTAGGGACATCTTTGTTGTTGTCTAAGTTGTTTATATTTGTTTACTTTATTATTTACTTCTATTTTACGTTAATTTTTGTTGTTATTTTGTTTATTCTTCAACCTAATTAAAATTCGGTTTATGTTGTTTATTTTTATTTATTATTTATATTTTTATTTATTATTTCTATTTTATGTTAATTTTAGTAGTTATTCTGTTTATTCCTCAATTTAATTAAAAT
Source organism: Anabrus simplex (assembly GCF_040414725.1). Classification (NCBI taxonomy): domain Eukaryota; kingdom Metazoa; phylum Arthropoda; class Insecta; order Orthoptera; family Tettigoniidae; genus Anabrus; species Anabrus simplex. The sequence continues at coordinate 1,762,935,272 of NC_090265.1, read as the reverse complement.
TATGCTTAAATTGTTTATTTTAGGTATAATTCTGTTGTAAGATGTTTTCCTTCTGACGCAGTTTCTAAATTCATTAATTCATAAATTAGTTTCGATAGACTGAAAAACTTACCAGGTATAAATTAACTGATTTGATATTGAAAATAAATGACTTCAAATATCAGAGAAATAATATAAAATAACGCTGTATAGTTAATGTATACATTACTGATTGTGAGTGTTCATTCTATTAGAAAACAATGCTTCATTACCTATCGCATACATATCAGGGTAAATTGAAAATAATATTTTAGTCAGGTATGCACAACAAGCACGATGTAAGTTGGAAAGTGGAGTAGAGCATTCAATAAATTAAAATTCGTTTTTCACTATCATATTTGCATTACCTGCTTTTTATGATGTACGGTTGTTTGTATACCAATAAGCAACCAAACTGCCGAACGAGTTATTATGATACGATGGAGTGTGCGCGCAATATCACAATTAATACACCATGTTTGTGTTAGGACTAAATATATCAATATATTCTAATGTTGAAACACACCAGGTGGCCAGCCAGCGCTGCACTTTCTACTTAGAAGTGTCCCGCATGCACTAGTGATGAATGGGTTGCCTAGTAACCCGATTTCACAGGGTTGTTACTACTGCCTGCAGGTTATTTACGTCAGAATATGAAGAGATAACAAACGGACGTCCGCTCGCTGCATATTCCCGTCAAATGTGCCCCGTTGCGTTAGTAAGCCTCGTTTTCGAAACCTCAGTGGTAGTCTGGTACAGTTTCACTACAGCTGCTGTCAACATATTGACAATAGCTGATGTATTCAGCAACAACGAATGCACAGACTTAATATTAATCTGTTGAGCACCATCAGATTCTATCAAGTAGTTTATCAAATATTTATATTCATTTCTGTCTAAACACCTAGGAATTTAATGCACTATATACTGGAGTGGATAAAGAGGCGAATAGGGCAAGAGTTAGAAAACTAGAATTAGCTTACAGGTTAACCCAGAACAGATACAACAAAAGAGCAATATCTTTCAAGCTGAAACTTAGACACTACAGGACAGTGGTAAAGCCAGAGGGTTTCTACGCTTCAAAGAGCCTGACAGTGAATATAAAAGGGTGAGTTTCAAGAACTCGAAAGAAAGGAGAGGAGAATATTAAGGAAAAATTTAGGACCACAGAAAAATGTTGATGGGGAGTGGAGGAATAGATAAAATGATGATCTCTACAAATACACCGAAAAATTACTGTCACCATGCGAAAGCGAAGGCTAAAATTCTATGGGGATCAAGAAAGAATGGATGAGAAACGGCTAAGTAAGAAAATATTCAAGTACGTCACTGGACTGAATGCTTCGACGAAGTGGGTCGAAGAGGTAAAAAAAAATACAATAGAAATTGAACATAAAATGGATATAATTCGCAACAGCAAAGAATTTAGAAGCTGAGTGGGCAGCATCAAAACATTCTAGGAAAAAATACCAAAATGTAGAACAAATTGGTCATATCTGAGACAGAAAGGAAGATTAGAACTACGTAGTTACATTGTTATAAATTGAGAAACAACAACTGAAAACCGCAAGGAACAAATCCTCGTCTAATGAGAAGATTTCTGACAACACAACACAGTTATATTGCTTTAAGCGGAGAAAGAACAGGATGGAGAAACATCCACTGACCAGAAATCAAAACATGATGATGAAGAATGGATTAATATGAATTTAAAATAATTATCGGATCCAACTCACAATATTGAAAGTTTAAATAATTCCAAAATCCATCCACTGGCTGAACTTCAAAAAGACGTCGGTGAAAATTTATTATGAACTTGAAACAATCAGTGGGTCCGACCCCAAATGCTCCACCTTCCCATACAATAACTTAAAACAACGGTATAAACTGAACAAGGGACTGCTTCCGAAGCAAAATACTAAATTGACGATGTTTGTTGTCTAAAGGGGTCCAAAATCCAGATCATCGGCCGCTCATAAAGGCATTAATTACTGGTAAAGTAGAACCACGGTGTTCCTTATGTAGCGGTTCTAATCACAAGTAACGTAGACTCACGGTGCTCCTCACATAGAGGTACTAATCACAAGTAACGTAGACTCATGGTGTTCCACACATAGTGGTACTAATCACAAGTAACGTAGACTCACGGTGTTCCACACATAGTGGTACTAATCACAAGTAACGTAGACTCACGGTGTTCCACACATAGTGGTACTAATCACAAGTAACGTAGACTCACGGTGCTCCTCACATAGTGGTACTAATCACAAGTAACGTAGACTCACGGTGTTCCACACATAGTGGTACTAATCACAAGTAACGTAGACTCACGGTGCTCCTCACATAGTGGTACTAATCACAAGTAACGTAGACTCACGGTGCTCCTCACATAGAGGTACTAATCACAAGTAACGTAGACTCACGGTGCTCCTCACATAGAGGTACTAATCACAAGTAACGTAGACTCATGGTGTTCCACACATAGTGGTACTAATCACAAGTAACGTAGACTCACGGTGCTCCACACATAGTGGTACTAATCACAAGTAACGTAGACTCATGGTGTTCCACACATAGTGGTACTAATCACAAGTAACGTAGACTCATGGTGTTCCACACATAGTGGTACTAATCACAAGTAACGTAGACTCATGGTGTTCCACACATAGTGGTACTAATCACAAGTAACGTAGACTCACGGTGTTCCACACATAGTGGTACTAATCACAAGTAACGTAGACTCACGGTGCTCCTCACATAGAGGTTCTAATCACAAGTAACGTAGACTCATGGTGTTCCACACATAGTGGTACTAATCACAAGTAACGTAGACTCACGGTGCTCCTCACATAGAGGTACTAATCACAAGTAACGTAGACTCACGGTGCTCCTCACATAGAGGTACTAATCACAAGTAACGTAGACTCATGGTGTTCCTCACATAGTGGTACTAATCACAAGTAACGTAGACTCACGGTGCTCCTCACATAGAGGTACTAATCACAAGTAACGTAGACTCACGGTGCTCCTCACATAGAGGTTCTAATCACAAGTAACGTAGACTCACGGTGCTCCTCACATAGTGGTACTAATCACAAGTAACGTAGACTCACGGTGTTCCACACATAGTGGTACTAATCACAAGTAACGTAGACTCATGGTGTTCCACACATAGTGGTACTAATCACAAGTAACGTAGACTCATGGTGTTCCACACATGTCTGTGTCTGTTAGGTCATCAGCCCAGAGGCTGGTTGGATCCTCAAATAGCACCACCAAAGGTTATGCGGTTATAAGGAAACCCCAAAAACCAATGGCAGCGCCAAAATGAGGCGTACAAGGCAAGATGAGGAGTGAGGTAGTTTGCCATTGCTTTCCTCACTGGGTCAGGAAGTACTATTGCAGCACAACTGACCCTATGAGCAGCACCTTTCATAACACTCGGATGCACTAGTCATGCTCCGAATGTTATTACTCAGCACTACCCATACCCCAGCAACTTCCATATTGTCACAGCCATGGATGTTGACTGGGACTTCGGTGGAAGCTACACTTTACTCTGGCCTGTGCCAAGAGATGGATGCAAAAGTACTGCATCCATCAAGAAATGACAGCAGGCAGGTTCCACACATAGTGGTACTAATCACAAGTAACGTAGACTCATGGTGTTCCACACATAGTGGTACTAATCACAAGTAACGTAGACTCATGGTGTTCCACACATAGTGGTACTAATCACAAGTAACGTAGACTCATGGTGTTCCACACATAGTGGTACTAATCACAAGTAACGTAGACTCATGGTGTTCTACATATTGTGGTACTAATCACAAGTAACGTAGACTCATGGTGTTCCACACATAGTGGTACTAATCACAAGTAACGTAGACTCATGGTGTTCTACATATTGTGGTACTAATCACAAGTAACGTAGACTCACGGTGTTCCACACATAGTGGTACTAATCACAAGTAACGTAGACTCATGGTGTTCTACATATTGTGGTACTAATCACAAGTAACGTAGACTCATGGTGTTCCTCACATAGTGGTACTAATCACAAGTAACGTAGACTCACGGTGCTCCTCACATAGTGGTACTAATCACAAGTAACGTAGACTCATGGTGTTCCACACATAGTGGTACTAATCACAAGTAACGTAGACTCATGGTGTTCTACATATTGTGGTACTAATCACAAGTAACGTAGACTCACGGTGTTCCACACATAGTGGTACTAATCACAAGTAACGTAGACTCATGGTGTTCTACATATTGTGGTACTAATCACAAGTAACGTAGACTCATGGTGTTCCACACATAGTGGTACTAATCACTAGTAACGTAGACTCATGGTGTTCCACACATCGTGGTTCTAATCACAAGTAACGTAGACTCATGGTGTTCTACATATTGTGGTACTAATCACAAGTAACGTAGACTCACGGTGTTCCACACATAGTGGTACTAATCACAAGTAACGTAGACTCATGGTGTTCCTCACATAGTGGTACTAATCACAAGTAACGTAGACTCACGGTGTTCCACACATAGTGGTACTAATCACAAGTAACGTAGACTCATGGTGTTCCACACATAGTGGTACTAATCACTAGTAACGTAGACTCATGGTGTTCTACATATTGTGGTACTAATCACTAGTAACGTAGACTCATGGTGTTCCACACATCGTGGTTCTAATCACAAGTAACGTAGACTCATGGTGTTCTACATATTGTGGTACTAATCACAAGTAACGTAGACTCACGGTGTTCCACACATAGTGGTACTAATCACAAGTAACGTAGACTCATGGTGTTCTACATATTGTGGTACTAATCACAAGTAACGTAGACTCATGGTGTTCCACACATAGTGGTACTAATCACAAGTAACGTAGACTCACGGTGTTCCTCACATAGTGGTACTAATCACAAGTAACGTAGACTCACGGTGTTCCACACATAGTGGTACTAATCACAAGTAACGTAGACTCACGGTGCTCCTCACATAGTGGTACTAATCACAAGTAACGTAGACTCACGGTGTTCCACACATAGTGGTACTAATCACAAGTAACGTAGACTCATGGTGTTCCACACATAGTGGTACTAATCACAAGTAACGTAGACTCATGGTGTTCCTCGCATATTAGTACTAATCACAGGAGCCACGCAGTACCGTGGTGTTCCTCACACAGTGGTACTAATCACAGGTACTCTCATGGTTCACAATCCGTCGTCCTTTGGTCGCCCCTCTTAGTTGCCTCTTACGACAGGTAGGGGATTTCGTCTGCGTCCTCCACCAACAGGGGTTTACACCAGTCTACAAAACGGTTTAAAACTCATACATCTTTCGTGTTAAACTAACAAAGGTTTAATTCATAATTACTGAAGGCGACGCCCTCTCTCTGGCCAGAAGGTGAAAAGTGCGTAAATGTGAAGTGCTAGATGGAGAACTTTACAGAGCAAGAATGGCCGTCGCCACCGTTGTATTGAGCGTGAGCTCTGAAGGTTGTGCATTCCGTTGCCACTAATATTCGGTTAGTCATTTTTGTTCTGTACTTAACAGCACTTCGACATGCATCATACTCTACACGGCCCAATAAGCTGGAGTCTATTTCAGTTGCATCATATTAATTGTTTTCATTGCTGTGTGTGTGTGAGAGAGAGAGAGACAGATTGCTTACTTTAGGGTAATGTACGTAAGGGCATGAACCCCATTCGGTGCATATAATCCGCTCCCCTCTAAATTGGTCAGACAATACCTTACAGTACAATACAGTATTGTATACTAGAGGAGGATAAGGAGGAAGGGGGAGGAGGAGGAGGACGACAACTTGATTATTCAGGTTGTCAGACTATGATGCTAGACTACACAGAGAATTCGTTTAAATTTAAAAGTTATAGAAAGTCCCCTCTTGTGGTGTAGTGGTCAGCGTGATTACCTGCCACCCGCGGAGACCCGGGCACCATTCCCGGCTCTGTCAAGACATTTGAAAAGTGGTACGAGGGCTGAAACGGGGTTCACTCAGCTTCAGGAGGTCAATTAAGTAGAGGTGGGTTCGGTTCCTACCTCAGCCATCCTCGAAGTAGTTTCCCATTTCTCCTGCAGGCAAATTCCGGGATGGTACCTAACATAAGGCCACTGCCGCTTCTTTCCCTCTTCCTTGTCTATCCCTTCCAGTCTTCCCATCCCTCACAAGGCCCCTGTTCAGCATAGCAGGTGAGGCTCCCTGAGCGAGGTACTGGTCTCCTTTCCAGTTGTATCCCCTACCCAACGTCTTACGCTCCAGGACACTGCCCTTGAGGTGGTAGAAGTGGGATCCCTCGCTGAGTCCGAGGGAAAATCAACCCTGGAGTGTAAACTGTTTAAGAAAGGAAGAATAGAAAAACGAAGAAATGTACTCCGATAGTTTAAAAAAACTTGTCTGCAATACAAAAAATGAGTTAGGGAAACGTGTACTTTGCCAGCTGGATTATCAAGGATTTCTTCATGGATTTAGAGATCGTGTACGAATGGAAATGGCTCGTGCTAGCTTTCAGAAAGTGTGGAGTCTACTGTATGACGGAAGCCTCAGCTCTGATACACGTCTCGATTTCGTTATATGCTATATATATTCAGTACTTCTGTACGAAGCTAAACATAGACTCTGAAATGTATCACCATTAGGAGAATAAATGCCTTCGTGATGTGGGTGTTCCTAAGGATGTTAAGCAGACCCTACACGGTCAATAAAACTGTCAGTATCGAAAAATATTGACAGTAATACTGATCGTGTGTGGACTGGAATTATGGAATGAAGGCCAGTACTGAAGCAGATCCCGATTTCCTGATCTGCGGGCGTCAATACTGTGGAGTGGTGGGGATACTGACAGTTATACTGACCGTGTGAGTGCACTCGTCATTATTTCTGTCAGTATTAACGGACGACAAATGCATTTCTTACCAAGGCCAAGTAGTCAAAAGTCATCTCCGTACAGGCCATGAAGGCCCTGAGAGGGGTGGAAGGTAAAGGCTTCCACTATCCGCAACCTAGGCACTTGATGGGGTAGAGTGGTTAGCTCTACGCCCGGCCGCCTTTGCCCCCGGGAATTAACCTGGTACTCAATTTTGGTGTAGGCTGAGTGAACCTCAGGGCCATGTGCACCTCCGGAAGTGGAAATCTCGTTTCTTAAATTTCTACGACTTCCTGACGGGGATTCGAACCCACGTCCTTCCGGGCGAACCGAGCACGCCTTTACCGCCTCGGCCAGGCTGCCAGAATAAACGTAGCACAATATTTCACATGTTTCTACAACTGCCATACTAATGGAAACTGGTGACGTTATAGCAGAAAACTTTAAATCTTCAAAATTTCTACCAGTTGCAAGATATCTCAATGTCACCGCTAAACTCTTTGCCACCGATAAATAAATCCGCATGTTTGCACTTTGCCTTATTAGAAAAGACTACCACTGCTAGTAAATTCGCAAAAGTACCCTCACTCATTCAGAGATAGTTCTGATAATCTTCTGCTTCAGTATATTTTATTTCCCTAAACAACTTTATATGAGAATGCTCTTCTAAGCCAATCTTTAACCCATCGTTGACGTTTATCACTGCGTTTCGTGCAAAGTACTAATATGAAAGCTACACATGCCCGTCATTTACGATCCATTTTGATAGAATACTGCAATTGCATGTTATAAATCTCATTCCGTATTGACGGTTATTGACTTTTTATTTGTAAAGTGAGAATACCGTAATGGTAAGCAAGTGCACTAGTACTGACCAAAATATTGACGGTAATAATGATCATGTAATGTCGCTACAATATTGATGTGTACTGTCAGTATTATTGACTCATTGTCAGTGTTACTGACGGTGTAGGGTCCGCTTTACGGATGTCGTAGCCCGACTACGTCTCCAATGCTGTCGAACCCAGGTGCCTGAGGAGTAAATCAATGTTGGTAAATCAATATAATGAGGAATAAGAAGTACAACCCACTAAAATTCATCATATGGGGTAAAACTGATGGACGTGGTGTGGTGTCCACGTTCGGAGAAAACACTCTTGACTAAGGAACTTTCGGGATTTGACATAACTAGATTCGAATGGAATGAAGGGACAGCTGAACGAAGTGCGGACTTCGTTGTGACTGGGCACTACAAGAAGAAGAAATCATAATAATCTTCCTCTTCTAACACTTTTCACACATCTGCGGGGTCGCGGATGTGACCTATGTAGCACATATGGATTTGACCCTGTTTTACGGCCGGATGCCCTTCCTGACACCAACCCTACATGGAGGAATGTAATCAGTATTGCGAGTTTCTCTGGTTGTTGGTAGTGTAGTGCGTTGTCTGAATATGAAGAGGAAAGAAACATAAACACCCAGTTCCAGGGCCAGAAGAATTAATCAGACGGAATTTAAACCCGCGACCCGGCCGGTAATCGAACCCGGGACCCTCGCATCCGAAGAATTGAACGCTGACCATTCATCCAATGAGTCAGACAATAATAATAATAATAATAATAATAATAATAATAATAATAATAATAATAATAATAATAATAATAATAATAATAATAATAATAATAATAATAATAATAATAATAATAATAATACATGACAGTCATTCTTTCGTTCAACGTTATGATTATATGGAATACGTTTGCACAGTTTATCTGACCTTCTATCCCTGACACATATGCCTTATTATTTGTATTTTCACCAAAGCTCGTCAGTATTTTACTTATGCTTTCTCCTTCTTCCACGGAGATGTTTCACTGCTTGGCAAGTTATTTCTCGGGTGCATTCTCATTTCCACAATTTTCTTCCTAAAGGCTGATCTTTTCTGATTTTCTCTCTTCCAAACTCAGTAGATCTCGTCGTGAAACTCTCTTAGCCACCGAGGTTGGTTTCTTTATATTTTCAGACTCAGAATCTTGTTGACCAGCCTCTCCATGTTCATCCTCTTGATGCATCTATAGGAAGCTAGTCTCCTTTTCTTCATAGTAGTTATTTTATTGACTCTCTCATAAAGCTCCTGATTGGGGCCCAAGTTTATTGTGTCACACTTAACTAGTCAGTCACTACTGATCTGCATTTAGGGCAGTCGCTCACGCAGTATATTCCATACTTGTTGTTTTTTTAGCTTTCCCTTAAATGATTTCGAAGGAATTAGAAATTTATTGAACATATCCCTTGGTAAGTGAATCCAGTCCCCAATTTGATCTCCTGAATTTCAACTTTACCTTCATATTGTGATCTGTTCTACTTTTAAAGACACCACTCAAATTTATTCGTCTACTAATGTCATTCCACGCCATCTCTCCGCTGACAGCTCGGAACATATCACCTAGTCGAGCAGTCAAGTCTTCTTTCTCCCAAGTCTTCCCAGCCCAAACTTAGCAACATTTTTGTAACGCTACTCTTTTGTCGAAAATCACCCAGAACAAATCGAGCTGCTTTTCTTTGGATTTTTTTTCAGTCCTCGAATCAAGTAATCCTGATGTGGGTCCCATACACTGGAACCATACTCTAGTTGGGTTCTTACCAGAGACTTATATATTCTCTCATTTACATCGTTACTACAAACCCTAAACGCCCTCAGAACCATGTGCAAAGATCTGTAGCCTTTATTTACAATCCCATTTAAGTGATTACCCCAGTGAAGATAATTCCTTATATTAACACCTAGGCACTTACAGTGATCCCTATAAGGAACTTTCACCCCATCGGCAGTAATTCAAACTGAGGATTTTTTCCTATTAGTGAAACTCACAACGTGACTTTTAACCCCGTTTATCATCATACCATTGCCTAGTGTCCATCTCACAACATTATTGAGGTCATTTTGCAGTTGCTCACAATCGTATACTCTATACGTAATAACATCATCTGCAAAAGGCCTTATCCCTGATTCCACTTCTTTACTCATATCGTTTATATACTGTATATATATATATATATATATATCATAAAATTAAAGGTCGAATAATACGGCCTTGAGGAATTCTCTTCTTAATTATTACAGGGTCAGATAAAGCTAATTATTATCTAAGATATATTTTCTAGAATCATAGCCACCTATTCAGTCACCCTTTTGTCTAGTTGAATTGCGCTCATTTTTGCCAGTAGTCTCGCATGATCTACCCTATCAAATGCTATACAGTCCATTTGACCTCGTGAATCTGCTATATCTTGCTGATATCCTAGAGGTTGAGCTTCAGTGGAATAACCTTTCCTAAACCCGAACTGCCTTCTATCGAACCAGTTAACTAAGCTGTAAGAATTCTCCGAAAATATTTACTGTATGGTTTGCGTGCCAATCGTTATTATTGTTTAGTACTAGTATGAATTCTAAAATTATTTTTTAAAAAGTGTCTATTATTAGTTGTTCTGAATCGTTTCGGCAAACCCACTTTGGATACTATTAGGTAAATAAAAACTTTTACCCCGCAGTCAGCAAGCATTACCTCTTCAGCTCCGAGGTCCACTACCTACCAACGAAGTGAATAATAATAATAATAATATTATTTGCTTTACGTACCACTAACTACCTTTACGGTCTTCGGAGACGCCGAGGTGCTGGAATTTAGTCCCGCAGGAGTTCCTTTACGTGCCAGTAAATATACCGACACGAGGCTGTCGTATCTGAGCACCTTCAAATACCACCGGACTGAGCCAGGATCGAACCTGCCAAGTTGGGGTTAGAAGGCACTCAGCCCGCCCAATGAAGTTAAGACCAGCACGGGGAAGAGTCAGAACAATTCGAGCTCAGACGGTCGAGTGCTGGTATTCTGAACATAAAATTTGTAACTTATGTCCGGCTCCATGGCTAAATGGTTAGCGTGCTGGTCTTTGGTCACAGGGGTCCCGTGTTCGATTCCCGGCATGGTCGTGAATTTTAACCATCATTGGTTAATTTCGATGGCATGGGGACTGGGTGTATGTCGTCTTCATCACCATTTCATCCTAATCACGACGCGCAGGTTGCCTACGGGAGTCGAATCAAAAGACCTGCACCTGGCGAGCCGAAAATGTCCTCGGACATTCCTGGTACTCAAAGCCATACGCCATTTTATTTGTAACTTGTAATACTCAGTATTGAAAAACTTTTCTGTCTCGCAAGAGATCACACAACATTCGCCAAACTGATTGCCAGCGTCAGGGGACCTGATATGGAACTTTGAAGAAAAACTTGCAACATTTGAACTTGTAATCTTTAAAATGAGGGTGTAACGTGAAATTCTTAAAATTTGGGAGGAATTTATAATCTTTAAAATTTGGGTGAAACTTAGAATTCTTAAAATTTGTGAGTAACTTTTAGTTTTTCAAATTTGGGGGTAACTTGAAATTCTTAAAATTTGTGAGGAACTTGTAATTTTTAAAATTTGGGAGTAACTTGAAATTCTTAAAATTTGTGAGGAACTTGAAACTCTCAGAACTTTTAAGCTTTAAAATTTGTGAGTAATTTGTATCTTTAAAATTTGTGAGTAACTTGTAATCTTTAAAATTTGTCAGTAACTAAATTCTTAAAATTTGCGATTAACTTGTAGTCTTTACAATTTGTGAGTAATTTGAAACTCTCAGAATTTGTACTTTAAAATTTGTGAGTAAGTTGTATCTTTAAAATTTGTGAGTAACTTGATATTCTTAAATTTTGTAACTTGAAAGTCTCAAAATTTGTGAGTAATTTGTAATCTTTAACATTTGTGAGTAATTTGAAATTCTTAATTTGAGAGTAGCGTGTAATCTTTAAAATTCGTGTGTAATAACTTACGTACTTTTATGTTTGTGAACAAATTGTAATTCTTAAAGCTTGTAACTTGTAATTATTATCATTTGTAACCTCCGATCATTTAAATTTGCGAATAACTTGCAATCCTTAAAATTTTACGAGGAAAATTTAATTCTTAAGTTTGTGAGGAACTTGTAATCATTACTAATAATTCTTGAAAATATAACTTGTAATACTTAAAATGTTTTGAATAATTTGTATTCAAAATTTATGACTAATATGTAATTCGTAAAATTTGCGACTAACTTGTAAACATTAAAATTAATCGTTTCTGAGTATGGCAGAAGGTCAAGAGAATGCCACGGCTATGATAAGTAGGTGATATCCACGCAAACGATAGTGGATTTTCTCCCTGGTACAAGGCTCAAAACAGGAGCAAAAAATTCTTATGGTGAATCGTATATTGTTTGTTCGTGAACCCACAGGAAGAACATGTTAACGAGGAAGTGAATATAGTTCACAGGAGCCCTCAATAACTCATTTTAACGTATCATTTCACATTTTATTCTTGTATAACGTTGTACAAAATGTTATAAAGTGGTTCGCAATAATGCCGGCCCCGTGGTGTAGGGGTAGCGTGCCTGCCTCTTACCCGGAGGCCCCTGGTTCGATTCCCGGCCAGATCAGGGATTTTTACCTGGACCTGAGGGCTGTTTCGAGGTCTACTCAGCCTACGCGATGAGAAATGAGGAGCTATCTGACGGTGAGATAGGGGCCCCGGTCTAGAAAGCCAAGAATAACGGCCGAGAGGATTCGTCGTGCTGACGACACGGCACCTCGTAATCTGCAGGCGTTCGGGCTGAGCAGTGGTCGCTTGGTAAGCCAACGCTCTTCAAGGGCTGTAGTGCCATGGGGGAGGGGTGTTCATAATCATTAGTCGTTACTAGAAAGGAAACAATATATTGGAAACATATTTATTGAACTAAATATTCTATTGGCCTCATAATCTTTGGACAGAATGTCCCACTTGATGAGTTTTAGGCAAAAAATCTTGGGCGACCTGCCCTCAATCCGCCTCATGGAACATCCTACATGTTATTCTCGTTATTATTGATCTCTGACGGGCTACCCTCCCTGCAAATTGACCTACACTACCAAGATAATTGAATGTGTATACTACAGCTAAGACGACGCCCCTTTGTGTGACAGCGTCAATAGAGACCTTTACGTGCATGTAGCGAATTAGCTTGGAGATCGGACGTTACATGAACATCACAGGAGATGAATACTAATAGCATTCGCACACGGCTCTCAGATTATAAAAATTGCTGGTCCTTAATTCAATGGTTGATGGCTGATAATTTAGGATTTGTTCCACAACCTTGATATTGGAGTAAATAAAAGCGCAATTATTCCATGGAGTGTTAAATAGTGATATCCTTTGTTTGTTATAAAATGTAAAATAGTTTAAATTTTGTAACCTTTCTCGAACGTTCCGAAAGCCTAAAATCCAAATACATCTTCAAGCCATATAAACGGCAAGTCCAGTATTTATCTGGGTTGCACGGAGCTTGTGCTCCACTAGAGATGTACATGAAAATACATCAGGCGTTTTATAAACAGTTTCTGTATATACAAGGTAATTCAGGTGTTGGACATGTGGAAGCTCCGCGAACCCACATCTCTCGCTCACTCGATCGTCTCTCAGAGCGAAAGAAAGAAGCACGCAGAAACCTCTTGCGCTCCATAAGGCTTGGATTGTGACTTCTGTTTATTTTTCAAACATGACAATTCTTGAAATTCTCTTTGAAACTCTACCGGGAGGTACACCCCAACGCCGCTCATTTAAATCTAGTGCCTAAATGAATTCCCCTATTGGGAAAACCATGAAACTGGAACTACATCAAATTAGAACTTTACACAGAAGATGTCAGCACAGAAATCTGATGTAATTTTGTTATTGTGAAGTTTCCTGAACTGACTGTATTTCTACTTGTTTTGATTGCCATTCATCACGACGTTTGGACTTTCGTCCATAGATGTCACTACAAAAAAACTATGATCATGCACCCTGGTGCAAAGTGAAAGAACTTTTGGTTTAAAGAAGTTTTGTATTCATAATTTTTTTTACTAATTGATGTTCATTTATCTTTAGGTTGGCAATATTTATCTTTTCTTTCCGCCAGTTTTGAATCCAGCCAATCCCAAATTTCTGTAATTAATTTTCCACCTACACAGGCCTTTTCTCCGATTCTGAGTGTCACTTTTGAACTCAACCAATCAAATTCTGTGGGTGTGTCTTGATCTTTCAGGAATGATCTCGAACTTTCCCCGAGGGTTTATAAACTGCGGCTTTTCACGTCTCTTGGCCATTTGATTGTCATCTAAGTGTGTGTGTCAAGCAGGAGGCGGGCGGCGCCTCTTTCATCAGGCAGCAGTACAGCGACAAGGTAATGGCCACATATCATCTTTCTTGTTGTAGCTAACGCCGCAGTTTAACCCGAGGAAAAGGTCCGACTCATTAACTATGTACCCTACTTTTATAAAAGTGTAACTTTTTGCCAGCTAATGTAAAAATTTAATAAAATCTTTAACTGTAAATCGGGGATAGAGAGTGATGTACCCTCTCGAGCTCCCCTTCATATTGGTTTGAGGTGACTACGGTTTTCTTCCTTTCCGTAAGGTCTTAATTTATTCTTATACGAGTCACCTCCATAGTTTGGGAATAGCCCCTGTGTTATCGGCCTAGTGCCCTTTGGGTTTCAAGTGTTCATATCTAGGAGTGCAAGTAATCACCTCCATTCATTTTGTGTTCGGGCCATTTAATTAGCAATTATTCTTGTTCCATGAAGGCCCAGTAGTTTGGGTATTAAATACCCCTGTATAATCCAGAAATTGTAAGTTGATGTTGCCTTGAATAGATTGGAAAACTGAGAGCCTGTGAGCTCTTTTTCAAAGTAGGATTACTGTATGCCTCTTGAAGGCTAGATGTTGTTTGTCGGGAGCAAGTGCTCCGTGAATTAGGGGATTTCTGCCCTTTGAACAAAGTTTTGCTCTTTTGTAAATTTGAGCTGGGAGCTCAAAAATCGTAAAACTAGGGGCTTGAAGCCCAAGAGTGCTAAAGTTCTGAAATCTTATATTTTTCTATTTTGTACCTGAAATGTCATTGTTATCTCACTAAGTGAAAATTTGTTAAGTTTGTTGTTTTTAAAAAATACAACCTTCAGTTTATGTTTTAAATTCAATTCTTGACATTGTAGTTAGACCCATTCATCCCGGCACCTTCTTTCACCTCTGCGGTCCACAAATACCCCGGAACAGAAACAATATGAGATCTTTTATCACTCTCAATGTACTGAGAAGACTTTACTCTCCGTACGTTGATGCAACTCGGAAAAGTAGGCGCGATATTGCGGCTTACTAGACGACTTCCTGAGAAGTAGAACAGGAACAAAAGAGAGTTCACGCTTCATTTTTTTTCATTGTATTCGAAACAATGCGTATCCTACAACGCAGGGTGAACTCGGGCAGCCTCAACTAGCGTCTCAACATCCAAAATATTCATTACAGTAGAACGCCGTTCGTCCGAAATAAAGGGGGCGGAGCCACTTCGGTTGACGCGTTTTTTCGGATGACATATGGTAAATATTTTCGGAAGTTAAATATCGAAATAAAAAGGCATAAACTCTGTTAAACAAAGGTGCATACTGTATATTAACATTAACATATTTACATAATATCACTGGTGTAGATTAATTGCTTTGTTCAACAAAGCAATCTGAAATAATGAAACAATTTTTGTTACCACTGAACTGAATACTGTTAGGTACAGTAATTTTATTACAGTACTGTAATTAAAGTGTGTAGTACTGCATTTTAATAATAATTCGAAATCTATCTTACCTCCAATGCATTAAATCCATCATCTGATGTAAGGCAATTCTCAGAACTGCTATTTTCAACGTCGGAGTCGTCTGCATAATCTTCATGACGAATAATACAGTAACAATAATAATGATAATAATAATAACAACAATAATAATACGGTAATAATAATTCCTGCTTGTTCATGAAAAATTGGATCATGGAACGAACTAGAGGGTAAGAAACTGTCTTGTTTTATGCTACACGTGCATTCTGACATAAGTCATAATGTGAAAATAGGGTTTGCCTAGTAGCTCTCAGCACATATAGCAAGAAAATTACTAATAACGACGGCTAAGAACGAGAGGGTAAAAATAAAATATTAAAATACAATTATGCAAGAGCCGGGTTTCGGTTAAGCGGGGTTCTACTGTATTTTCATTGTTGTACGGAGGGTCCAAGTGACTAATGTGAACACCCAAACACTACTAAATTGCTTAGGTGAGACTTCGTGACGAGTTACGAAGAGGGGAGAGCCGGTGAGCGACGCATGTTGCCTATATGCCATGTGTCACAAGAAGCCTAGTCTGAAGGGGTCGAGGAGGTTCTAGTATGAAAACCCAAACCTGCCTCTCTCGACACAAAGGCTCGACTCCCGCAATCTGGCATGAAAGCGGCTGTACGCTTCTCAGTTTCACCAAAATAAATCGAACAATGTCCTTTACGGTGATCGAAGCTCCCCTTTATAATCTAGGCTACCCAAACAGCATTACAAATGTCTCTAACTCTCAGGAAACATACATACATACATACATACATACATACATACATACATACATACATACATACATACATACATACATACATACATACATACATACATACATACATTATAGACTGTTATACCTTTCAGCGTCCAGTTTGCAAGCCTCTGTGAATTTACTAAACGTCGCCACAATCCTCGATTTGCAACTAGTGTTGTGGCCTCATTTAGTTCTATATCTTTTATCTTTAAATCGTTAGAAACTGAGTCTAATCATCGTCGTCTTGGTCTCCCTCTACTTCTCTTACCATCCATAAGAAAGTCCATTATTCTCTTAGGCAACCTATCCT